>NC_140219.1:20221308-20615868 GCF_951802725.1 Rutilus rutilus | reverse complement strand
TTTTTTTCTGCTGTTATATAAACTAGTAAAACAGCTACACTGTGCTGTTTGAGTAAGGGCTGAAAGGAAAGGTCAGGTTTTGTGTCACTGACCCTGTTGTAAATGACATTGACATTAGATGGTTAACCAGAGTGACAGTGATAGGCCACCTGATCAGGTCTGGATACCTGAGAGACGAGTCTAGTCTCAGTCGTCACTCACCCGGACCTCCATCGGCCCCTCGCTCTCCAGCTCTTATCTCTCTCTCTCTGTCACTCCCTTCCTCCCTTTGTGTATTTGAGGTCCTTGTTCATCCTCCCGTGCCTATCTAGTTGCTCATTTACTCCTGTGGCTGCCCAGTGTGGACACAGTAATGACATTCTGATTGTCTGTCTGCAAATGAGAATGAAATGGGTGTCTGAAGAAATTGCCATGTGTAGAGCCATCAATTGTAAATTCGGGAGAGGGGGCGGGGGGCTTCAATGCCTCCGCTGACAAATGCTTAAAGAAGGAAACATTTTGGCTCTGTGAATGCATGAAATTACACTCCTGGATTTTAATTGACCCCATTAAAGGCATCAATTAAAAATGAAACAATACGTAGAAAGCCTGTGCACCTTCCAACAATGTAATTGAAATAAAGAGTCCTGTCCCTATTACAGAATTGTGTTCTTTCAAAGCTTCTCCAATCCTCTCTATTCTCTGTCCTATTGCCTGACCAGTGGCCTAATGTTCAAAACTTCGTACAGCTGAATAAGTCTGAGCCTGTCGTCTTATTATGAGAATTTCTCTCTTTAAATCCTGTGCAGCCTTTAAGATTAGAGATTGCATACATTTGCTACTTGAGAGAGAACTTACATGAAACATTTACTGTGCTTGTCTTTGCATGATGAAGCAAGCTCCATGTGACAATCTGGTAGTTTAATGAAAAATAAACGTTTGTCTAAATCATGTTTTGTAATTTCTCTCTTATTCGCAAAATAAATATGGGACTTTTGCATATTTAAACTCTCAAAAACACAAAAAAGAAAATGTTCTGTGTGTATTGTTTTATAGACTTTACAGTATTTTCCTCTATAGTGTTCTGTAGAAAACAGTTACTTTAATAGAATGTAATATTGTATAGTATGATACAATTTATATGTCTATGTGTGATACCGTCACAATCTCCATTTACCAGTCCAGTCACCTCAGCACACTACGTTTCCCAGAATCCCTTCTGGCTCACACATGCTCACGCTCCACAATCCCCACACCGGTCTGCGATTACCCTCATCAGAACCTGTCTATATAAGCTAGCACCAAACACACAGGCCAGGGCTGCGTTTCCCGAAACCTTCTTAACGCTACGTCGTTCTTAAATTACACCTTAAGCTGTACCTTATCGTTAATACGTGTTTCCCGAAACATTCTTAGTTAAGTATACCTTCTGTAAGTCATACGTTCGGACGGTTGGTCTGGACCACTCTTAGCTTTACCTTATCACTGTTGCAGGTCTATACGAATATAATTCTGAAGTTTTAATACGCCCAGACAGTGTTCAATTAGGTGAATTCAAGTGTTTTCATGCAAAGAATAAAATTGTCATTACACTGATTGTTGTTAGATTTTTAATTATCCAAAGGTACATCAGCTGATAAACCATTAAAGGCTTAATAGTCTATTTAAAGGGAATGATTGTTGTGGGGAGTTTGCTCAAACTATGGCAGCGATACAGCGAATAGTTGTTCTGAAAGACAACGCCGTCTGCGGAGTGCTTTTAATGAAGTTCCTAAACGTAAGTTAGGGAGGAGTGAGCCAATCTAATCTTTCAATCAACAGCCTGAAAGAAAAAGTTAGTTCAACTCAAATTTTCAAGGCAACCGACTGCACAGAATTTTTGAGTTGAAGATATCAACTTAATTTTTTACGTTTTGAAGAACTACAATTATTAAGTTGCGTCAGCTAAGTTTTTCAAGTTCTGACAACTAAGTTTTTTTAATTCAAGTTACTGGAACTTTCAAGTCTGTAAAAGCTTACTATTTTGAGTTCAGATTACTATCCCCTGTAATAACTTGCTATTTTGAGTTTAAATTACCCCCCCCCCCCTCCCTCCCTCCCTCCCTCCCTCCCTTTAAATCATCCACTGACAGTAAACCAGTTCATTTATGCATGTTTATTTGAACGACTTTGGCACAAACAGCTTTACAATTCCACAATGTAAACAAGTAATCTTATGCACAAAGCAAATACATCAGGTTTCGGTACCATAATATGGGCAATGTAAACAAGTAATCTTATACCCAAAGCAAATAATGCAATATTGCCAAAGATGACCGATAAACAGTTGTATAGTGCCTGCCTAAGTATTAATTCAGAAATGTGTAAATCCCCACCTGAAAAAGCCAAATTATCTGAACTTTGAAATTAGCCAAAAATGCAAACATGCAGGCTATAACAGTAATGGTGAAACACAGCTTGCTTCTACTGAACAATCAATACTGTAGTCTCTTGACAGTAATATGACAGCTACACATACAGTGCTATGCATAAGTTTAGACACCCATGCTAAAGTTGACTAAAAAGAGGAATAAAAAATCATCTTTTGGAAATTGAACTTAATGCCTTAATTCAATTTTTTGGGAAAAATCCAACCTTTAAGGACACCAATTTTCTTCGTGAATGAATAATGTATAGAGATTGGCATGGTTTTATTTCAGTTAGCCTAATAGCTAGTTTGATTTGCATTGAGAGATGATCTTATGGAAAGTACTCCATGCCAATCTCTATGTATGGTGAAGGCTATGTGATGATGTGGGGCTATTTTACTTCCAAAGGCCAAGGGAACTTTATCAGGATGCATAGTATCCTGGATCCATGAAGTAACTGGCCTTTAAAAATAAAAATCTGCCTGCCTCTATGGGAATTTAACATAGGGGTGTCCAAACTTATGCACCCTGTATTTTGAGGAAGAACATTTATTTATTTACGATACATTATTCATTCACAAAGAAAATTGGTGTCCTTAAAGGTTGGATTTTTCCTAATTTTTTTAATTAAGGCATTAAGTTCAATTTCCAAAAGATGATTTTTTTTTATTCCTCTTTTTAGTCAACTTTAGTATGGGTGTCTAAACTTATGCATAGCACTGTAAAAGATTCGTTTTTAGTTTAAAGGGTTAGTTCACCCAAAAATGAAAATTCTGTCAGTAATTACTCACCCTCATGTTGTTCCAACCCCGTAAGACCTTCGTTCATCTTCGGAACACAAATTAAGATATTTTTGATTAAATCTGAGAGCTGGATCACTCCTCCATAGTCGTCTATAGACGTTATAACTTGCTGACCCAGAAAATGTATTAAAGACATCGTTAATATAGTCCAAGTGACTACAGTGGCTCAATCTTAAGTTTATAAAGCGACGAGAATACTTTTTGTGCGAAAAAAAAAAAAAAAAGACTTTATTCCACTATTCATTTCCTTCTCTCTGGGCCTCGAGTCTTTTCACGTAGTGTGATAGCACAGCACGTCTGTGTTGTACATCACACGCATCTCACACATGACCAGCGTCGGCCAATAGTGAGCCTACGTGTGACGTACAACACAGACACGCTGCGCTATCACACTACGTGAAAAGACTCGAGGCCCAGAGAGAAGGAAATTAATAGTGGAATAAAGTCGTTATTTTTGTTGTTGTTTTTTGCGCACAAAAAGTATTCTCGTCGCTTTATAAACTTAAGATTGAGCCACTGTAGTCACTTGGACTATATTAACGATGTCTTTAATACATTTTCTGGGCCAGCAAGTTATAACGTCTATAGAAGTTTATGGAGGAGTGAGACAGCTCTCAGATTTAATCAAAAATATCTTAAATTGTGTTCCGAAGATGAACGAAGGTCTTACGGGGTTGCAACAACATGAGGGCGAGTAAAAGCTCCGGACACGTTGTGAATTTATCTTGTATTTTGGCTGCCCTACAGTGCGATTGGTCAAATGTGACTTTAAAGCGCCAGGTGTTTTAAAAGAACATACACAGTCACTGTAAACACACGGCCAGTAAGCTCCTCTTCCGTGCCTGAGCCGATGGTGCCTTAGCAGACGCTCTTGACTGGCGCTGGCAAAGCTGCAGAAGCGACACTTCATAGAAAACCTAGCACAAAAATAAGAGGATAAAATGAACACAGTGACATACTTCGCAACCGTTCACGTTAATGCTGTTGAGCTTCAGGGCTAAAACACACAAAGGTAGGGCTGGGTATTGTTCAAAATCTTTCGATCCGGTGCCAATTTCGATACCTCAGTTTCGATACCGGTTCCTAACGATACTTTTTTCGATACCAATTTTATGAAATCCATTTTAACAAGATTACATAACACATTACCTCAGAAAAACTTTGGTTTTATTTTTTCAGTTTGACTCATGCTCCTTAGCCAGTGCACAAAGGAACAAAAAAGCACCTGCAAAAAATACAGTAAAACTTGTAATATTGTGAAATAGTATTAAAATTTAAAATCTTATTTGAATATATTTCAAAATGTAATTTATTCCTGTGATGTCAAAGCTGAATTTTCAAAATCATTACTTCAGTGTCACATGACCCTTCAGAAATATGAAAACAGTTTGCTGCTTAATATTTAGGAAACTATGATACATTTTTTAATGATTCTTTGATGAATAAAAAATTCAAAAGAAAAGCATTTATTTAAAAACGAAATATTTTGTAACATTACACATGTTTTAATGCCACCTTTGATAACTTTAATGCATCCTTACTGAAAAAAAAAATCTGACCAACCAACACATTTTTGAAAGGCAGTGTACATTCAGTAGGTTATTATTTATTGCAATATAAACACTGTCAGAGTGATCAACAAGGTATCTCTTCATTTACCAGTCGAAGACGGAGCAACTTTCTGCTCTAATGTTTACTCTGTGCACTGTCAAGGTCTTCATCATATTTGTGCGTGTGCGCGCGCCTCTCATATGAGTATGTGCGCGGAGAGTTCCGCGCGTCTCGTGTGTGTAGTGTACTGTAGAGTTTGCATGTAACTGTTAGGTATCGAAATCTGGAATGAACGTCATTTTTCGATACTCGATATATCGAGGCAATTCGGTCGGTCCCTCAAAAGTATCGAACTCGGTACCCAGCCCTACACAAAGGTCGCATGCTAGAAGCTATATCTATCTAGTTAACTACCATATCAAACCGAAGTTTTGCATCACAGTTTTAGCACGTTAGTTCTAACGTTACCTTGGTTGCAGCGCATGGTCGCGAGCAGTTGTCAATGAGCAAAGCAGACGTGCATAAAACAATGCCATCATTCATTGAGAAAAACAAACATACCGGCAACACAAATCTTTCAATTAATATGTGGACAATAATTATATTGAGCTTAACTGTTCAAAATAAGCTAGCTTCTAATCGATTAGCTAACGTTAGTGGGGGATTTTGTATTGCCATAAACGCCTCGCCTGGTTATGATTTATCGATTTTGTTTCCCGCAATGAAATGTAACACAAATATCAAATGCATATACATATTCATATAGCTTACCCGTTAGAAGGAATGTCTCTCTTCAACAAAGACGTCAGGGAAAGTTACCGCTGGCATTGTGACAAGATGGCGGACGCAAACTTTCAAATTTTCGAAGGGAGCTCCTGCGAAAATCCTTGGAAACCCCGTAGCAGCCGGTTGCCATGACAAATTTCAAATGAGCATGCGCAGATAAGTTGACCACACTCTAACTGGGTGTCAACTTCAACTTCAAAATAAAATCAACTCAATTTATTAAATAAGATGAACTTTTCCTCAGAAACGTCTGAAAGTGAGTTCAAGTGGCTTAAAACACATAGTTCAAGTTCCAACTAGCAATTTTATTGTCAGTGAATGCAAAAATCTTAGTAAGGTGAACAATTTTGAGTTGTCGTTTTTACAGTGATATAAGCAGCCGCTTACCTCTCTCTAGCATCAGCTGTTCCAGTATCCCTCCCCAAACTCCACCTTCATCTCAGGTACCTTGCCCTTCAATTATCATATCCTACATTTAGCCACTGGGGGGTATATCAGAGCTCGAGTTGAAGCTGCTTCATCGAGCCCCTCTTCAGTGGAGAGCAAGCCAAATAAGTTTAACCTAATATCTTAAAGATTTTATGGGCAAACAAACTCGTTAAAAGGCCAGTGGAAGCATAGGCTACTGTCAGTTAAGTCCTATTCGGACGCTAATTGTTTCTCATGGGCTCGTACGGTATTTTAAACATTTACAGGGGTAAGTCTGTGATTTTTTTGCCGTCCGAATCCATAATGTCAGTGTTTTTTTCTCACCCAACCCGCGTCAAAATCTCTGGCCAAATTAATACCTACTGTTTTTTGACAAACAGGTTGTGTGGTAATTTAATTCCCACATCTCTGAGTTTACAAGAAGAGATTCAAAATTCACTGTTTGAATTGTTTTTGATCACTGCCGAGCACCGTACGTAAGATGTACACTTTTATTACTGAAATGCTGGAAAGTATTTACAAGAACAATATTTCATCGCAGCTCCACCTCAGCGAACAAAAATGGGAAATAGAAGAAAGCACGTAAAAATTTGAAATGGTTATTATGGCAGCAATATATGATACAATTTAAAAATATGTAGGCTAGTATAGTTTGAATAATTTTTTATAATATCCCAAGAGTCCTAATAAATGCAATTTCAACTATTTCTGAAGTGCTTCTTTTATAAAGAACACTGCTTTCTCACATAACGCAGAGAAGCAGCCCCTGCATGAGTGAATAATTGATTTTCGAGCCATCGATATCAACCAATTCAGCACCATCACCACAGACAGCACCTGGTAACGTCGCACGTAAGAAGGTATATCTTAAGCAGCTTCCTCAGGTATGGTTCGGGGAACACGCCTAGAAATGGTATACCTTTAGTTAAGTTATACCTTAAGACTCTTCGTAGAGCGCTAAGAGACAACATTATCGGGAAACGCAGCCCTGGTCTGGTCTGGTAATTCCTAACTACTTACCTGTCTACCTGAGACACTTACCCGTGCGATCCTCTCAGCAGTCTTCAGTCTTCTCCAGTCATCTGCCATCTCCATCTGAAACCGATAAGAACTGTCATTCACTGCTATCATCAGACAACTTAACCTTTCACTCAGTTACTCACCTGCTCACGTCACTTGTTCTCTGCAAACCTGCAATAAACCTATTGTTTGGATATTACTTGTGTGTTGCATTCTTCTGTTCCATGACCGTTACCTTCATTTTAAATATGCTTAAACAAGAATCAGCATCTCAACTACAACAATCAGTCTCTAATCAGTTCTGCTACTTGAGCACTCCACTCATATTTAATAGAATTTTAACATTCAAATAAATCACTTTAATTAATATTTTTAAGCATTAATGCTCTCAAACTTTAACAGATGTAATTGTCAGAGGACTCAAATCCCCATTGGTTTTAATTGCTCTGTTATTAATTCTAGCTAGGCGAAAGGCTGGCGCATTTGAACAGTACATTAGACAGAGAGGGGTCATTTGGCTGTGTCTGCCAATATGTCAAATCCTGACAATGGGTGCCTGGATTGATTTCACTGTATTTAACCCTTACCACACACTGATTAAGAAGTGCTATACAGTACATACACTGTAGGTTGTCAGTGTTATCAAACAAATCATATTATATATTGTGTGTGTTTCTGACTTAATACTTTTAAGAAAATAAAATGCCTAAAAGTTAGCTTTATTTATTTATTTAATTTATTATTTAAATACCTTGATGTAATAAAAAGACATAAATGATTCGTATATATATATATATATTTTATGCTAAAAAGTACCATTTTAATTTAAAGTCCTTAACAAAACTTTATGGTTTATGGTATCATATGGTAATACCATGTTAGTTTAATATATACAGATCCATGGTACTGCATGATTATCATTTTATCATATACTGTAATATTTACATGGTATTCCATGTCATTATCATCATATGGGGCACACTTTGCCCTGTTATGGAGGGCTGAAGGAACAGTGATCCATGGTGGACCCAGGCGATAGGGCCATATGGTGTAGCATGTTGTGTCATTAGCGTAGAAACTTGAAGGGGACACCAGTGTCTTAATTATCTCCAGACAGCCTGCAACACCCAAACCTGCAGAGAGCGAAACCTCTCAATGCTTGCAAATGCCCGCACAAGCATTAATGCATGGCGAAGCTATAAAAATGCTAAGTACTTTCTATCTGATATGTTTGATTTAATAGTGCGAATTTAATTAGTTTTGTAAATATGGGCTGGCAAGCAAGGTTTTTAATTCACCTCACTTATACTCATTCGCCTAATCTTTGGGGAGCTTTCACACTTAAATTCTGATTTATAACTGCATAATTCAGGTAGCCTCGTATCAGTTCCTGTGCTATTTTCAGTATGGATTTGTTTGTAGTAGTTCTAATGAATTGTATTCTAACATCTCATATGTAACTCTTTTAATTTATTAGCCATTTGTGTCTTTGTTTTTCCTCTTGCTGTTTCAAGATACATGCAATGTTCTGCTATGAATAATGTTTAATTTGTCAATTCCGAGGTCCCGGAACAACAGGAAAAAATGTGCATAAGAAATCTTGAATGGAAACGGTTTACTTCCTTGGAAATTCTAGCGATGACTTTCATTTCAGAATCAATTAATATTATTAATAAGATATTGAAACTTTAAAACACGCAGACAAAACATAATAAAAACATTTGTTGTTTCCGGGAATGCTTCTGGGAGCACTATACAGTATGCGTTCCTCCATCATTATGACTTTGCAGTGCGGATCTAAGATACATTTCAAAAGTGTCAATAAATCTGGTCTTCAGCACAGTTGATGTTTGTATTCGACTTGTTCGACTCTACAATCTGGCTTTGTAATTTTAGAACACAGAATTTCAGAATGATCACAGCAAAATTTCAGATGCAATGGTTAGTCCGAAGTTGATTCTAGTCATGAATGATTATTCAAAATGAATATTCAGTCACATACATTCAGTTTTATATTCCTAATCAATTCACTTGGAGTTTCTTCTGTAATGTGTTTCCATTAATTTCCAAAAATTATCCACCTTAAGCGAATGTACGAGTTTCATTTTATTCACATCTTGGCATTTACATTATGCAATAGCCCAGTTTTTCATAAAACAACCAAAGATGTATATATGCGACCCATTAATATACCGTACTAATTAATCCCATTATTCCAGCAGCCAAATTGCATCCATAAGTTTCAGAAAACTGCTTCAGAAATAACAGAAGTGCATCCAAGTTTATTTATTCTAAATGCTTGTCATGCGTTGGAAATGCAAATTGCGGTCAAATCCAATACCATCATCAAAACATGGCATGGACCACTTTTTTTGGCACCAATTTTTTCATAAAATTAACATGGATATAGCAAATGATTTCACCAATAACATCTTTGTTGATCCTGGAACAGCATTACAATCAACCATTCAGATCTGAGGGACAAGTTTACTGTTTAGGTGTTTCTACACCAGTGTGATTAACCTGTCATTACCCTCTTAATTTAGGGATAAGTTAGGAGGGTTAGGAGTTGTCATAGGGTTAGTAATACATTTTCGTACAGGAATGTTGATCCAGGAACATGACTTACTTGGCAAAATCACAGTGACCATGAACCCAGTGTTTTGGTGTCTGAAATTGTTGCACACTTTCCATCAACTGAATGTTTATTTTATAAAATGTGTATTACTTTCACACTGAATTAAATGTGATTTATTTTTGTATATGTTTTCCATGTTTGATTCTCAGGTCACGTTGAAGTTTCGGAAAGACATGCACGAGAATGCAGCAGAACCTGCCACGCACAACTCATTAAAGACTCAATTACACATGGATTGAAAAACTACACCTGTAAACTGGTGAGTAATTCATCATACTTCTGTTTATTAATTTTGTAATATACATAAATACACATAAATAGTGTAATTAAGCTTTAGTTGATTTTATGCCTCAATGTTTCAAATTCAGTATTTAAATTAAACAATCACCAATTATTGTCAGCCAAGTTAGATTGCTGTTAAAAATTCTGTACACACCATGAAAAATTCCAAACTTCTTTTGTCCTGAAATAACTTCATCCGGTTTTTGAAGGCAACCTAAATGTATCCTTGGCTGCCTTTGAGATCCCAAAATCCTGTGCTTTCCATTCTGTGACAGTTAAGCGAAAAAATAAAGGTGGCGTCTGAAATTTGCGGTTAGTAGTTATTTTGTGTGTAAATGTACATTTTTGGCCAACATTTTCCCCTTATTATGTCATTTCAAGTTATAAATCAATATTGTAATCATTAAAAATTCATAGCAAGTCAGCTGCCTATAGGTTTTTGGACGCAGCTTAGGTTTCAGACCACTAGCAATCTCCCCAGGATGGGCCATTCCTCCAAATTCACCCAAAGTACAGAGTTCAAGGTACTTCAGGAAGTCTTCAATGACTCCAAGGTGTCATCATGGTATCTAAATGCAGCTTTAGGAACAGTCAGATCAGCTCTACATCAGAGCTCAACAAGGAAGAAGGCTCTGCTCTCAGAAAAGAATATGAAGGTAAGGTTGGAGTTTGCCATCCAACACCTACATGAGTAACAGGAACAGAACTCTGAAGCACAATGATGGTGGGTGTGTTGTGGTTTGGAGGTGTTTTGCTGCTTCTTGGACATCATAAAGTCAACAATGGACACTATTTTATACTAAAGAATGTAAGAAGGCCGTCTGTGGCCTATTATAAAATGATATCTTTATTATATAAAAAGAAAAGATGCTGAACTGTCTTTACTTTTCAAAAACATGCATTCAGTACAAGCTGATAGATAGAGAGACAGAGAGAGAGGCAGGCAGGCAAGATAGATAAGAACAACTTAAACGATTTCAAGTATTTAGTTGTTTATTTGTACATAATTTTTGCTTCCAGCTCATAAAACCCACGAAAACAGGATTGCAAAAAATTTGAATATTACATGAAATCACACAGTAATTACACAATGATACCATGGTCATTGAACCAGGTTTTGGTTCTTTTGGCAGTGTGGGCAGGTGCAAATCCTGCTGGAAAATGAAGGAAGCATGAAGTGCTCTGAAAATGTCCTGGTATACGGCTGCGTTGACTCTGGATTTAATAAAGCACAGTGGACCAAAGTCCTCTTTTCTGATGAGAGCAAATTTTGCATCTCATTTGGAAACCAAGGTCCCAGAGTCTGGAGGAAGAATGGAGAGGCACACAATCCAAGATGCTTGAAGTCCAGTGTGAAGTTTCAACAGTCTGTGTTGGTTTGGGGAGCCATGTCATCGGCTGGTGTTGGTCCACTGTGCTGTCCACTCAACGCAACCGTCTACCAGGACATTTTCAGAGCACTTCATGCTTCCTTCAGCAGACAAGCTTTATGGAGATGCTGACTTCATTTTCCAGCAGGATTTGCACCTGCCCACACTGCCAAAATAACCAAAACCTGGTTCAATGACCATGGTATTACTGTGTAATTACTGTGTGATTTCATGTAATATTCGAATTTTTTGCAATCCTGTTTCCGTGGGTTTTATGAGCTGGAAGCCCAAATTATGTACAA
Organism: Rutilus rutilus; assembly: GCF_951802725.1. Taxonomy (NCBI): domain Eukaryota; kingdom Metazoa; phylum Chordata; class Actinopteri; order Cypriniformes; family Leuciscidae; genus Rutilus; species Rutilus rutilus. The sequence goes on along the minus strand of NC_140219.1, from coordinate 20,604,300 downwards.
ATAAACAACTAAATACATGAAATCGTTTAAGTTGTGGGCCCTGAATCTATAATCTATGGAAGTTGAATGGAATTATGGAAATAAATAAACTTTTCCATGATATTCTAATTTTTTGGAAAGGGTCTGTATATATATGTGATGGCCAATTTCACATGTATTTTGTGTATTTTCAAAATACAAAATACTGTATTTGTATTTAAATACTTTACACACAGTATTTTGTATTTGAATTTAAATACATTTTTCCACACAGTATTTTGTATTTGCATTTTAAATACATTTCCATGTATTTATGCCCATCTCTGACGGGTAGTTACTGCTATTTCTTATCTATTCTATCTTGCCTGTATGCCTGCCATGCGTAGATACATAGATAGACTAAGATAATTAAAGTACTGCAATTGTGTTTGTATGTGAGCTGGAGTTATGTTTGCTGAAATATGCTGTGTGAATGTGAGCTGTGAAGCTGTGCATCTCTGACGGGTAGTTACTGCTATTTCCTGAAATTTTCCTGAATATTTCCTGAATACTTCAAATAAACAAAAAAAAAAAAAAAAAAAAAAAAACAACAACAACAGACATTCTCACACACATTCATAATTTAGCCAGGGCCTCTGCCAGCCACAGGCAACATGCCTCTAGTTGTTACAGACATGCACAGCTTCACAGCTCACATTCACACAGCATATTTCAGCAAACATAACTCCAGCTCACATACAAACACAATTGCAGTACTTTAATTATCTTAGTCTATCTATGTATCTACGCATGGCAGGCATACAGGCAAGATAGAATAGATAAGAAATAGCAGTAACTACCCGTCAGAGATGGGCATAAATACATGGAAATGTATTTAAAATGCAAATACAAAATGCTGTGTGGAAAAATGTATTTAAATTCAAATACAAAATACTGTGTGAAAAAAAAAAGTATTTAAATACAGTATTTTGTATTTTGAAAATACACAAAATACATGTGAAATTGGCCATCACAGTGAATGAAGAAACTACATAGGCCTACTGACTTTTCATTCCTAACCTCATCTCTGCCCTTTCTTTCTTTCTTTCTTTCTTTCTTTCTTTCTTTCTTTCTTTCTTTCTTTCTTTCTTTCTTTCTTTCTTTCTTTCTTTCTTTCTTTCTTTCTTTCTTTCTTTCTTTCTTTCTTTCTTTCTTTCCTTCCTTCCTTCCTTCTTTCTTTCCTTCCTTCTTTCTTTCTTTCTGGCAATTACAAATAAACTTATGCAAAATAGCAGCCATTTATATACTTATTTCTGGTTACAATGTAGTCTATTACTTGTGGTGAACACTATTAAAAAATTCATACTGTATGTAAAACTGTGGGAACCTTTTCTGCTATCTAGCAAACAATATGGATGGTCGATATGACCAAAATCTCAATTTTACTTCACAGTAACAATATCAGTTTTGATTCCACAGCATAAACTGAATTTTTAGGTTTTTTATTTATTTTATTTTTTGTTGCAGGTAGTCCAATGCTTTTTAAGTAATTTTATGTTTATTTTATATAAAGTTTATTTGTTTCTATAAGTTTATTAAAATTAGAAAGTGTATCTAAAATTTAAAATTAGAATTAATTTAGATTCATTTGACACTATTTACCACTTTTTGATGATTATTTTTTATGTACAATAAAACTAAAAGCTGAAGATTTTTGTGGAGTATCATTTATCAGTGCTTCTTTTTCCACTCCAACGTTCCAATAATTCCTGCCCACTAAAAGCTGCAAGGATATTTGCTTACCCCACAAATAGGCCTATCTATGTTGTAAACGATTTAGAAAAAGTTCCATCAATTCACACTTTATATCATCACTATGATATGTAGTGTCATATCACCCAGCCCTAACATGCAGTAATGCGTTAAACACATTTGACAAGCTAGTTGATAAAAATCAACAACCAGTCAAGACTGATTGGCTAACGCTATTTTTTTATTCTTTTATTCTTTCATGTTAACTGAAGTGAATAATGCACTATTTTAACTTTAATCAACAAGGAGAATTGATCATGACATTCTCACCTTATATATATATATAAAAAAAAAAAAAAATCGCTGATCCAATGCTGAGCTAGTGAATGTCTGAACTAGTTGATGCACAAAATCAGTACCCTGATAAAGAGGTTGACTGGCAAAAAGTATTTTATGTATTTTGAAAATAGAAAAAATACTCATCTTAAATGTATTTAAATACAAATTACATTAGATTTTTTTCCAAAGGTTTTAAAGTACAAAATACAAAATAGCATTTTGTATTTCAAATATGTAGTTTAAATACATGTATCTGAAATACTGCCCATCCCTGCTACCCATGCAGCAACACAATGAAATGCACGTCAGCCAAATCATGACAACAAAAAACACCCTTTAGAATATAAATGTTTAATGTGTAATTTGCTCTTCACATTTTCTAAAGCATATTCAATGACAAGTACAGGAGTATTTTTTATTTTTTTATTTTGGCGAATAGCTATTCTAATTTTACCTGTGCTGGTTTCCTTGACAAAATACTGCAAACTAAGCAAATGTAAAAACTGGTAATTTGCTGAGTATGTGTAGTACATCATGAAGGGAAGTTGGTTGGTGAAGGTTTTGTGCAGATGATAAATCATATGATTGTAATATCATAATAAACATTTAAGACACAGACTCACGTTTCTTGCAGCTCCCAACAACGTAGATACGTAAATAAAAATGAAAACACTAAAGAGACAAATTGAACCGCATCATTTGGGTTGGTAAAAACATCATTGTTTGCATGATTGTTTTCAATCTCATGAGTTTCTTTTTTTAACAGCCATTTATTTCAATTTCAATTTGTATTTTATTTCGTGGCAGTGGCTGTCTAGTTCTATAAACATATTAAATATGCTTTAGTTTTTATTTATTTATTTATTTACTTTTCGTAAAGAGCCATTTGAGCAGTTTAGGCAAGGCAAGGCAAGGCAAGGCAAGTTTATTTATATAGCACATTTCATACACAATGGCAATTCAAAGTGCTTTACATAGAATAAATTAAAATAATAAAAAGAAATAAGAATAATTAAAACAGTTTAGAAAAATAAAATAAAATACAGTACAGTACAGTACAAACAGTCGGACGAACAGCGGCACAGTGCTCATTCATTAAATGCACAGCTAAACAGAAGTGTTTTGAGTCTGGATTTGAAAGTGACTACAGTAGGAGCACATCTGATCTCCTCTGGAAGCTGGTTCCAGCTGCGGCTGGCATAATAGCTACAAGCGGACTCACCATGCTTAGAGTGAACCCTTGGTATTTCTAGCTGATACGATCCTAGTGATCTGAGTGATCTGTTGGGTTTATATTCAGTGAGCATATCTGCAATGTATTGAGTTCCCTTTCGTTGTCACTCCGAGTTACGTCGGATGACGACGAATGGGGTTTCGCTTAGAAATCCTATCATCTTCGAGTATTAAAACACGAGCCAATGGCAAGGAAATGCCATGGGTCTGCGGAATTTGCATAGCGTAACTCCGCCCCACCCTGGGGGTATAAAGGAAGTCGCGAGCAACATGCAGATATGTTTTCGCTTCGGAGCCAAGTTCAGTACTTCACTCCACAAGCCTTTTGAGTGTCATCTCAAATCTCTTCGAGACGAGCGGCACTTCAGTGTGTTGGTGTGACGGCGCTTCCAGCGAGATCGCATTTCCTGCTGCTGGTTTGTGCAGTAATCTGCCGACAGTGAGTGTGTTTCTCCCTGGGTGCTTCAGCACTCTGCTGAGCTTTTCCACTCTCTAAAAAGAGCTGCACGCGGCACGTCTTTTGCAAGACGGTTCGCCCGTGTATTTTCTGGATGTGTGTGCGTCAGTCATCTGCCTAACGGTCGCGAGCGCTGTTTTGCGTGTTGGGCTTTATCACGCTTGGCAGCGCTCGTTGATGAGTCATGTTTTCATTGCGGGAACATGACCATCGCGATGTTTATAGATCAAGACTCAATGATCTCCATGTGAGTAGAGTCCCCTCTGCCACACCCCAATTTATCTCTTCCTCGAGAAGGGATACTTTGGCTGGTGGCCAGGGTGATCTGAGGGTTTGGTGTGGCACAACAACCGACGATTCAATTCCTCGGGCCACACCCCCCTCCACATCGCAGACCATGCACTCACAGCATCACAAGGCGGGCTTGATTCCTCTGGAAATGAAGTTTCGACTGCGTTGCCTCCCACGGGAGTGCCATCGTTGCCGGGACCGATTCAGAGCTGTCAGCCATGCTTTCCCGGGCAGCTGAAAGCATCGGCTGGAGTGGCCCCGCCCTCCCCCCGAGCGCTGTAAGCTTCTCCCGGACGTGCATCAGGACGCCTGCGCTGCGCGAGACTCCACGTGACTTTCGCGGCCCGCGGGTGTCCTCCGCCTTCGCTGCTTTCGATCGCACGGCGATCATGGTCTGTATGTTCCCTGTCACTACAGTGGCACGGTCATGCAGTGCTGTGTGTCGCCTGCGCCTTCGATGCAGTGCTGTCCCGGGAGTTCTGTCGAACTGGCCGCAGTGGAATGCTAGTCCTTCCCTGGCCAACCCTGGCAGAACGCGGAAATTCTAACCACGCCCCTATGCTGGGACGCTATGCCTCCCATGCCCGGCCTGGTTGTTCCGCCACGCACACTACTGACCTCGCTCTCGGGCGACATCGGTACCTGCGTGATCCTGGGTCAGGTGATGTCCACTATGTGGTCCAGACATGGGCTTAGCCAGGTTGATGTGGCAGGGTCTGAGAATTCATTTTCTCAGCTCCCCCATGTCCCAGGCTGAGCTCTTTGGCGGTGTGGCTTCGACCACCTGAAGCAGACTCGGGTCCGGCACCGATGGTCATCCATCCGTGCGGCCTCCTCAGTCTGCTTCCCGCCAAGCCCCCCTCCATGCGGCTGCTCCCCTCTGGCCTGCAAACGGACCTGAGCAGGAGGAAGCCGCAGGAGGGCGGCGCTGCCCGTCTCCGCCCCTTAGACTGCCACACCAGCCTAAGCAGCACCTTGAGGCGGGCAGCCTGGTCGGCGGGGTGGTTGAGGACTGCACCCAACAGTCTTCGATCAATCCACAAGCAGACTGAGGCTTCTGCACTGACGGTCATCCGTCGGTGTGGTCTGCTTAGTCTGCTTCCCACCGACGCCGCCTCCTTGCGGCTCCTCCCCTCTAGCCTTCACTGGCCTGAGCACAAGGGGGTCGCTGGAGGCTGGCACCGCCTGTCTCTGCCCCTTAGCCGGCTAACACCTGGCTGAGCAGCACAAACCTGAGACAGGCAGCTTGGAGTTAGGGCTCAGTTCTTCAGGAGCTGGTAGCAGGACCACTCCTTCCCCCGCTTGAGGGCTGGGTGAAGATCTCTACAAAAGAACTAATGCTCTTTCTCTGAGCCCCAAGAGGCTGTGGATGACAGCACGCGCCGCCCACGGGCCACGCTCCTCTCATCCACCTCTGTCGCCAGACCCCTGCCAGAGCACGCCCCCGTGGGACGCTGGTCCTCCCCTGGCCTCCTCTGGCAGGACGCGGTTTATGGCCGTGCCCCCGCACCGGGCCGCTATGCCACCCACGCCTGGGCCGGTCATTCCGCCTCGCTGCACCCCCGACAGTACGTCTGTGGTTCAAATAACCCCGCTGGCGCAGTTTCTGGAGGCCTGGCTAGAGCTTTCCAGACTGTCCCGCCGGGTCGGAGAACCATCAGGCTCGGCTACGTGATTCAGTTCGCGTGGTCTCCTCCCCGCCTCAGGGGAATCCGCTCACTATGGCCGGTGGCAATGCCCCTGTCATGAGAGCGGAGGTCGCTACCCTACTGGCGAAGGGTGCGATCGAGACTGTCCCTCCAGCCGAAATGAAGTCTGGGTTTTACAGCCCCTACTTTATTGTACCGAAGAATCCGGTGGGTTACGACCAATCCTGGACCTGCGCGTCTTGAACCGCTCCCTTCAAAAAAGAGGACGCCGTTCAAGATGCTCACGGCCAAACGCATTTTCGAATGCGTGCGGCCGCAGGATTGGTTTGCAGCGATCGACCTGAAGGACGCCTACTCCCATGTCTCCATTTTTCCTCGACACAGACCGTTTCTACGGTTTGCTTTCGAGGGACAGGCATACAGTACGCGGTTCTCCCTTTCGGGTTAGCCCTGTCTCCTCGCGTCTTCACGAAGGTTGTCGAGGCAGCCCTTGTTCCCCTACGCGAACACGGGGTTCGCATCCTGAACTATCTCGACGACTGGCTGATCCTAGCTCACTCTCGAGACCAGGTTTGCGAACACAGGGACCTTGTGCTCCGGCACCTAGCTCGTCTGGGCCTTCGGGTCAACTGGGAGAAGAGCAAACTCTGCCCCGTGCAGAGGATCTCTTTTCTCGGTATGGAGATCGACTCGGTCGCCATGTGCGCGCAGCTTACGAGCGAGCGCGCGTAGTCACTGCTGACTTGTCTTCGCCAATTCAAGGGCAAGAATGCGGTTCCACTGAAACTATTTCAGAGGCTCCTGGGGCATATGGCATCCGCAGCCGCAGTAACGCCGCTCGGATTGCTTCATATGAGACCGCTTCAGCTTTGGCTTCACGATCGAGTCCCGAGGTGGGCATGGCAACACGGCACGCTCCGAGTCCCAGTGACTCCGTCCTGCCGTCAGACCTTCACCCCGTGGTCGAACCTCAATTTTCTACGGGCTAGAGTGCCCTTAGAACGAGCTTCCAGGCATGTTGTTGTCTCCACAGATGCCTCCACCACGGGCTGGGGTGCCATGTGCAATGGACATGCTGCTGCAGGTTCCTGGACAGGTCCTCAGCGCCTTTTGCATGTCAATTGCCTCGAGTTGCTGGCCGTACGCCTTGCCCTGCACCGCTTCCGAGCGTTGCTCAAGGGTCAACACGTACTAGTCCGATCAGACAATACCGCCACAGTAGCGTACATCAACCATCAAGGTGGTCTACGCTCCCGCCGTATGTCGCAACTCGCCCGCCACCTCCTTATATGGAGTCAGAAGCATCTGAGGTCGCTTCGAGCCATTTATATCCCGGGACACCTGAACCAGGCGGCCGACGAGCTGTCTCGAGTTCGGCCTCTCGCTGGAGAATGGCGACTCCATCCCCAGTCGGTCCAGCTGATTTGGGATCAGTTCGGAGACGCACAGGTAGATCTGTTTGCCTCCCACGACTCGTCCCACTGCGACCTGTTTTATTCCCTGTCCGAGGGCACGCTCGGCACGGATGCACTGGCGCACAGCTGGCCGCGGGGCCTACGCAAGTATGCGTTTCCCCCAGTGAGCCTCCTTGCGCAGACTTTGCGCAAGATCAGGGAGGACGAGGAGCAGGTAATATTGGTTGCCCCGTATTGGCACAACCGCACCTGGTTCCCAGAACTAGTTCTCCTCGCGACAGCACCTCCCTGGCCAATTCCTCTGAGGAAGGACCTGCTTTCTCAGGGACGGGGCACCCTTTGGCACCCTCGTCCCGATCTTTGGAACCTCCACGTGTGGCTCCTGGACGGGAGGAGGTAGGTTTGAGTACCCTACCACCAGCGGTGGTGGCTACCATCACTTCCGCTAGAGCATCGTCCACGAGACATGCCTATGCGTTGAAGTGGAACCTCTTCGTCAACTGGTGTTCTTCTAAACAGCAAGAACCCACGAAATGCCCGATCAGTGTCGTGCTTTCCTTCCTGCAAGAAGGGTTGGAGCGAAGGCTGTCTCCCTCCACCCTGAAAGTGTATGTTGCCGCTATTGCCGCACATCACGATGCAGTTGAAGGTAAGTCTCTGGGGAAGCACGACCTGATCATCAGGTTCCTGAGAGGAGCGAGGAGACTAAATCCTCCTCGCTCTCCTCTCGTTCCCTCTTGGGACCTCTCAGTGGTTCTAACTGCCCTGCAGAGTGCTCCCTTTGAGCCTCTGCAATCAGTGGAGCTTAAGTTCCTGTCTATGAAGACAGCGCTCCTGGTTGCATTGGCCTCCATCAAGAGGGTAGGGGACCTGCAGGCATTCTCGGTTGACGAAGCGTGCCTGGAATTCGGGCCGGCTATCTCTCACGTGATCCTGAGACCCCGGCCTGGATATGTGCCCAAGGTTCCCACCACACCCTTTCGAGACCAGGTGGTGAACCTGCAAGCGCTGCCCTTGGAGGAGGCAGACCCAGCCTTGGCACTGCTCTGTCCAGTACGCGCCCTCCGTGCTTACGTAGACAGAACGCAGTGTTTCAGGACCTCAGACCAGCTCTTTGTCTGTCATGGTGGGAAGCTGAAGGGAAAGGCTCTCTCGAAGCAAAGGTTGTCTCACTGGATAGTGGACGCCATTGCTTTGGCTTACCAGCAGCAAGGTCGACCGTGCCCCCTTGGTGTGACGGCCCACTCCACCCGGAGTGTGGCATCCTCTTGGGCTCTAGCGCATGGCGCCTTGCTAACAGACATCTGCAGAGCTGCAGGCTGGGCGACACCTAATACTTTCGCGAGATTCTACAATCTCCGAGTTGAGCCAGTTTCTTCTCATGTACTCGCTTCAACTAGCCGGTGCTAGATTCTGCTCAGGTGTCTTCGCTTGCTCGCCATTCCTCTCCACGGACGGGATACGTGCGATATTTCCTCAGGTGAGCCTCATAAGCCCTGAGTCTCCTCCAGCACTGTTGACGTCAACGCCAGAGTTATGCCACCGGCAGCTTTCGCGCTTGGCTAGGTGCCTCCATGTGCATGGTTCCCCCTCCGGGCGACCCCCACATGTGTATTCCACTGTAAGCCTCTTGAGCATGTGTCTTTCCCTTGGCAAGCCACCTTGCCACCCCTGGGGTTGAAATATTCCACCTGCGGCTGGACACCCCAGTGACTCCGTATGCAGCCCTTCGGGGTCATATGTGTTTTCCAAGTCCCCCCCTTCGGGTTGGGCATGATTGCATATTTCCACTGAGATATGCTTCCCAGTGTACCTTGGTATTCCTGTGTTAAGTAGGAGTCCTTCGTCCGTGCCAGTCTCACGACAGGGAGCTCAGACTTACGCAGGGCACTGGAAGACAGTCGAGAGGTGGCGTGATTATACGGGAACCCCATTCGTCGTCATCCGACGTAACTCGGAGTGACAACGAAAGGGAACGTCTCGGTTACGTATGTAACCCTCGTTCCCTGAGTAGGGAACGGAGACGTTACGTCTCCCTGCCACTTCCGCTGTACCGCTGGAACGCCTGAGTTCAGTCTCGGCTCCTCAGCGAAGACATATCTGCATGTTGCTCGCGACTTCCTTTATACCCCCAGGGTGGGGCGGAGTTACGCTATGCAAATTCCGCAGACCCATGGCATTTCCTTGCCATTGGCTCGTGTTTTAATACTCGAAGATGATAGGATTTCTAAGCGAAACCCCATTCGTCGTCATCCGACGTAACGTCTCCGTTCCCTACTCAGGGAACGAGGGTTACATACGTAACCGAGACGGTCCTAGGCCATTGAATGATTTATATACCAGTAATAATACTTTAAAATCAATCCTAAATCTAACTGGGAGCCAGTGTAAAGACCTGAGGACTGGTGTGGTATGTTCATATTTTCTGGTTCTGCTTCAGAATCCTGGCGGTGTCAGGCTTCCTGGGTGGATGAAGTAGGAGACGAACACGAAGATGATGAATTCCAAGATTTTAATTCTAACATAAGCAAATACAAACAAAAAGGGAGCGTGTGCTCAGAACATAGATAACCTAACATAAACATTGACCGACAAGTGAAGAGTGAAAACCAGGAACTTAAATACACACACAGATGAACACAAGACAGGTGATGCAGATAATGATGATGAACCGGTGGGTAATGAAGGGAGTGAGTTCAGGTGTGGAAACAAGGAGGATTCTGGGAACTGTAGTGCAGACAGGACGATGACAGACAGTGAATGTGACAGGCGGCAGCGTTCTGTATGAGCTGCAACTGTCTTATAGTCTTTTTGGGAAGGCCAGTGAGGAGTCCATTACAGTAATCCACCCTGCTGGTGATGAAAGCATGAACAAGTTTCTCTAAGTCTTGTCTGGAAACAAAGCATCTAATTCTTGCAATATTTTTCAGATAGCAAAAGGAGTTTAGTAAGGAGTTTTTTTAATAACTGGTGTCCTTGGACTGGAGACACAGTTTTCTGTTACGGCTTTGAAAGCTTTCCATTACAGCCATTACAGCTGTTTTCATTGTACAATGCACTCTTTTAATCCAAAGATATTTTTTTTTTTATTTAATCATAACTTATATAAAAATAACTTATTTATAATTTGATCTCAGCAGCACCCAATTGTTGACAGCTTCTGGAAACTGTAGACAATTAATTATTGTAAAATCTCTCACCTTTCCCCCCCACACTCAGACACTGAAATTTTTGCAATTTGATTCAGTGATGTCATCAGTGATGATGCAGAAGTCACACATGATGTTTATATCCCAGTATCAGTTTCTTTTCACATGTGCTTGTGTCTGTTGAGGCACGAATGTATGTATATATAGCTGCTCTGTTAAACACAGATGGCATCAGAAAATCACCGTCTCAACTGTCCCGCATCTTCTGCTGTACTATATCCCATCTCCCTCTTCTCTCAGTGAGTTGACCTGAAATCAGGGCTGTGGGTGAGGGCATCTCTCTGACACACGCTAGCACAGCTTCTAGTATCACACACAGGTACACAAACACATTGACAGTAAAGATATCCTGCGGCGGCCTGAAATACTAGCTGAAATCAGACACCTACTCTGCTCTCTGCCAAACTCAATGTTGTCAGTGTGTGCGCGCGTGTTTGTGTGATGCATCTACTTTTAAAAGCCCTTACCTAGCAGGAAAATATTGCGCGTCAAAAATATCAGATTTATTCTTGAAGGTTGGTCTTGTTATGCTGTCATTTGAATAGTTGCTTCTATTCATTTTCTCACCGCTTCCTCTTTCATCCCTGACATCTACAGATCACTACAAATCACATTTAGAAAAAATAATAAAAAAGTTTGCTTGCAAACATCATAAAGTATAAATGTCTCAGAGAGACTACCACTTGTTTTTTTTTCCACTAAAATGAAATTGGACCTTTTCTCCACTATGAAGAAATTACTCCTGAAAATGAACTCTGACAGACAAACAAACAAACCCCTTGTGGCACAGCTGTCATAGAGGATCAGCGGAAAGGACGACTATTCCTGGAGCTCTTCAGGAAACAGTAGGAGCACTCGGGCCACTTGCAAGACATCCTGCTAGTGAAGGGGCCATCTCCCTCTCCATTTCTTCTTCATGGCTTCCTCCCTCCATCTCATTCTGCTCTCAAACAGTGGGATACATTTCCACATGAAAGCTGAGAGGGAGGAGGAGGCCACTTGGAGTGTTCTACTCTTCCTCTGTTTCCATGGAGATCATGTGCAGTGTGAGCATTGTCCAGTTTGGATGGATGGAGTGGTCTTGTTTCGGATGCTTTCTTCGAACTTGATTACTTTAAAAAGGATCTTGAGAATTGATTCGTACTGTATATGAGAAGTGCCAGCGGAGGAAGTTCTTGATGGTCGAGCGGCCTGCATTTTCTGATGTGGGTCACTCAATCAAACACATCCACTTGTAACTGAGCTCTCATTTTCTTGCATTAAGAATGTCAGTGTGCCGGCTCCGTGGCACAGCAGCAGTGGGCACGCTTGTGCTGTCTGTGGCAGCGGTGAGGCATAAGGATGTAGGATTGAATCCTGTCTCAGGAAGCTAACCAAAAAAACTTGCTTTTGTAAAAAGTGCTATTACGATCTTAATAAAGATTTCTTTAGGTCTGACTTTTTTTCTTTTTTTTATTATTATTATTATTATAGCTAGTATATCATCTAATATAATCAACATATCCGATTATTAATAAAGTTATATCAATTTACTTTAAAAGTAGGCTTAGAAATGTTTTCTACCTTTTCATTAGTAATTTCTCTTTACATTTTTACTCTGTCTGTTTGTCTGTCTCCATCCGTCTGTCGTTATTAGTATATTTTTTTGTATTTTTATGTTCTTTTTATTAGTTTTTATTCTAAAAAATATTTAGAATATTTTATTTAGTTTTAGCTTTATTTCTGTTTTAAGTTTCAGTTTTATTTATTTATTTATTTATTCAGTTTGTAACTTTAGTACATTGTCTTAAACTTAACACTCTTAGTTGCCAAGATAATATTTTTATTTCATTTTGGTTTGGTTTAAGTTTTTCATCTAAAATGGATACTGTAGTATATTTTATATTTATATAACTGTATTCACCTTTATTTGAATTAACTTTTTTTTTTTATATATAAAGTTTTATTTAACTGTAACAACATTAGAAAGAAAACAAAAATTATCATTTGAATCACTGTTTTTAAAGTTTGGTAAATGACAACACAGGATCTCAGGTATATATCACTTTGGATTTTGAATGAATGTGATTAAATAAATATGCTTTGGAATTAACTTATAAATGCAATCCAGACAAAAAAAAATATCCATATAACATCCTGATTCAAAATGCATATTAATTTCAGGTGTAAAGCGGACCAATTGTATTATTGTCCCTATGGTTGCTCTGTTTATGCAAGTCAAGGCTTTTTCTATCCATTTTATTGTCTGACATGTAAAAACCATAAGTCTGATTGATCAGAAAAATAATAGCACACCTCACCTGCAGAAGGCCACACCATTTCATTCATGTCCGTAGCTCAATTTTGTAAGACGTGTTACATCCCATAGTTGAATAGGGGTTTGTTCACATCCAGCTTTAGCAAGCACCACTTATAAATACATGTATAGTTTTCCTTAAACTTCAAGTTTCTGAGCTCATACTTGTAAACTTTTTTACAGCGTCTCCTTGCATAGAAACTTTTTTTCACTAGCAAACTCTTGTTCCTTCTACTGTCTTTCCCTCTTTCTGGACTTGACCTTTTAGCAGTGAGTTCATTCAGACGGAGCTTCATGTGGCCAATCACACTTTCCAGCCTAGCTGTCTGCCTCTGCTAGCCGGCCAGTATAGGAGCTATGAGGAGCAGGATGTGTTTGCGAGGGTCAGGCCCTTTATCTGGCCTGAATCATTGAGACTGGTGCTGGGAGGAAGCTACTGTCCAAAAATGCTCTGCTCTGACCTGTGGCTTTTTTATTTTATGACAGTACAGACCTTCATAGTTTATAACCTGGTTTCTTAGCTGTCAAAACTATATATTTCAGTTATAACTCTATAACTGAATAAGTCTCTGAAGAGGCTGTGCAGGAAATCAGCCCCAAAATAAATAATCTGATGAACCATGGTGTGAAATAAGGACAAGAGCGAGTTAGAAATGAATAAGATTTGTATCGCGTACTTTACACCTTTCGATAACTACAATGTAAATCTAATGTTTCACACTTGAACTTCCTTTTTAGATGTGTGTCTGCAGATACAGGTGAGAGCAAGCTAACAACCTGAGAAGAATTTGTTTCCCTCTGTGTGCAATTTTTTTTTTAAGACTGAAGTCTGAATTTCAATCACCTCTGTGGTTCACAGTCGAACGAAAAAAAGACGGTGTGCGATTTAAAGGGCTAAATCTCAGTTTTGTCTGTCTGTGTCTAAATGCAGATGTCATTGAAATGTGAATTCCATTTGTATGAGCACCGACAAGAAGCCTCAGACTGCACAGGTTACATCACCACATCACCGTCTGCCCCTTGCTGACCTAATCTGTCCCGACATTTTCCCCAAAAGCTGTTTGAAACCCAGACCGTGGACTGTTCCAGAATAGGTCTGTTCCTCTTCAAATGTCCACCTTCCTTTCTCGTATATGTAGTGTGCTCTGAGGTCACTTCAGTTCCCATCCATCTCCAAATATCACTGAATATCACATGCTCTGAGTCCTTGCCCTCAACCGTCTAGGTTTGGGACAACCACTATTTAATATCTATGCAAACTGTTAAAAAGAAAATGAAAACATTGGCATGTTTGATATATCACACTGTAACATCTGTAATAAAGTGCAGCTCGGCCGGCTTCTAGTTAGAGCGGCTGTTTATATAAACATCTGACATTTAGATGCTTTGTTATTGCAGATTCTGTTGAAGTCAGCGAAACAACAGAATAAAATGCAGCCCACAGAGGCAAGCAGGCAGAATGTTTGTATTGGTGGGGGAATGAAGGGAAAAGGGGAAAAAAGTTACATTTGGTTCTCGTAGGATGATTTTGGAAAGCGAGCGAGGAGGAGAGGTCGGAAATGCAGAGGTAACTGAGTGCTTTTGTGTGCCTTTGTTTTTTTTTCAGTGTTTTTGACTGTAAAACAGGAGCACAGAGGACCGATCTTCAGTGTAATTAGCTTCTATTGATTCCAGTGATTGGACTGCATTCACATCGTGTTAGTGTCCCCCAGCTCTTCACAGTTGAGGTGCTCCACCAATATCCCCTAATTAAAGTTAGCATTAAATAGCATTCACAACCCATTTTAATTCAGTAATGTGCTGCATTTCTGGGTGAACAGGATGTTCAACAAGAATAAATGTATGGAGAGCCTTGATTTTATCCATCAGGATAAGATTTTTTTTATTAAATTTTTTCCTGGTTATAGATTCATAGAGATGAATTCAAATAGATTCTTATAGATTCATATCTGTATAAGATTCAACCAGATCATGAACAGTATAGGCATTACCCAGACAGCAACATAGATCCGGCCCACGTCTGGTACACGTTGAATCTACATGCGCCAGACGTGGCCCGGATCTGGGCCGACATCTTGTTGCTGCCTGGGTATGTACTAAAATTAAAGTTTGTGGTGGATTTAGAAGAGCCCTTCTGAAGCACCCAATTTTGATTAGTTCACACTCAGGAATGTCTTGACATACACAAAGGTTAAAGTTTCTCTTCAAATATGTCATTGCATACTTGTCATAGCATTTGCAACTTTATCTGACATTAAATGTATGGCACAAAGTACTGGCTAGAGTTTAGAGAGTACAGTGCTACTGAAGTAATATAGCAGTAGCCACACTATTAACCAAATAACATAACTTTTGTGTTCCCCCCAAAAACGTATTTTTTTCCATCCATCCATCCATCTGTTTACCGATCTATCGTCTAATTTCACTGTTAATTCATGTTTGTTCATAATACTTGGGATTAAAATGCATTCTGTAGAAATTAACATGAACTTGTAAATGCTGTAGAAGTATCGTTCATTGTCCATGTTAGCTTTTTCTTTCATTTTAATGTATAGAACTCTAAAGTGATACCGGTAACACTTTATAACAAGGTTCATTAGTTAACATTAGTTAACTACCTTAGTTAACATGAACTAAGAATGAACAATACTTCTTCAGCATGTATTCATCTTAGTTAATATTAATTTCAACATTTACTAATACTTTATTAAAATCAAAGGTTGTATTTGTTAACATTAGTTAATGCACTGTGAACTAACATGAACAAACAATGAACAACTGTATTTTTATTAACTAACATTAACGAAAATGAATAAATACTGTAGCAAATGTATTGCTAATTGTTAGTTCATGTTAGTTAATACATTAACTAATGCCAACTAATAAACCTTAATGCAAAGTGTTACCGTGTTACTAAACGTTTAGCAAAATAGATAAATAAGACAGATTGATTGTCTGTATATCTGCAATATGAAATAGCTCAGCTAAAACATGCTGTTTTCAGCTGTACATTTCACATTTGTTTCGATGCCAGTCATATTAGACATTGGCATATAATTCTGCTGCCATAATGACACGCTGAGGGTTTTCAAACTGAAACTGTCTGTTCCAATCTACACCTCCCGAGCCTCGTCAAACATGAAATTAAGATATTCCTCATCCGAAATCCCAATCTTAGCGACACAAGAGATGATTTGGAAAGCAGATCAAATCACTAGGAGAAAGATGACGATCGAAGGTTTTCTAATCGCCACCAACAAACCTGACTAAATGATTCGCTATTCTCTCTGATTGTGCTGATGTTCCGGGTGCTTCAGTCTCATTAGCGCAGATGATATGCATCTTACAGTCTTCATATTGTCAGATGAATAAATTGTCTCCTGATTGGAGCATAGACGTCCGACTTTAATGAGAAATTCAACGAGTATTTCTTTCATTTTGCATATCATCTGATGGTTACCCAGGAAGTAGCTTCTCTCTCTCGCTTCCTCTAGTCTTTCTCTCTTTCACTCAGTCTCTCTCTCTTTCCTCTCAATTGGTAATCATAATAATGTAGCGGCCCATAATTATAATAGACCTGCTTGTCAGAGATACGGAACAGATTTCAAAGCTTAAGTTATTCACAAGGCAACCGAACAAACGGAGTTTAAACAAAAAGAGAGGCTGTGATAGGGGCTGAAAATTACATATTATGTTCACTCTCATTCATATTAGAATGCAGTGCTGTCTAGGATTTCTATAGCTAAGCCATTTTTTCCCCAAGTGTTTTTTACGTTCCTTCAGATATTGTTTTTAAGTGTTGTGGGGATTTTGTAATTCAAATTATCAGTAAATACTATAACATATGCCACCGTAAATCTCAGTATGTCAGGTTCCTGCAATGTTTTGCTGTCTTTCAAAAAGTCTTGTTAATATCAAATTCGATGTATCAAGTCTGCCTTGGTGCAACAGATAAACAAAGGCTAAACGCTGATGAAACTTGATGCTAAGGATTGGTAGTTATAATTGACCGAGAATCATTTCACATTGCTCTACAACATGCAACGTGTAAGTAATCTCTCTAAACCTGAGACCAATCTTCCCTCTAATGTTTCGATCTTGTTCTGTCCAAACTAGCCGCTCTGGTTAGTGTTGTGTGCAATCTCATCTTGAATGAACTCGGTTTCAGGGTGTCCACAGAGCTGTTCAAACAGATTGAAGTAAAGGCCAATAAGACGAAAGAATAGCCCACAAACCAAGCTTTTCCCTATTATTTAAAGCCAAACTTTCATCAAAAAAGAGAAAGTTTAATCAAAGTGAGAAAAGGAAGGCACCCCCTCCCTTTTTGAGATTCCTGGTAAAAGCACAGATAAATGGAGACAGTGTTGGGTCTGCTTTCACTTTGTGAAAAGACTCTGAACCGGTATATTTTTGGCAAACAATGGCACACTGAGTTCAGTGTGTGTGTGTGTTTGTGTGTGTGTGTGTGTGTGTGTGTGTGTGTGTGTGTGTGTGTGTGTTTAGGAGGCCTGCCGGTTTGGTGCATGTCCTGAGTTTTGCTTTGGACATGTGTCAGCGGTTCTGATCTGGCTTGTCAGACATGTTTAACTCAAGTTTCCTCCACCCCTTCACCCAGGGGATATCCCAGTGACAGTTGTATGCTTCTTCTTCCTCTTTCAGTCCTCTTGCTTTCCATCACAAACTGTCATCCGCTTCTTTTTTCTTTGACTTTCAGACTCTCTGCTGCATATGTCCACTTCATTGGTTACTCGACCACAGATACCACAGTTGCACTTTTGCAAAGATTTGTTATTTTTTTATGGATTTTCTGTGTGCATGAAGAAAATCTTCTGTGTGCATGAAGCCATCTAACTATGGGGATAAGAATTCAAAGTCAAAGTATTTTGCTGTGTTTGGAATGGAGCCCACTGTACAGTTTTGTGTCATACTCAAGAGGCAAGCTTTATTGAAGCAAATGCAAATGGATGAATACAGGTGAGTAACAGGTAAATGCAAATGATGTGAATAACACTTAAAGGGGTCCTGTTATGCCATTTTACGAAGTCTTGATTTTGTTTTTGGGGTGTACTAGAATATGCTTTCATTCTTAATTGTTCAAAAACACATTATTTTTCACATATTTTACATTATTACAGCACCTCTCTCCCATATCTGGCGTGAATGTGTCGTCAGTTCCTGTTTCGATGGAGCCCCTCCTTCTGAAATACGAAATGTGCTGTGATTGGTTAGTTGGCCCAGTGTGTTGTGATTGGCACCGCGTGTTCGGGAAAGGTCACTCCCCTTACCCTAACCACGATACCATAATCTGCCCAAGTGTAAATATTAAGGATCATTTCAATTTCAAATCAATTCAAACCTGATTCAGACTTAAGAATGTTAACGAACAAGAGGATCGCCCAGAATGGATTTCATGCACAGACTTTGCAAGCACGGATTTCACAAGACGTTTCAGAGTGGTATGTTTTTTTTCTTTTCTTATTTTTTTCTTATACATTTTAGATACGTTATACACCATGTAATCATGATATTTGCAGGAAAACTATGGTAATACAAAAAGGTAACCTACCACAAATGATTCATTTTCATAAGGGGCGGTGAACAGCTTTACAAAAGCGCGAGCTTACAAAAGCTACAGTAAACACTACATCAATTCTGTAATGTTAGTTAGCAGGCTAGCGGAGGCAAAGCTTTTCCATTTGTTTACATCAGTGCAACTACATAAAACTTATAATCAGAACTGTTAATAGAATACACAACTACAAATAATAAGACATACTTACAAGTTGTTATCATAAACAACAGATTATCCCGACTAAGAAGGAACTGCTCCATTTCAGGAGAAGCATTTTTGCTTAGCCTGCATTGTACTCATCTTAGGTTCTGGAAGATGCTCTCCATAAAATGTGCAGCACACAGATAAACGTTGGGGTTATAATGTTCAGGAACAGTGTTTAAAATCAATTTGAACCACTCTTAAGTTTGTCAGCCTTAGGAAGGTCAAACAGCTTCTATTTGACATAGCAGCAGCTCAACCAGGCCTCGTCCCCTTTTTTGCGTGTTCTGTGGGTGGGATTATTTAAATGAGTAACATTATGACTTCACAAAGCCCGGAAAATTTGTTGTAGTCTAAATGAGTCGTCTGTTGTAGTTCTTGGAGTGGACTTAGAGCTTTGTAACCTTGCAGATCTTTTTTTGCTCATAGAGCAAAATTACATGTAATGTCTGCAGACTAACTAAAGTTGAAAAAGTGAAAAGGCATTTAACTTTCTATAAGCTTTAACTTAATGAATGTCCAGTTTTTACAGGTGAGAGTTTGTGGATGACGGGGGGATTGAATCTAACATAGAGTTAAACAGAAAATGGAGCTGAATGAAAAGAAGATCCAAACAAGTAAGTAGCCCAAAGAAAGAGAGTTTGTCAGTCTAAACATGGAGGTATGGATGAAGCCAGACACCGAGTGAAAATCCTTGATCGGTCCAAATGACAAACAGGTGTGGTCGATCAGATGATGGTCTTATTATTGGGAGATACGAGGGTCCGTGGCTGTAACATTGGAGAAAGCGTAACGGCCAACTTGGATCATGTGTGCCTTGACAGCAATCACATTACAGCCTTTATATCATTGAATTTCATTCAGAGTTGCGTGACATCGGATGCCATAGAAATGAACGAGAAGTGCCATTATCTGAATCCTACCTGTCGCACAACTGTCCGTGACTTCTCTTATAAAGCAGCATTCTTTCAGTGCAAACTCTAAAAAATAGAACAATCCAAAATGAAAGTTTAAAAGCAAACATGTTGACGATTAGCTGAGGCTATTGAATCATTAAACGAAAAGCCGTTTTCTAAAAAAATGTCACTTCAATGTAGTGAAGCATCTCCTCCATTGACAGCCATAAAAAACAGCCTCCTACTGTTTATATGTCTCCTTCCCTGTTTACCGCAGTGTTTGTTGGCGTTGCACTTTTGTGTTTTTTTGGGGTTTTTTTTGGTGTTTTTGGTACAGTCCACTGCAAAAAATTAAATCAATACTTTTGTTGTTTCAATGTTTTTGTCTAGTAACAGCATGTAAACAATTAATCAAATATTTGATTTTGATATTTATTGTTTTAGTTTTTTTTTTTTTTTTTTAAGAATATCTTCAAAAGTTTTCTAACTTTTTTTGGATTCATATTGTTTTGAGTTAAAGAAACAAACAGAAAAAAGTTAAAAAAGACTGATTAAGAAATCAATTCTGATTAAGAAAATTAAGCAGTTTATATATATATATATATATATATATTTTTTTTTTTGCAGTATGCTATTTAGCTGTCACATTACCTCAGAATGTTTAATTCAGCAAGTTCAGCAAAAAAAAAAAACTCGAATTAAAAAAAAAACCTTAGTTTAATTCATACTTTAAATAATTTGTCAATAATGAGATGTTTAAAAAATATATATTGTATTACTTCCAGATTTTATGGACTGGAAATGGAAAATCATGTCACAAAGTATGACTAGTATAGTAGTATGCTATTCTGACCATAGCATTTCTCTCTTTTCAGCTCTCTTGTCACTCAGATTTTATTTAACATTTAAGTATTTTCTGTTTTCCTCCACATAGCTAAACATAATTTATTTGACCCTCTTCATTAAAACTGTTTAATGAAACAAAATGATTTATGAAAGCATTGCAGCAAAGACCATATTTCAATCACAGCTGGGGCTATGAATTTTGTTTGATAAACAACAGAAACTTTTATAAATACCACATCCTTGTTTTATTCAAATACAGTTTTATTACAAACTATACAATAACTGCTGACAAATCAGGCTCTGGACCTTTAGGGAAACTCATCTGATAGAGTAGTGATTGCTTCATAGCTGTAAACACTTATGCACATAAGTCCCATTTCCCAAATGGGATTAAGAAGGAAAAACAAATCTATGCAACATCTGTGTCTTCCTCACAAGAGTGCATTACTATTGACTTGTAATGTGCTTCAGATACTTATGAAATTACCTTGTTAATTGAGCATCTGGTAACCCTGATATAACCCACAGTCAAAGCGAGAAGCTTGCAGGAGGAGAATTTAATATTTGTAGTCACAAAGTACTTCATGATAATATTAGGTTGCCAATTCTGAGATTGTCAATATTGTGATGCACTCATCGGTCTTTTAGTTTACCACCATCCTCCTCAGGTGTTCTCTAATCTTTTCTTCTACGTTCCACCATTTAGATGAGTCTTTGGACCACCCCCTGATCACTCAAGCATTCAACGTGTCATTTCCATTGACCTCTGCTCCTCCTCATCTCTGTCTGAAGTTACCATGGATACAGGGCCACCAAGTGTCTGTCAGGTGTCACGGATGGCAACCAGGTGTGACCTCTCGGCGAGCATCTGAATATGAAGAGTTCCACACGAGCAGCCTCAGCCGGCGCAGACAACATGTGACAGGAAAAGGCAGAGGAAGTAGGCCAGAGGTAATGACGTCCGTGAAGATGTTGGCCATAAATTATGCTCTTCAGGATGGAAACAGCTATGGTCATACAAAAAAAGAAAAAATGGGCCAAGCCCTAAATGGATATACCACTAAGCTTTTAATTGTCTTGTGGCCCGATCACACCAATGATGATAACGATAAAGATGTAGCTCTAAAAATCGTTCTCAATGTTCAAGAATAGAAGAGTTCACACCACAACTTTTACGATACTGGCACAGAGAAAAAATATAGATGGAATCACTTTCAGAACGATTTTATCCAGCTGATGAACGATGATCAGAATTCTTTTTTCAACAAGATAACGCTTAACGTTGTGAGGCTGAAGTCTTTACTCTTTCAGATTTGGTACATGCATAGCATCACATTACGACCTAATGCAAAAGACGCTTGATTTCCAGGGTACAGTCTCCAATTTGGTAAGTCACAGATTTTTGCAGTATAATTTTTTCCGCTCTGTCTATTTGACGCACGTGCGTGCTCTCACTCATTTATTGAATTCTGTGTAGAGACACATAGACTCGATTTTGCTAACATATTTAGCATCCAAAAGGTTAAGCGCTTCAAATGTCCTCCCCTAATGCCGATTGCAGCAATACCGACAGACTTGTTTTAATTTAAAGCCAAACGTAGTTTGCTTAGTAAACCACTGTAAAAAAAAAAAAAATATGGTTCGTTTTTTCCACCCACTGTACTGAAAGCACACAGAACCCGGACTTTAAAACCGGGGGAACATTCCATACCTTCATTTTTGCCATGAAAGTAGTGAAAGAAGCTGAAATGGCCTTAACATTTCAGTTCCAGCCAATTCCAGTTCTTCGCAGCAATCTACATGGCACATGTCTCGGTCTGTAGATAGAAAACCACAAATACATGTCTTTGTGTAAAGCAGGCCATTGGCAATTACAGGATCATGTGATTGGAAATTAATAGCACTTTGTGGTGAGGGGGATAGACTGTGGAAAGGAACAAAGGGCTTTGAACGACTGGAAGCAGCAGGTCCCGTTCCCTGAGAGATAAGATAGCACATGCAGCGAAAGGTTCTGTCACTCAAGCTGACTTTACATGGCTTTTAGGGTATAGATAGGGTTGGTCATATCGCACAGACAGGTAATCATGTGGACACACACATGCATGCACATACGGTACACTTTACTCTACTGTTTACCTGTAAGTCATATTTGATAAAGCTTCTGATTGATCCATTTCTCTCTCTGACAACATTAATCTATTTGATATTGCTGTGCTGTAAACAGGATGTGGCATCAAAATCCATTCTGTTGAAGCTTTTAGACACATTCACCTGTCAGTTTACTGATCTTAATAAATGGGGCCTTATGCTGCTGTCTTACATTAAAATAGCACACACGCTGACAGGAACATATTCGATTCATTAATTCTGAGTCTCAGAAATAGTTGCACATTACAACCAAATTCAGCTTATTCCATCCTTGCAGCCATATGTTTGTCTGCATAATAGTATAATTAATATATGCATAAACATAATACTTCAGCTGGTGCATGCAGTACTAACAAATGTTTACTCTTGTGCTTAATACTGAGTTCTATTTGATTTTTATGTTTCAGGATTTGTCCACACAAATACTTTTTTTGCATATTTATTTAGATTTATATTCATTTGTTTTAAGACACACTCAAGTTTGTGCAGAAAAACGTTGATGGTTCATGTTTAGGAAACTAGTGCTTAAATAGCCAGAAGAGCTTTTGTGGTCGACTAACTGACGACTCTTGAATGCAGTGGAACCTGCTGCTTGTTTCGTGCAGAAAGCTCTTTTGAATCAGGCAGCACAGTAAATTCATCAAAATCAGTTGGAGGTCTGTATGAAAATGATTGACAGGCTGGATTTGGCCTGCAGGGTGCCAGTTGAAGAGCAAAACTGGCAGAAACAATAAACCAGGCTCAGGAATTGTATTTTGGTTAATCGATGAATGCATAATACATTGAGTATTATTATAGCAATTATAATCGATTATGCAATCAGTGATATGAATATTTTCATTGTCACATTGTGATGCATGGATACATTTGTACACCTGTAGTGCTGCTGTAACATTTACTCTGCAAAAACAGACCAAAAAGTGTAGTGTGACCCAATCAGAGTTTGGTGCGCTCAGGTTTATCAGGCCTTGGTATAATGGATCTGTTGGGACTGGACTTGTGACCTCACTTTCAGATGATGCTGAACGGTCCTTTGAGATTCTCCGGGTCGGCATTTGCTACAAGAAAAAGAGAGCTTGCCCTCGAGCAGCTGTATGATGTGACAGCGGAGTCCCTATCACGTCCTCAGAGTCTTCCTGTCGCCGTCTCCCTCACCTTAAGGTTTTTAATGAACCAGACAGAAAAAGAAAAAAAAAAATACTCAAATGTGCGAGAGAGATATTTAAGGGATTTGCCTTTTCAGCAGTTTTGTTTTGTGTGTGTGTGTGAGCAAGAACAACAAAGAGAAAGAGATGCTCTGTGTAAAGAGTACACTATGTAAATGTTTGTTTAACTGGCTTACATGAGAATATTCTGACACATATTGGTCTGGATGCAGCATTGCGCAAGTATTTGCTTACCAACTCCACCATTCAAACGTTTGGGCTCAGTAAGTATCTTAAGCAATTAATACGTTTTATTCAGCAAGGATACATTATATTGATCAAAAGTGATAAATGCAGCCTTGATGGGCAGAACAGTTTTGACCCCAAACATTTGATATATATAATATTTCAACCTTTTCTGTAAGTGTAAAACTTATTTTAATGTAATTTTTTTTTTTTTTTTTATATTATTGTTTTATTTTTTACTTTCTCTGTGGTAATGTAATAAGAAATAACAGTATTAAATGTCGAAGAAATGTAAGTAAATATGCAGCCCTATCCCGGAATGTCTGGATTTCATCCAGTAAATTTTTTGCTCTTTATCTATGGATTAAATCAGCTGTTTTACCCGAGCCATAGATCAATGATATAAAAGACATCAAAAATCAATCAGCCTTGAGACTGTATTTCTCTGTTTTTTGATTACCAGTGCTGGAATAACATGCACACTTCCCCTGTTCTCTCAGATGCCTCTGTTACTCTTCCTAGCTGAGAGAGAAATCAATCATAACTCAATGCTTTCGACATGCTCAATGGCGCAGTGTGATTGGCTGCGGCTCATCCAGTGATTTCTCATTACCGGCACCTTGTACGTTACCCCTTTGGGGCTGCTCTGAGTGACCCCTGTGATTCTGCCACTACGACTGTGATGTCTGCTCATCTCACTACTGAGATGAAAAAGTGGTTCTCTACCTAGTACCACACACTGCATTATTTAATGAGAGGCTACTGCATCAACAGGCTGCATGGATTGTGCTTGTTGTGCGTTCATGTCCCGTGTGTTGTTTTTGAAGTTATGTGGTGGTTGAGTAATGTAGTCTCCACAGGTTATGCTAAGAGCACATGGTTATTTTTCATGGTCATTAGTAGGCAGCATTGTTGATGGAAACTCCAGTCTCCTGCTGGTCTAACTCAGAAGTCTGCTGTATAGTGATAGAGGTTTATCAAATATCCACACAGCTGGGAGTGTTAAAAAATACTGTGAAACAATAGATCAGCCTCCATCTTTTAGAAGGTGTGCAATTCTATCTTCTACCGATTCGCATCGATTCACACATTTTCAAAAATCGATTTTCTAAAAAATGACACTTCTTTAACTTTGCAGTACTACTTAAAGTTATTAACATGTTAGAGTGTTATTAATCACAATAAGCTGTGAAAAAGGATGCAATGCAATACTTGCGCACAGATGCCGCCTCTCAGATGCATGCAATTCCGAATTCAGTTCTACCAGAAAGACTCGGGAGATAAATTGATATAACAAGCGTATATTTATTAACAGCCCAGCAAGCATACATTCATAAAGTTCTTTGGCGTAGGCCCCGTCCTTAGCGCGCAATGCGAGGGTAGCGGAAGCTGCATATCCTGCCTGAATACAAAGGCAGGGGCGCAGCCGACCCCCTGGAGGTAAAGGAAGGGACCATCCTAGTGGTGGTTGGGAGGATGAAGGGGAAGGTACCATCTTGGTGGTGGTTGGGGAGGATGGAGGTAACTGGCAGCGTCAGCATCTGCGAACTCAGACAAATGTAAGTACCAATCTTTTATACTGCGAGTGTTAGCACATGATTGGTTAGAAGTGAGGTAATACATGACGCGCTGATTGAGTCTTCCTGGCAGAACTTATGCTAAAGCTTTCATTTCTCTTTCACAGCTTATTGCGCTTGAATGGTCAAATAGACACTTGTGTGGAGAATTCACGTAAACACAATCTGTTTTGTCCTACGCGAACGTAAACAGTTAGGAACAAATCAGTTGTTTAACAGTATATTAGATCCGTGCATTCATTCTTAAAGGGACAGCAGCCTCAAACAGTTGCCGTCTATTTCATTAATGTTAATTAAAAGAAAATCAGTCACTGCTTTTGACTTAATCACCTTTGTATCTTTAATATTAATCAATTTATATTTAAGTCATACAGTGAAGACTATAAAATCAAATCTAAGCATACTGTATATCGAATCAAAATTTGATCCAAAATGTATAAAAAATGTATTGTGGGGAACCAAAAGAATCCACCCCCTAGGATGGATGGATGGATGGATGGATGGATGGATGGATGGATGGATGGATGGATGGATGGATGGATGGATGGATGGATGGATGGATGGATGGATGGATGGATCTGTTCCAAGACTTTATGTTCATTTACATTACAGTTTTTTTCAATTGCTAAACGACAGTGGGCACAACTGGAGTCACATGTGCAAAACTCTAACTACAGTCTGCACAGCAGCAGTTCATGTGGACCAAACTCTAGTTCGTTTTTCATAGCTTGAACACAGTTTTCAAAACTCTACACACTTATCCCATGACTTTAACCACAACCTGCACAACACTGTGGATTTACAGCACTTTGTTCAAATGCTAACACACTGCTGTCAAAACTGTGAACCACACATTCAAAACAGAAAAGATTTCAGCCTTGTGCCTTTCAAACACTGCTGATTGCAATTTCAGCTGAAAGGCTAAGCAGGTGTCTTGTTTTAGACTTGTTAGTGAACACACACACACACACACACACACACACACACACATATATATATATATATGTACACCTGTATTTTGGAAATGGAACAAGGAAGACGGGTTTTGATGGGAACTGATGTTGATGAAAACCTGTGGCCTGATGCTAGAGAGAGGCAGGATTAGCCCCTCAATTATTTGTTCGAATTACAGTGTGTACTTTTAGTTTCTACCTTTTTTTTCTCATTACTGTAATTCCGTAAATTACTACAGACTATTGAAGCAAACTGCTAATTTTCATTTACCTTAAACAATTGTTATGTTCTAAAAATTTAAATAAATCATGTGAAAGAATGTCACTCTTTTCTTTGAAGAAAATATTACTTTGTATGAAGTCACTGAAATTGTTCAAACTGTAAAGATGAAAAGTTTGTATTTTCTGTATTGGTGTTTGATGCTAGTGTTTTTACTCTCAGTGTGTTCTGAGTGACAGTGTGTGTTATCTCAGTGAGGGTTGTGCATAGTGTTTGGCTGCACTGTGTTGTGTTGCTTGGAATGAGTTGATGTGAACTGTTTAGCTCAGGTGACTGTTGGTAGTGCAGACTGTAGTTAGAGTTTTGCACATGTAGCTCCAGTTGTGCTCACTGTTGTTTAGCAATCGGAAAAAAAAACTGGATAAATATAAACATTGAAAATGTGTAATTGTTGGGGGCAAATGTTCTTTAAATTAGTTTTATTTTCATATCATTTTATATATACAGTTTTGTACTGAATTTCAGTTTTAGTCCCAGTATTCTTCTTTTTTTAGATTTTGAAAAGAACACACATACTGTAACAATGAGCAATGCTTCAAGAATGCAGAAAAACAAGTTGTATAATAAGATGAAAAAATGTCTTGAAAATCTAGCAGTGTGTGAATGTGTATGTGTGTAATGTCTGTGGGTGTTTGTGAGAGTTTGTGTACTTGCTAGTTGATTTGATAAATATGTGATTTTGTGTGTGTGTGTGTGTGTGTGTGTGTGTGCGTGCCTTCTTATCATCATAAGCCTCTTCACTGTCTCTGTCTCTCTAAAGCCAATGAAAAAGAAATTATACTTTGAAGTCACTTTGAAGACAAATTAAATCATATTAATAATATTAATAATTAATATACATTCATGTCCATCAAACATTAACATTATAATTTGTAGCTCTGTATTTTAGCTTTGAACACAATTAATTCATGAGGTTCCTGCTGATTTCAAGACCCGATGTCTATTGTGATAGACATTCAACTTTAAAAACTTTAAAAACAACTTTAGTAAACTAGTTACTGTAAATACAGTTATATAGTCTATTAAACAAAACATTTGTTGATATAAATGCAATAAAAGTCTATGTTTTCATGTACCATACACTGCAAGGCTTAATGCACAGATATGACTTTGACATAAACATTTTGTCCTGAAAATTTCGATTTGCCATTGTAGAAATTTTATAATTATATTCAAACAGTTATTTTAAATTGTAATAATATTTCACAATACTGCTTTTTAACTATTTTTGATCAAACAAATGCAGCCTTGGTGAAGGCTTAAGAAACCTCTTTAATTTTAATAGTTTTTTTTTTTTTATTGTTTATTTCATCTGTTTTCTGTATCTATTGATTTTTGCTACAGTAGCTATATCATTATTTTGACAGTAAATTTTAACGTAACAAGGCCCTACCCATTATATGTTTATAATGTGTAAATGTAGCCAACCGTTGTAAAGCTGCCCCATCGACTTGTCAATTCTTTCTTTTTTTCTTTTCTTTTTTTTTGACAGACTGAGGTTTGAGTCGATATTATTTTCGGTGTTTTACAACAGTAAATTTCTTTAAAAAGGTAATGTTACCTGTAACTGAGAATGTGGTGGGTAATTGTATTGAAGAGAACAGTGCAGGTGGACAACTAGGTCACACCGCACAGAGCAGTAAAAGCAACACAGCTGTTTTTCCTCCGCCTGTCCTTCCTTACTATTTCCTATCTTCAACACTGCATTTTATAAAGGCTTGAGCTCCCATGAGTGTTAGTGTGCCTTTTGGCCCTCAGTCTAGACACACCAAAGCTCACTTCTTGGACACAATTGGCTGACGAACGGGTCTTCCAGCAATAATGTGAAGGCTGAAAAACAGGCCTCAGTTTGCCAAAGTTCTTGACATTTTAAATTTCACAATCTATGTCCACATGCTCCCTTAGTCTCCGATTCAATCCATGTGCTTAATTCCCAAGTCAGTGATGCCGGGCAAGAAACCTTTTGATTTTTTTTTTTTTTTAAATCCTAAAGCTCACTGATTTAATAGTTCTGTTTGTATTTGCAAGAACTGTGAAGTGTTTTATTTATTTATTTTTATTTATTTATTTATTTAATAAATGTTGCCCCTCTGTCGAGTTTGCCACGGGCAAGGTTATAATTACCATATAGCCCAGGGGGGAATATTCAAATTCATCTAGAAAATCAACAGAAAATAAAGAAATTTCAGTGTATAATTACATATACAATTTCATTGCAAAATGTAGTTGCTTGTCTTGCCACTTTTGTCTGTGACAGTGCTATTTACTTAGGTAGCTGTGTTATGGAACATATACTATATATATATATATATATACATTTATATGTGTGTGTGTGTGTTCAATACATTCAGCCGTGAATGGTTAGTTCACCTTGTGCATCAGATAATGAATGCATTGTGAATGCTTTCCAGTGCCTGCATTGTGACCATACTTCTCTCCTCTTTGATAATGTCATGATTCCTGTCTTGTGTTCTCCTTGTCTTGTGTGGACTTATGTTATTTCCTGTTCTGTGCCATGTTTTGTAGTCCTTTGTAGTTTTTCTTGTTTATTAGTCTCCCCAGGTGTTTCTGATTAACCACGCCCCCTTGTTATCTTGTTTAGCTTGTTTGCCAGTGTATTTAAACCTCTGTGCTTCAGTTGTTGTTTGTCGGTCGTTGTAGCTGTAGCTTGTAGCTGTTTCCTGTTTCCTGTTTCCTGTCCTGAGTTCCGTTGTTCGCCCTGGATTACCTGTTTGTTTCATTAAAGTAGTGCTTGAATGTGGATTCTCTCTCCGCTCCGTCCTTGCCTCATCGTTACAGATAATGTGTTTATTATTAGTGCTTTGCCATCTGGCTACAATCTTCACATCACATGCAGGCTTAAGGAATGACATTTCAAGAACAATTCTGAAAGATCTCAGCAGTGAGCTTGTTCTTGAGTCTGGGTCACCATGTCCTCCACTATGCTGAAGGGTTTTACTATGTCATTAGCAGCAGTAGCTTGGTGTTTCTTCAAATATGGTAATAATAATAATAACAACAGTAATAATAATAATCACTAATGGTCTTGGACATTTGGACTCCACTTTACACTCAAACAAACACATGCATGTCTGCTACCTGTATTGTTGCAGCTCACATGCTTCTCACTTGTATTTGTCTAAGTTGATTTGATTAACCAGCACTTGAGCGACTATAGGGTTATGATTCAGCCTATACTTTGAAATGTCTTTATGATTCTCTATTTGTCTCTCTGGACACATTTCACCAATAATTCCTGAGTCAGAGAACAGTCTTTCTTTCTTTCTTTCTTTCTTTCTTTCTTTCTTTCTTTCTTTCTTTCTTTCTTTCTTTCTTTCTAAATGTATTTTTTTAAATGTATCTTCCTTCCTTCCTGCATTCTTCATTATCTCCATCCATCCATTTGTCCGTCTGTCCATTTATCCGTCTGTCCTTCCATCCATCCATCCATCCATCCATCCATCCATATATATATATATATATAAACAATTATTTGGTAACACTTCACAATAATGTTCATTAGTTAACATTAGTTAATGTATTAACTATCATGAACTAACAATGACAAAATACATTTGTTACAGTATTTATTTATCTTTGTTAATGTTAATAAAATATCGCCGTTCATTGTTTGATAATGTTAGTTCACAGTGCATTAACTAATGTTAACAAATACAACCTTTGATTTTAAAAATGTATTAGAAAATGTTGAAATTAATATTAACTAAGATTAATAAATGCTGAGGAAATTGTTCATTCTTAGTTCATATTAACTAATGTTAACTAAAAAACCTAATTGTAAAGTGTTACCGATTTATATATATATATATATATATATATATACAGCTTCTTTATTTTTTTATTTTTTTTGAAAAAATAACAATAATGAATCATTTAAAATCTATTGCAGACACACTGGAAATGCTTCCTGGGTAAAAGGTCTTTCAGATCTCATTCATCCCATTAACTACAGCATCTCGCCCTGTCAGGTCATGAGCGTGAGATCCACCACACTGCAGGCCTGCCCTTAAAACAATCACTATGTGTCGGGCGTACAGAGAGAGAACAGGCTGACGGGCCTGGAGGGGTCACACAGTTGGGTTGGGCATGAGGACTGGACGTTCACAGCAGCCTTGGGGAAACGGGTACTGGAACCATCCTCTTAATGCTGCGTCACACACACAACATTACATACTGACACCACCACACTCATTGTAGCCTTAAGCAGGAGCAGGAACTAAAGATGGCCTACCTTTGTCCACACATATTCCATCATTCCTCCAGCACTGGGGGGTGTTGGGTGCACAAAACACACTCAGCCGGCCCACGATCCAGCTAAGCCGCAGATCGCATCTCTATTTTTGTAACTGCATGACGGCGGATTGATTGTGGCTGGCAGCTTCGTGAGGCTTGGCTCCAGCATTTAAACTAATGTTTTGGGTTTTTTTTCTCTCCAGCAGCACCAGTTTTCCCTGAACACTTCTCCGAGAGTGGGTCGAGCGCAGATTCCCATGGATTTGAAAAACTTTACTCCAATGTCTTTATGGATGTGTGTTCACTTTGAAAAAGCAAACTGCTGCTTTGAGCATTCAACGTTTTAAGTTGTCAGGGGAGCCCATGGATTTTTGTTGAGTGGGCAAGAAGTGCTTTGCCCAACAACGAGGCTGCAATATAGAAAATAAACACTAAGGGGGAACTTGCTAAGAATAAATGTCAAGCACATATTGCTTCTGACTTTCGTCTGCAAAACTATATCCCCCTGTAAGCTTAAAATCAGTTCACTGAGAGATTTTGCACACAGAAACTAAGGCCAATTCATCCTGGTGATTTTCTGTTTGATGAAAATTCTCTTAATAAAAGCCCCATGTTTTTATCATGTTCATTCGTCTTCAGTGACAGAAATCTCCAAGAGTGTCTCATTTAGATGAGCTGCTAGTTTTTTGATTTCGCAATTGAAGTCGCAATTGTGTGGCGCAGTCTTGGGCTTGTGAAATGTGACTCCTTTATTGTCGGCACATCATCCTTTTCTCTTTTTTATCTCTGCTGTAGTGTCTCTAAAGATGAAAGGAATTAGCGAGGCATGAAACAGGTTCACCCATTTTCTATTCTTGCCAAGACTCACAAACCCGGCAAAAGCGTGCCCACATTTTCATATCTCTGGGATATTTTACCCGCCTGCACATTCACCTCAAAGTCCAAATCCACACGTAAGCTTCCTAATTGCATTGAAATTTGCTACTTATATTTCGTCTTTTGCAAGAAATATTGTACCTAATTATGTATTCATGGAAGCCATTAAGAGAAGGAAGCAGGCATCTTAATGCATTTATTTTAAGCTAATTTAATGTAAGTGGTCAGATACATTTAGAATAATGATCATCAGCATTCATTAGTTCCTCCTGTGATCTCTCACTCCATAATGTACTCTTAGTTACAGAAATGCTTCATCTTTTCTCCAGGTAACAGAATAACAGGGAGATAAAAAATGTATTGGCAAAGATGAAGCATGCTTAACATGTGAGCACTGAATACGTGAAAGAGAAGATGGAGTCTCTTCCTGCGCTGCATTTTAGTCATCAAGTGTCTTGGTATTTGGAAAGTTACTCTTCATCTCCAAATCAGTGTGATTCAGGAGTAATGAGCTGCCTAACGTCTGTTCTGTTGCTTTGTGTGCCAATGATCAGTGATACAACTCCATCACAGTGTAAATAAAGCAAGCACCCACAAGAGAGATCCCACAGCAAGTTGAAATATGAGATGAGTTGGTACTGAGACAGATACATGGTGTTAGTAGTTAAGAGCATCTGTTATTTAGGCTTAAGCAGAATCTTTCCTATAAACACAGTCACACAACCATGTTATGTTTTCAAACAGACTTCTCTTTTTTTGTGTGTGTGTTTTTTTTTTTTTTTTTTTATCGTTCACTTTATTTTAACTTGCTCTAGTTGCCACAAAAACAAAACAGAATAGTGTAGGCATATAGAGCAGTCATGACTCAGACAGAACAAAAGCTTGTCTCCAGACCTTCTTTTGTGGGCCAGTTCAGCTGGCTAATGTGCCCTCATTTGGTGAGGCTTTTGAAGCTAAAGAGGTTGTTGCAGTATATTTCGACTAAACTTGGCCTTCAAGTACAGTCACCCCCAAAAAGAAAGAAACTTGGACTCACATGATGCTTTTCAGATTGGTGTTGCTGTCCAAGGTGCTGAATCACACCACCCACATTGTCACAGGAGCTGTCCAAGGTACTGCTCTTCTGTCAGATATTTCTATTTCAAGTTCTGTAGCTCATGATTTGCCTTGCTTTTTCACTTTGGCGTGTGTGTGTGTGTGTGTGTGTGTGTGTGTGTGTGTGTGTGTGTGTGTGTGTGTGTGTGTGTGTGTGTGTGTGTGTGTGTGTGAAAAGGTGGAGTTTGTTTTACTATCAGATGACCCCCTCTTGTCTAATTGTCTGATTATTTTTGATGGAATAAGTCAGACCACCCGACACTGATTATGATCATGATTATGATCATGAATAGATAAATGAGTGAGTGAGGCCAAGCCAAAAATAGCATAATATTTAGGTCTTTTAATGGTCTCAACCATTTTAATCACAAATCACTGGTCAAGAAATTAGCAAGAATTGCACAAATGCTGAAGATAAAGTAACTTAGCACGAAATGTCACGGTTCTGTTAAGTTTGGACTTTTAGTTTGTTATCATCAGTCACATGTGTTCCTTTGTTTGAATTTCCCGCCACTCTTTAGTGACCATGGTTTCAGTCATTATTAGTTACTTGTTATCAGCATGTGTGTCATTAATAATGTCTTGTCTCCCTGAGTATTTAGTTACTGTGTTTTCAGTTCTGTTTGTCGGTTGTCGTTAATGCATGGTCTGGTTTGGTTATCTTTCTTTTAATAAAGTAATTTTGTGAATTCCTGGTCTGTCTTCTACCTACACCACGCTGAGCATTCATGACAGGAATAGCCTTCCCCAACTTGCAGACAGCTTTTTACAGCAAGAAGAGTCAATGTTCTTACTCCCAGTTCATTTGAGTTTAATGTGAGACCAAATTTTCACCAGGGTTCAAATCTGGACTCTGATCAGGCCAAAACATGACCCTGATGGACTTGTTCTCAAGCCACTTCTTGGTTGTCTTTCAATTTGGACAGGAGCATTGTCTTGTTGAAAAATAACATCTGATCATTCCTCTTTAGCTACAATCTTTTCATTTGTGGGAAGCAGCTAAATAGACTCCCCACATAATGATACTTCTTCCTCCACGCTTTACTACAGTAGAGATGCATTTATTATTATATTTCTCACCAGATTTTCAAAGACAGCACTCTGGAGCATCAGTTTCATTGTGATTCATCAATCCATCCACAATTTCCCATATTCTGCCAAAAACTTAATTCTTTTTGATGTTTTTCTAGGACAATTATTAAAGTAGTGCATTTGCTTAACTTGAGCAAATTTCTTGACCAATAATTTGTGGTTGAGACAATTAAAAGCTTAGTGTTTAGCCATTCTGGGATTACATTTGCCCAGGAGTGTATACTATACACTATTTATTTAGTTGTTTTATAGTGTTTTGTCATTTTAATTTTTATGTATATATTTTTATTGATTCTTAAATTTTTGAAAACTATTAGGTTTTACTTCATAATAGTTTGTCAACAACAATAACTTTGCTAATAAATTGTCTGTGAATGCAATACAAAACAAAACAACTTACTGTCCATCTTTCACGACCCTATGTTGCTCAATCCAGCACCTTTTCATATTTCATATTTCACATATTGCCAAGAGGTCTTTGAAATGCAGAAAGTTTACAAACGTTCAAAAGAGTGTGTGTATATGCAGACTTTTTCTGTATGCATTTCCCAACTTAGTCACAACGAAGCATTAAAAAGAAGCCTTTGAAGTATTTTGATGTTTCTTTGCTGCTCTCTTGCCAGTTTCAAAAATAGGCCAGACGCTCTTTGCGTCACTTCTGTTCATCTGGTACAGCCATATAGTGTGTATATTCACTCTGGCATCTTTCTTCCTTTCCTTCCGCTAAGTCCTCTGGTGCTTTCTGTAATCTGTCAACTTTACAAATGTACATTATTATTTATCATACACACTCGGTTCTTAGATAAATAGTCATTCATTCACAGCAGACAGAGTAGCATTACACAGTCATGTATTGAGGGCTGTAATTTTTGTAATTTTCTTTAAAGAAGTGCAATCTTTTCACTTGCTCCAAAGAGGTGTGATGATACACTATTTTCTCTATTAGTTTGCTTTCTTCAGAGAGATACTTTTTTCTTTTAGATGAGCTTATTGTGGTTTTAGTTTTGTTTGTGTGCCTATTTCTACTGTGTTAAATTGACTAAAAACATATATAATTTATAGATGTGTTATGTATCATTTGAGTATATTATAGAGGATAAGGTTATGTTTGAAACATCAAACTGCTTATATGACTTTGTTTACTTTGTAAGTCGATCTTGTGCTGCTGGAAGCTCAGTCTGTGTAATGACACTTATGTGTGTGCATGTGAGTAAACCCTAGGTTTTCTATACACCATCTGCTAGCAAGGCCTCCTCACATCATAGCAACAGGCAGCTAACTCCATGTAGGCTGGTGCTTTGCATCATCTAAGGCTGTAGATTATTCAGTGTCAGGAGGTTTGTGTCCTCCTCTGCACCAGAAGTTCAGACACAGCTACAGTAAGTTGTGGTCGCGCCCATAGCAGATTCATATAGATGGCGCACACCCACGCAGCTTGGCTACGAAACACACTAACATTATCAAATATCCCAGGCACTCTGAGAACTCTTCACAAGTGCTGTTCAAAATTGTGTTCGCCTGACCCTGTTTACCCTTTAAGTTAACATGAGACAGCATTCGCAACACACTTCAAAAGTTTTCCAAACAGAATGCTCAAGGAAAAAGAAAAAGGATCAGAAATAAATTTTTATTTTAGTGAACATTTGCAAATCATGGTCAGAATTATTAGCACCCTTGGTAAATATACAGGTCTGTAAAAATAAATCTGCATTGTTGCTCCTTTTGATCTTTCATTCAGAAAATTCACAAAAAATCGAACCTTAAAGAATTTACCTTGAAGTAAAATAATTGAAAGTGGGGGAAAAATCTCTTTATGAAATAAATGTTTTTCTCCAATACACGTTGGCCACAATTAATTGCACCCTTTTATTCGATATTTTTTGCAACCTCCTTTTGCCAAGATAACAGCTCTGAGTCTTCTCCTATAATGCCTGATGAGTTTGGAGAAAACCTGACAAGAGATCAGAGACCATTCCTCCATACAAGGTCTCTCTAGATCCTTCAAATTCCCAAGTCCATGTTGGTACACTTCAGTTTTTAATAGGATTCAGGTCAGGGGACTGGGATGGCCATGGCAGAAGCTTAGTTTTGTGCTTTTCTGTGTTGATGTTGTTTTGGATCATTGTCCGATGAAAGGGGTCAGGTTTTGATTTTTTTTTCTGTTGGTATTTGATAGAATCCATGATGCCATTGCCATGTACAGTTGTAATCGAAATTATTCAACCCCCATTGCAAATAAGGTTTATTGGCTAAATTTGCAGACTTTCAGCAGTTTGCAATGAACAAATCAAACAAACATAATTTAAATGTTTCAAGTGGTTCCCCCAAATTGAACTGAAAATGCAACTTTTAATGACTTTTGCAGTCTCAAAATTATTCAACCCCTTCATGGCAAGCAGCTTTATTACTATTACTTTATTACTTTATTACTGCGGGTTTCCAGTGCCAGAGGATGCAAAGCAGCCCCAGAGCATCACCGGGCACAAACCATGCTTAACGGTATATAGAGTGTTCTTTCTGCATTTGCTTTATTCTTCTTCCTCCAGACATTTTGCTGATCCATAGGGCAGCCGTTGATGGCTTCCTTTTTCTGCCCCATCCAGGTAGTGTAACCACTCTTCCTTTAACCTTGAACTTGCAAACTATACTTCCAAAGGTGTCTCTAGGAACATTTTGTGCCTTTGCTATCTTTTTGTATCCTGTTCCTTGTTTGTGAAGGGCGATGATATCTTCTCTTAACTTTTTTGTACCATTCTTTTGACTTAGCCATATTTCTAACATGCAGTCAAACGTGACACTCAACAAACCTAGCCAGTTCAGATATTTCATGTTTTCAAGCTCAAGCACACCTGGTGCAACTAATGAAGCCCATGATTAGTTGCATCAGGTGTGCTTGAGACAACACCTGTTTTGCAGATTTGTGCTGTTGTGAGGGATTCTATTTAGGGGGTTGAATAATTTTGAGACTGCATAAGTCAATAAAAGTTGCATTTTCAGTTCAATTTGGGGAAACCACTTGAAATATTTAGCTATTTCAATTGTAATTGAGGTATTTCAGTTACTTTTGTTTGTTATGTTCATTGCTGAACAGCTGAAAGTTCAACAGCTGAAAGTCAGTAAATTTTGCAAATAAACCTGATTCGCAAAGAGGGTTGAATAATTTCGATTACAACTGTATCTGAACAAGATTTCCTTGACCTCCGACAGCCAAATTCCACAGATCCAGCAGTATATATAACCGTGGGCATGCACCAAACCCATAAAAACGTTGGCTGTTTGACGTTCCAGTAGTGTCTGATAACTGAATATGCTGGAGTTTGTTTTTGGATGAGAGCAGATGATTTTTATTTATTTTTACAATTTCATGTTCCTAGTCAAACTGCAAAATACGAATGGGAATATACTTCAGATATATTTTACTCATAAGAATTTCTGGGGGTGCCAATAAATGTGGCCAACGTGTTTTGGAGAAAAAAGTCAGGCAAATTAATAAAGTCTTAGATAGTCATAGGATTGTCTGTGTTCATTCTAGATTTAGCTGTAAAATATATGATTAAGAATGTAAGAAAGTATTAAGCTAATTTCATTTCAAATCTAGAACCATGGGCATATCATTTTGGATGCACAGTAGATTAATACTTATGACTGAAATAAGTGCACAGGTCTTTTCTACTGACCTTGATTTGATTTGCTGTGACATTAATCCACTTCACTCCATATAGATGTTTGACTTTAGTAGGTTTAGTAGGACTGGTCTCTTCTATCTAGTGACTTTGAAGCATTTGATTCTTTGCACTGCGGTTTTATATTAGCCTATTGTAATTCAAAGAAAGGATAAAACATTTTTAGAAACCTCCTCTTTAGCGCTGTGACCATGTTCCCTCTGTTCGCATCAGAGACTGAATGGGACGAGTCACAGTGCTCAAACATTTCCAGACGGAGTGTATTATCAGCGCTTCTTAGTCCGAGGGGAGGTTGTTAGCGTCTCATCTTCATGCAGAAAGAAATAAATCAGAAGCAGTAAAGGCACTTGTGTTACTCCTCAGACACTAGCTTATGCAAACCTTGAGGGAAGAGGCATTAGATTGATTGTTAAAGCTGACTGGGAGCACAGGAAACTGTCTGAAGAGCAGGATAAATCCTATTTAAAGAAATTTCCATGTCTGGTTCCATGTCCACCATGTGACTCCCAAGCCTCACAGACTTTGTTTTTATGGTCGGTGAACACTGCTATGATATGGCAGTGGCCTGGGGAAAAATATTGGGCTGCTTTGTTAATTGATAGTCGAAGTGTTTTCCAGTTCTACTGATGAACATTGTTTGCCAGTCAAAGGAACTGGAACATGGCAACACTCAAATGCATCATTTCTGTGAATTCTGTGCTTCACACAGAATGTGCTTCTGGGACTGGGTGAAGCTAAATCCTCAGTGTTTCCTTACTGGCAATGGAACCGTTTCATTTTTCTCTCTTTTTACTCCCTGACATAGGACGGACGCTTGTTAGCACACATACAACATAATGAAGAACAAATGATAAACATTATCATAGCTTTTTCTTTGTGTTTATCATTCCTGTGCCACATGTTATTTACTGGCAACAATTTGTTCAAAATTAAATGAACATTAAACATTTACAAGTCTTTATCTTTACAGAATAAAACTAAAATAACAGCCTCATGCAAAGCATTCTGGGAACCAAAATCTGAAGGAAACAAAAAAACAGAAAAAGGTTGATGAAGATTTCTGGTTCCCAGAATGCTTTGCATTAGATTGTTATTTTATAGTTTTATTCTGTAAAGACAAAGACTTGTTAATGTTTAATGTTCATTTAACTTTGAACAAACTGTAAATAGCATAAATTTAAATCTACAGTAAGTTACTGGCAAACTACAGCAA
Organism: Rutilus rutilus; assembly: GCF_951802725.1. NCBI lineage: Eukaryota > Metazoa > Chordata > Actinopteri > Cypriniformes > Leuciscidae > Rutilus > Rutilus rutilus. Next base: position 20,565,624 of record NC_140219.1, on the reverse strand, counting down.
ATTTTTTACAGTGTACTGTCAATTTTGATAAATTGAATGCATACTTGCTAAAAAAAATATATATTTATATTATATATATATATATATATATATATAATGTGTGTGTGTGTGTACGTGGAAATGAAATGAGGGAGTTTTCATGCTATAAATTGGGAAGTTGTTTTGTGAAGTGTGTCAATGGTTTGAGCATGTTTGACTCAAAGCTGAGCTGTGAGAGAAGTGTCATTTGCGCATGTGATAGTGGGAAGCGAGGTTTTCAGAAGCTTCAGAGTTGCTCTGAAAGTTAGATCACACTTCATGTTCACTGTGAGCGGCATATTCTCGTGAAACTAAAGAGATGAAGAGAAGCTTCCGTTGCATGATGCCAGCGTGATGTTACTGATGCCAGCATCCGCCACAAGTGATTGAAGTGCTATATTTTTTCAGTTATAAGTTAAAACAGTGGGATTCTGCTAGTTATCGCCCTAACAAAATACAGTTGCCTTCTTTATCCTGATTACATAATATTGTTACAAATATTCCGTTATTCCCCAAGTCTGGAAGTAGATTACGTCAAAGACAGGCAGAGAGCATGAGATTTGCCTCGCAACATTCAAAAAACAGATTTCTCCTTTCTTTTCAATTTCCCTCTTTGATGACTTTACAAATAGAGCATAGGAAACGGCGCCAGTGGACGGGGAAATAGAGATGCCTGAGCACTGCGTCTATCTCCTCTGGCAATCTCCGCTGTACTGTAACAATCCCGTCATGTTCCAGAGAGGATTAAATGGGCTTTAATGGCAGACTTGTCTCTGCATTTCCTGGAGAGTGTTTTAATCTGCAGGAATATCCCTTTCTTTTGAGGATTTATGTCAGATTTTCTTCTGTCCTCAGTGTTCTGCTTAATGGGGAGTCTGGGAGATTGGGAGAGCATGTCAGAAAGCAGGTGTTCAGGATAAAGTGTGAGCAGTCATCAGAAAGGCAGTTTAGTACAGAAACGTCACCCCACACTGCCATTTAGACTCGGCCTGACTACAATAGCACCTTTCAGATCTCTTACAACAATGAAAGCCATTACAGCACGGTGATGTACCGTACCAGCTGAGCAGCTATAAAGCTTAAGATATCTGCTCAACAAAATATTACATTTTCTATACTCCTATACCTTTACTTTTTTTTTGATAAAGTCGCTCAGATAAAAAAAAAAAATTCATTCACACGTGTATCGCTATATGTTTAAAAGCAGAATGATCATGTATTTGGAATCTCTAAAAGATAAATAGTTTAATGAAACACCTGAATGAGCTAGGGGGGATGTTCCGTATATTCAAAATAAGTTGATGGATTCAGCCACCCCACCTCCTGTCAGCACGTTGTCCTGACACTTTGCGTATTAGCGAGGGTCATAACTAATCAAAACTAGCTCGCAGACTCACGCAATATCTGTGAATGGCTACAAATACCAAATTAAACAAATTGAGGACAGCAAAAACCTCTCTGTGCAAAACAGTGTTCATTTACATTTTCATTTAATTTTCTATTGGCCCGTAGCACAGCGTACAGAATCAATCTTTCTAACTTCATTTTCGATAAATTAGGAGAATGGGAGGGAGAGCCTGGGATATATTGATTGTCTGAGCATGCATTGTGTCTCCGCACAGATTGAACTCTTTGTATGAATCAAATGAAATTGCAGTTTTTCTTATCAGGGTGAAAAAGAAGAATAAAGGGGGAAAGAAACACAAGAGAATGATAGTGGTTATTTCATCAAGCAAAGCCATGACAGTTACGCAACAAATTACAGCCTGACATGAAAAAACGGCAGTGGGTGTAACATTCCAGCATACCTCAACATGCTGAAAAGAGGATCGTGAGACAGTTTTACTGTATGTTCAGGGTCCATAATCCTGCAACTGTGTCGGCTTTGATAAGTAAATAAACTTCATAAGGAACTGGAACATGATACATATGAAAAAAATTCTAATTCTAATTTGTATTTTATTTTATCCAGGACACAAGATTTGACAGTGCATGTGTGAAATACTCCTCACATTTAATTTATTTATATTTATTTATTGAATGCTGTTTGTATGTCTTAAATACATACTGTACATTTTTAATACAAATAATGCAAAGTACAGTTTTCTCAATTTATTTGCCAATGGCAATTGACAAAGCACTTGCACAGCTTTGATAATTGTTCATACGGGACATATATGTTTGAAAGATAGTGAGTAAGACGAGTCAGGAAAAGGCGATATGATTAGAATCTGTTGGTAGATAAACAGCACTTTACCTGAGTCTCCTGGGAGCAGAAAGAGAGCAAGAGAGATGGAAAGAGAGAAAGGGGGCAATGGAAAGACATGAGAGAGAGGCCTCTAATGGTGGCTGTATATTAAACAGCTGTCTGTCTGCACGCTGTCTGATTGATGGGCAAGGACAAGCTTCATTTCCTCACCAAGCCAAAACTTCATCTTGTTTCAGAAAGCAGTCATGGGCGTGATTTCAGGTAGAAAATTGGACCCATTTCCATGGGACTATATCTTTGGAATAAGCACTTGCAGACACATATTTTTCTCCCCATCATCCTCAAATGGTTTTAGACTCTCAAGAGACGTACAAACCTAAAGTGTGGCAGCCATCAGTCTAAACGAATTAAATTGCTCAGCCATGTACAGTTTATTCAAATTAACTTTAAATGAATAGTTATCTAGGAGAGATGCTTTTGTCCATCCATACAATGAAAGCGAATCTTAGTCTCCATCCATTTTTATTATATCAAAGAGCAGCTTGGACATTCTGCTAAATATCTTCATTTTGTTCCACACAAGACAGAAAGATAGTTTTGAGTAAATGATAACAGTTTACAGTTTTGGTGAACTGTCCCTTTAAGAAAAATCCATGTTTTGTTTTGAGTGTGTGCATTAGTGCTCAGATAGTTCATTATTCATGCTCAGTTACAGAATTTGTGATGTTTTGCAAGTGTGCAACGGTCATCAGTCGTATCTCAGACCAATAACTACTTTTATTAGGCTGAACAAATAATTCTGCTGAGAAGAGCACAAGTCTATAGTCCCCACAAACATTGACAAAGAAAAGAATGAGCAAGCTTTTATACCAGCTTACATTGCATCCATTTCAAAAGATCCATCCTCCTCAAGCTTTTTGTCCCCTTGAAAATTTGTTGCACACCTGCTGATATCACTTTGAGAGAGGGATTATATTATAAAATCTGGTTTAAAGTTTGTTCTGGAAGGACAGATATACACTGATTGGATGTTAATTGCCTTATTACCTCACTTTCATTTCTTGAGTCATCTGTCTGAGTTTTTCATCATGGATTTTGAACTTGTGCAGCCAGATGGACTGCAACAATAAATGTGAGATAATGTGTTTTCAGAACTCCGGCATGAGATTGATAACAGTGCCAGAAAATTTAGGCTAAGCGATACATCTTTTTTAGGCCATTATTACAACACCATTTTCAGTTTTAGGACTTACATCTTTACATCTTTCAACCATCATCAGCTGTTGGCAGGAAGATATGTCACACTTTGTTGATGTTTTTTTATATGTACAGATGATCTGCAAGAGTGTTTAAACACTGTCATCCTGCATTTGATTCAAGTCATGTCTCTTGCTGTCTGACATCACAGTCAGTCATGCCTTTTGCCGGTGTGAAATTTGTGTGCTCCATTATCAAGCAGAAAGCAGGAAGCATATGTTGTCAGACTTGTTGATTTTGGTTCATGACAACACATCACGAGAGTGAAAATGTCATCTCTCTGGTTTGTTTGCGTGTACGGCAATATATCTGGTGCCAGTGACAAAATAAATGACTTCATAGCATCACTGAATTCATTAAAGAAATCCAATCTGGGAAGTCTCTGCATTTCATTCTGGCAGGAGCATGTGCCCATTTCCCCCAACGCCCACCTTCTCATGGCAAGCAAACAGACTGAAACTTGTTCCTTTCAGATTTTTTTATTTTATTTTATTTTTTTTACTCGAGAAGCTAAATTGTTTTGAGGTAAACCTTTTTTCAAATAGGACACCTTGAATAGTTTATTAAATACAAGATTTTGCTACTTTCAATGTAAATCTAACAAGTTACTGAGGATTATTTTTGACACAAGAAAAAGGTTAATGTAATAAGAAAAATAAACTTATATGTACACTACCGTTTAAAAGTTTGTGTAACAGTGTAACATATTCTGAAGTAAAACTTCTGTGTATCTGCAGGTGGGTTAACACTAGAACAGCACAAGGTCCTTTAGACTGCCTAAAATAAAAATAGAAAAACTCTGCCACTGTGAAAGTAAATCTGCTTTTGACATCCTGACATGGCTGGAAATAAAACACATTCATATCCAAACTGGTACCTGCAGTATTTAAGACTGCGTGTGCAAAACTTGGGTAAATACATATTGTTGTAACAAAATATAGAGACATATTTCCTGTTACACATACTGACTGAAGTGAAAAAAGTGTTGTTACCAATGTCCTATTACACGTTTGTACATTTGTAGGGCCATGTATATTTTTACTGAAAAACAAGTTTAAAAAATTGATTAAGAAAATGTCATTTTTGTCTCTCTTTGTTTTATAAATAGCATTCTTTGTTCTCAAAGTTTAAAACCTGCAGTTGGTAAGAATAAACTGGACAGTTGAGGAGCCAGCTGGGAAATGCTGAGCTCTAACCCTGAATTATGCATGGATGACATACAGACATAAACACATTTTCCACTCTGCGGATTTCTCCGTCTTATCCAGCGATGTCCTATTGCACTCGCCGGAGTGTTTAAACACCTAGCATGAGCCCCCGAGGACGAGAGGAGGAGAGAGAGAAGATAAGAGGTGAGAGTAAAGTCAAAGCTCCTCCCCTCTGTGCCTCACCTCTTCTGGGGGAAATTCCTATCTGCATTGTGAATCTGTCTATCTCTTCTCCTGTCTCTCTGGCACAGCTTCTCTATCTTTCTCTCTCGTGGGCACTAGCATGAATTCGCTGAATAGCTCCCTCTTTCTGCAGTGCTATTTGGGCAGCACACCAGGACGTTTTCACCCTCCAGTGTTTCATCCTGTGGTTCCCAAAGATCAGCCAGTTCAACTACTACAGCTACTATAAATGCGGAGCTTACCAAACACTTTCCGTGTCTTCTCCCTCAAGTGTGTGTGATGAAATTAATTGAAAAGAAAAGCAAATATCTGCCAGAGGAGCTTGGGTATTGTTATTATTATAATTAATGGATGGAGCTGAGTCCTGTTTTCTCTGTGGCCCATTAGCTTTAGGGCTTAGGGATCTAATGAGGTGGCTTTCATTTGTTGTCAACTGTACTGTGAAGGAATCACTCAAATGGAGCAGAAGACGGTCATTTGGGATGTCCTGAGGAGAGGCTGACAAGACTGGTCAAGAATCGCCAAGTGAGGCCGAATCGCACTAATACACTACTAAACGGCACAACGGAACAACAGCAATACAGGAGGGAGGTTTATTTATCTATTGCATTTTTGTCCTTAATAAACTTTTTGATGCTCTCACTGCTTTCTCATGTCAATCCCACTATCCCCTGCGTGGGACTGCCACTCGGCTCCCAAAGAGAATGAATTGGAAACAGGAACTCACTCCACACCAGTGGACATGTTGGGTGAGTATTTGTCTCCAAGGCAGGTTTGGGATGCGTCCAGTCATGTGACCCAGGCAGGGAGACCGTATGTGTGTATGTGTGTGTCCAAAGGGATGTGTGCCAGATATAAGCTCTTCATTCATCTCAGCAAAACAGCTGTGAAAGTGCTGAGTAAAAAATTCAATTAAGAGCCAGCTGTGCTGTGCCTCACGTCTCCCTTCAGTCAGATACTTTTCTCCCAGGCTCCTATCTCCCTTTTTATTTTTTCTTCTGTAACATCCTTCTGGCAACCCGCCTGTGCTCCAACACCACCCACTACTGAGGGAGACCCCCCCCCCTCCCCCCCCTCCCCCCCCTATATTTTGTTTAGTGGCTTTCTAGCTGGAACAAAGCTGAGTTAAATTAATAATAATAATGTTATTTTGCTGTACAAACCACAATGCAGGAGATGGAGAAATCATATTAATAATATTATGCTTTATTATTATTACAGAATTGGAGGACTTGCTGTTTTCTATGCCAGTCCATTTATATGCATACAGTTAACTCTAAATCATATATATATATATATATATATATCCACTCTTAACCACAAGGCCCCAGTACTGCTTTCTAAGCTAATCACTTGTAATTCCATAAGTTCAGGTTTTTAATGAGCTAATTTGCATTTTAGGAATCAATCAAAATTGATTAAATAATTAACAGTGCAATACATCATACTCAAAATTTAACAAATGCGGTTTAGGAACATGCACACAAAGCCATGCTTGCAGTTGCAGTATGACATCATTAACCCTGAAACTTGCCACTGTTATGAATGATGACGCAAGCAAAGCAATCAGGCAATGCTCATTGCACATCAAAGCCATCGATACACCTTCCTTCATCTCCTGTCATCATAAGTAATGGAATGTTACATGTGCTAGAATGTCCGTTGCTATGCAGCAATCAGGAGAAATAGAATACGTATCCTACATTGTGGTTTATGCGGCAAAATGTCTCATGTACACTAATTCCTGCAAGTAGTGCCATTTTCCAAAGTAATTTGACCTTTACCAAAGCAATGCTTCTAAAGGAGTGAGATTAGGCTATAGATTATAAACCCATGTTTTTTCCCACATCTACCTCATTCCCGGTGGTAGGTCTTAGAAGATTTAGAAGCTAAGGAGAATTAGGACTTTAGTTAATCTTCACAAAATGTTCCTCTGCCAGGCTACTTCAGAGCTGAGGGTTCAAGAAAGCAGCTTCAACACTGCTGATATAGGTGTTCTTCATTCAGAACAGTTGGGGGTAGTAAATTAACTCCTGCATCTCAGTCACGTCCAAAAGAGAGAACATTTTGCTCTCCTACAAGCCCTGAAAAAAAAAAAAAAAAAACCCATCTAATAGAAGGCCCATTCTGTTCTCCATATGCTTGGCCTCATGCTGATTCTAACAGTCTCGAATACTTACAAGCACACCTTTGCTCTCTGTGACTCTCTAAGCCTTGATGGAAATCTAATAGCAGCAGATGTGGATTGAGGGAGAGGATTGCATTGCCCTTCTCATTCGGAGTCAGAAGTGAAGCTCTGGCTCATAAATATACAGTGTTTGGTGAAATTAGAATACAGCCGAGGGGTGAAATATTGAACATCTATGTGCACTCATACAGTGTGCAATATTTCATGCTTCCTCATAATTTTAAGATGACGTTTGCTTTGTTGTCTTGTGGAGTTTACAAGTTTATATCTTTGTTGAACCTCTTCTGACAGGTTCTGACCACGCACACGCACACACACACACACACACACACACACACACACACACACACACACACACACACACACACACACACACACACACACACACACACACACACACACACACACACACACACACACACACACACACACACACACACACACACGTTTTGTGTGTTTTGCATGCAAACTTATACAGACACAGCATGACTATCATGTTTTCCCTCTCTGGCAGGAAAAAAGACTGATGACTGACATGAGGTGACTTTGGTGTGTTGTTTGCATGTAAATGGGTCTCCGATGGAAACATTTTCTCATGTGCCTAGTCTCAGCCTCAGAAGACATGCCCATAGACCACCCACAGTCCATTTGTTGACTGATGGATAATTCTTACAAAAATGGAAAGAACTGTCTCAATTTAGCAAGCTCTGATATGACTTAAACTTCTGGGAGTAAGAGCACACAGGGTTTGGACACGGATTTCTGTTTCAATTAAATGCTGTTCTTAGAATTTTCTGTTCATCATAGAATCCTGAAAATACATAGACAATAACAAGAAATATTTCTTGTGCACCAAGTCAGCATATTAGAATGATTTCTGAATGATCATGTGACACAGAAGACTGGTGTAATGATACTAAAAATTCAGATTTGCCATCATAGGAAAAAAATCAAAACCATTTAAAATACCAAATATTTCACAATATGACTATTTTGACTCTGTTTGAGATCAAATAATTGCAGCCTTGGTGAGCATAAGAGACCTCTTTCAAAAACATTTTAAAAATATAACAGACCCCAAACTTTTGCACGGTTGTGTGTGTGTATAATTTTAAGAATCTATTAGATATTTCTCAGATTAACCTTCTCCTAGACTGAATCTGCAAACAAAGTGAACAAACTATAAATATGCCATATTCATTGCGCTATTTCACATGCATATGTATGAGTGAGAATTGAGAAGTGGATCTGCTTCTTTAGACTAGGGAAGTGCCAGCACACTTACTCATGCCTCTCTCTCTCTCTCTCTTACTTCTTCGGTTTAACGTCATGTGACTCACAGCTGAATCGACAGTTTGTGACAAAAGGTAAAGGTGGGTTTCTGTGAGGACAAATAGTCAGTGTCGTGGCAATGTTGAAATTGTATCTTCGAGTCGAATACCTAACATACCAGAGATTAAAGCCGACTGATCTTGGTTGTGGGACAAGGAAAACAACTCCATGCTGAGCAGTGTTGGTTTGAAGCAGAGAGAATAACCTCATAGAGAATCACAGCTTGGTACAGAACATTTTCTCTCTCACTGGCCTCTATCTTGTTGCAGGTGGGGGGCACAAGCCAACATGGACAAAACTGAATGCCTCCCCATCTTTGTCTCTCCGAACAAATCTCAAGCCGGAAGACATGCTGTGTAATAACCAAATCAGACAATCACCAGTAGAGTGTAAGAAATGTTTGAAATGTGCATTTCAAACAGCAGCCATGGGGGTTTTTCTAACAAGGTGTTCTCAAATAATCAAGTTTTAATGTCCCCAACCTATAGGGAAATCTGCTGTTAGATCTTTGTTTGGCGTTGAATAACGCAGACATTCTCTACAATGGCTCCCTCGTTATAGCCTGTAATTACATCCCATTGTTGTCATGCCTTGTTCAAATGCCTATTAAAGTAATGTCACTGCAGGTGCATTAATGAAAAACAAGCAGTCAAATTTGTGTAACTGAAAGACCAAATTTTTGTCACCTTGTTTGTACATAATGACATACCCTAGCTCCTAAAATGACTTGTCATGTATAAGAAAAAGACTACTGTTCATGACTTGTGCTAAAATGACTTTGGTGAAAATACATTCACCAGACACATCCCTTAGACAGGTGAAAAACCTACATAAACTCAATTTGGGGGCCGTATGTGATGGCAAATGACACAGGTTTAAACCTTGAGTTGCGCTGCATTCTGTTAGACAGTGACGGTCATTACAGTCAATGCTGTTGGGAACAAAAAGAGATTCATATGCCTGCTTGATTTGCTCCAAGTATCAGAATGTGACAAATAATAGATTTGAAATGCTGGTTTGAATGGGATTTGTGTGTTGATAGCATTGTCTGCAACTTAAAGCTGCTTTTGAATTGAATGTATAATTGAACGAATGTAAATGTGATTTTAAAAAGTATGAGAGAATAGAAATAGAACAGTGAATTTCTTCAGTTTTGTCACTAGCCTTGGTACAAAATGAACCCTTAATAGATTAAGCTATTACACAACTCTGTGGAATATTTCATTATCATTGGTCATTTGTGGCAAGAGGTCAGATATTTTGGAAAAATGGTCACTATGACAACGCTGTATAAGCACTCATCTCTCCTTGTTAGGCTTACACTTATTTCACTTCAGATCAATAATTCATGTGCATGTGTTTATTTATAAGCAGGGCCATGATCACCCTTTCAGGGTTTATTTTGTGATAATGACCTGCTTATTGTCCCTTACATGCATAACCATATCCAAATAATTCAGAATATGAAATGTACTGATGTTTTTTATAGACTCCAAAAAAAAAAAAAAAAAAAAAGAGAGAGATTTTCATTCTTCTCACATCTCAAGCAGGTGCACCCGCATGCGGGGCATGTACCTGAGGCGCGAGTAAATTCTCTTGAAGGGAATTACAGTTAAACCACTCTCTGCCATTCACGAGGTTTAATTCGATTCGAAGGGCTGTTTGTCAACTTATAACTCCCGTCAGCGCAAACATTTATGTCCTCGGACAGATGCTTGAGCCGTCAGTCGCATGTATCGGTCAGTTGTCCCTCAGTGTGAATGGTAGCGTCCGATCTCCCTCCACACGCGCTCATTCAGCGCGCGCCTCTGTTTCGCTTAATCAAAGCAGAAGGTTGTAGAGACTCGCGATCTTCCGTGTTTAGCCGTGTGAGCATTTTAGGACAGCTGGATCCCAACGGACGGCCATCGTCTAAATGACTCTCCATTCAGTGTTCATTAGGCATTATCTGCGTTAGGCATTTTATCCGTTGCTTTTAAGTGTGATGCTATTGGCTATATTTAAAGGAATTGACAGCTATCTTAAGAAAAGTATTGACGACTCGTCGGCTTTGCGTTTGGAAGGTGCTCCCCGAGGGAAATAAAAGTTTCCTTCGGTAAATGAACAGGCTGTTCAGCGCAGGTAAGATTTTACGTTTATGTCAAGCTCTGCGCTTTTGGCAGTACACGTCTATATATAACTGACTGTTTTCTACACTTATATGAATGCTGGAAATACAACTTAACAACCGTGTCGTTTCTCTGACAAATCCTTTTGATGAAACTGACCCTGTCGTGTGATCTTACTGCTGGTAATGTGGATCTTTCTCGCTGGTTTCATCATCCTCATCCTCATTATTTCTGGTGCGGAATGCCAAAACGCGCCGACACTTTTTTTCTTTCTTTTTTCTTTCTTGTTTACTGTTGTCTCTGGCGTCCAGTGTGCAGTTTTGTCTTTTTTATAGCTAGATTTTTGAGAAACATAATCGAGACAAGCTTACAGTACGTGACAGTCCAGGTTATGGAGACCGCATACCGACACTGACCATCTATGAGAGGCGCGCGCTCGTCTCGCGGCGTGCTCGCGGTAAATCGTCTGACCCTCTGCACCTATTTCCCTTCCGGCTATTGACAGCGACGCATAAGGTCGTGTATCATCAGCAGTTGGAGAATATGCCAGAAATGGCTAATGGTGTAGCCGCAATTAGTGTTTAATGTTATGTTAAGGTCAGAAAAGGCAGATACCTTATAGTGTTTCTGCGGTGGGGAGGCAGACTGTTTGATAAAACGTATAGCGAAATATTCAGTGTTTTTGCTGTTATGCATTTAAAGGGACAGGTCATGCAAAAAGGAAATGTTTGTCATTAAGGTCTATTCACACTTAAATGTTTTTTTTTTTTTTTTTTGGTTGACACTAGGAGAAATTCCAAATAGTGTATTTTCCATGCACGGACAATGGTGCCTGAATATGTCAAAAAAAAAAAAGCAAAATCATTGACGTCTGGGCTGTCAGTCGGACGATTAAAAAAAATTATAATAATTTAATTATATTGTAAGTGCTACAGGTACCACGAAAGTTGTTCCTCGTGTTTAAATTGCAGTCGAGTGTCAGGTGAGTTAGTTCATCCTTGCAATGAGAAGTTCCATATTTATATGGCATGTTTTGCAGTGATGGTCTTTTATGTGTGTTTGTACATAGGTTGCCCTGTGTTTGTGCTCTTTATACAGATAGATGGCTGTGATGGCAAAGTGCAAGCATGGTTCTCATTCAACTTTGAAGTGATGCATTATGCACAGGTGCAATTTAAAGGGTTAGTTCACCCAAAAATGACATTTCTGTTATTAATTACTCATCCTCATGTCGTTCCAAACCCGTAAGACGTTCATCTTTGGAACACATATTAAGATATTTTTGATGAAATCAGAGAGGTTTCTGAACCACCCACAGGCAGCAACGTCATTGCAACTTTCAAGAAACGTAGTAAAGACATCATTAAAATAGTCCATGTGACTACAGTGGTTCAACCTTAATGTTATGAAGCGACGAGAATACTTTTTGTAATCCACCACAAACCACAAAAAATAACGACTTTATTTAACAATCTCTTCTCTTCAACGTCATAATGGTTCAGAAACCTCTTGGATTTCATCAAAATTATCTGTTAATTTGGATTTCATCACAAATTATCAAAATTTGTGTTCCGAAGATGAATGATGGCCTTACGGGTTTGGAACGACATGAGGGTGAGTAATTAATGACATAATTTTCATTTTTGGGTGAACTAACCCTTTAACAACTTTTTCCTTCAGAATGTTCAGTTGTTGTGGCATAAGAACTGATTTAATGTTAATGACAACTGACTATGACTGGCTGTGTGAATGGGTCACGATAGCGCCAGGGTCATCTTCCTAATAAGTGCTGACTGTCCAATTGCATCACTACAAAGTCGAATTAATTATCTTCTTCTCTCTCTGGATTGCTTGCTTGTGGTGTTTTTTTTTTTGTCGTCTCAGAAGAAAGTGGAATGACTTTACCGAATGATTAGGAATTATAGCTGTTATATCTCACCTGTCCCTACTGTGTGAAAACTTTAAAGTAGGTGAGTTAATGCACTTATTGATATTGCTGCGCTAGGATATGAATGACACGGTCAGAAAAAAGATCAAGAGATGGAAGCTCCCTGCTGGGCCTCTGGCTTTGATAGCTTGTGCTATCTCCCCCCGATCCTTCCCTCCATCTGATCCCTCTCTCATGTACTGTACTGTATCTCTCAATTAGAGCTCAAAATCAAATGGACGCAGAGAAGAGATCAGCCGATGGCGAGGAAGTGAGAACGTGTGATGTTTGAACAGAATGAGTCAAATCTTCTTCAATTTTCACAGATACAGACTAACAATCTGGGAAACTGTGTGTTGTGCCGTCCTCAAAAACCCACATGCTGTTTACTCATGTGAATGCACTGTTCAAGGGGATGAAGATTGGACTTATTAACCCACAATCCAGTTGGCACCTGCCAGACCTCATCGTCCTGGTACCGATGTGTGTGTGTGTGAAAGATGACAGAACATTTAGATGTAAGCTGTATATGTTTAGATAACTCTCAGCGCACATACACTCTGAGCGGCTAAACGGCTTTAACACCGGACAGGCGTGCATGTCATACACAATCCCTCATCCTGGCCCAGTTGGCACAGTGTAACTCCAGCTAACATGGCAGAGCAAGCAGTGGAGAGCAGATCACACTTAGTAGTGCTCACTCTCACTCGCTCTCTCTGTAAGTTTGTGTGTTTGTTTGTGTGTGGCCTTAACCCCCTTAAGCTCACACACTGGCTCGTTGCCTTCTTTGGGCCGCAAGCAGCACGGCTCTTTCCACGAACCCCAAAATGAGAGCAGATGCTCGACTCAACCCGGCTCTGCTGAGCACCTTTGCTGAATGCAAACTCCTTCTGTTTGCATCCTCCTTTACCCTGAAGCCTTGCTTGGTAAGACTGCCATTTTTCACGCTAAACGTAAAGACATGTTGACAAACAGCAACAAATGTCCAACTTGTTCAAATATATGTTTTAGTCTTATGTTCTTTTAGGTCAGTGGTTTTAATGGCACAAAACATCCAAATACTCACCAACAATAAACACTTAGCATATTATACACTCAGGGATAGTTCACCCACAAATTTGCTTCACCCAAAGCATTTAATCACCACAATGTACTGTAATTTCAAACCTGTATCACTTTCTTTCTACTGTGGAACACAAAAGAAGCTATTTTGAATGAATTGTGGGTGAGTAAATTATGTCAGAATTTTCATTTTTGGGTCAAACATCCCTTTAAGTACTGTGAGCAACATACTGTACACACAATGCCATATTTTGATGATACACGCTCCTGTAATTTAGATCATTCATGCTGCAACAAGAGTCTCATCAGTCCCTTGATTGACACTGCAGAAGTAACATTTAGAAGTTGTGCACTTATTTATTTATTTATAATAATGTTTACATTGATTTCATCATCTCTATCATCAACATTTAGTCTAAGAGATGGAGTGTCAGCTTTCATTCTTTTTTTCCATACATTAAATACGTTTCCATACATTCAATTCTGTACACACTTTTTTTCTGTACACAACTGTAGTGTTACCGGATTTACTGGATTTAAGTGGCTTGCTAGGTTGTGTGGATGTGTGTGTTTCTTCTCTCTATCTCTCTCTCTATTTCTTTTATGTGTGTACACAAAATTTCAGATCTGGGTTAGCGCTGACAGTATTTATTTATACCCACACTAGCGTCTACCACATTTGAGGACACACACCACCATCAGTCTTCATTACTGTCAACATAAGCTCTTTTCAACCAATTAGCATCATTAGGCAAAACTCTAGTTCACTCGTATGTGTGTGCGTGTGCGCATTTTTGTAGAAGTGTTTGTGTACGTATTGCCGTGGCTGATGTTGCTAAGTCCGTTTGCAGTTATAAGAGCATCTGCATCATTATGAAGCCCCCCTCCCCAGTCCTGCGTCCTTCAGCCAGGTCCGTGGTGTGTGAAGGAGAGCTGATAATAAGACCTGATAGATGGGGTGTTTTTTCCGAGGTAGAGAGATGCATTAATGGTTGAGCGTGTGTGTATGTGTGTGTTCATGCTTGGTGGTCACTATTTTGGCTGTTGACATGGCATAAACTGCCAGATTTGAAATGCTGTGCTGTGGTGTGTTGACACATTAGGTGTATGGCTCTCCCCTGTCAAGCTCTCTGACAGATGCAGCCCGTGATTCCAGTCCTCAGCAGATTAAGAGATTACAGGGTTGGGTGGGAGTGTATAATAATTCTAATGCATCTAAAACCACATTCACACACATGCAGCTGAGAACATCAGACTGCTGATGAACAATATCTGTCACCAGCAGTCTCTTCAGTATCTCTTTATTACAGGTCAGGCCGACGGTGCCCACAGAGTTAACAAGCTGATAGTTTAATTTCTAGTCAGACCGGATAGATGCGGCTTACCTCAACTCAGCACAGCTCAGGTTGCTGTCGATAAGCTTTAACTAGGTGACGGTGTCAAATCCACGACCCAGACAGACTTACAAGCACATAAGAGCTTGGATGCAACTTTTAGCACAAATACAGTCTCTCTCGCACTCATTGCTGCAAAGCAGGATGGGATTGAGGCAGGAATGCACAACAGGAGAGTTGTTGCTTTAATAGGGCACTCTGAAGTGGACATCAGCAGGGGCCTGTTGCATAAACCTCTAAGAGTAGTCTTACAAGTTAGAAATCAATTTATTTTCTTTAAGACTGTTCATAGCTTTTTTAAATCAGTTACAGAAAAACGTAGATTAGCTTAATTTGATACCGGAAACCAAGACTGACTGCCCCTGACTAACTGCCAGTGGGTCACACTGGAACTTAAGACACTGTCTTAACATAATGGCTATGTTTATGCAACCAGCCTCAGGGCTTAGTGTCTTAAAGACTATTTAAAGTCAAAATCTAAGTTTTTGCTGGCTTCTGAATAATTTTTTTATAGAAATTAATACTTTTATTCAACAAGGATGCCTTAAATTCATGAAGTGACATTAAAGACATTTATAATGTTATAAAATATTTCTATTTAAAATAAATGCTATTTTTTTTTCAACACTGAACATTCTATTCATCAAAGACGCCTGAAAATAAGTACGACAGTTTCCACAAAAACATTAAGCAGCACAACTGTTTTCAACATTGATAAAAAAAAGAAATGTTTCTTAAGCACCAAATATTTATGATATTAAAATGATTTCTGAAAGATCATGTGCCACTGAAGCAGTGCCGGTTCTCCCTATCCACAAACTTGAAAAAAAGCTGAAAAAAGAAAGTAAATGCACCAAGAATAAAGAAGGTGTGTATTTCTGTAACATTTTAAATTCTTATTTAGTCTTGCGGACCAATGAATAAAATATAAAAGTCCAGATCTCCAGGTTCAATAGTAGTCCACTGTGTTGGAAGAAATGCCCCATGATGAAATGTAATTTTACATCAATACATCAATACATTAATAATCAAATTGTTCTTATGCATGGTGTATAATAAATAAACACATTCCTGTTCAGTCATGCAAGCTGTCGTGTGACTCCTGTCAAGTGCTTTATAAACATTGTCCTTTAGTCTAAAAAGCTATTGATGTATTTTCATATGTTTTACGTTTAGTTAAAGGTTTTTTCACCCAAAAATGAAAATCGTGTCATCATTTACTCATCCTCATGTCGTTCCAAACCCGTAAGACTTTCGGTCATCTTCGGAACACAAATGAAGATCCTTTTGATGAAATCTGAGAGATTTCTGTCCCTCCATTGACAGTCCACACAACTACCACTTTGACACTTCAAAAAGTTCATAAAGAGATCGCAAAACTAATTTAAATGAATTGAGTTGTCTAGTCCAAATTTGCTGAAGAGACACGATCACTTTATTTGATGAACAGATTTATTTTAGGCTTTATTCACATAAATACACATATGAAAAAGTGTGTTAATAAACTCAGATATTTCTACAGCTGAGTGTTGAATTCATTAAATTCATAAGTGTTTTTTACAGTTCTGTTTAAAGTGAATATTTATTATAAGAAGATATGGATAGAACATCTCTGCTTTATAAGATAGATGATTAGCAGTGCTTTAAGACACATTAATAAGTAAAATTCATAAATGTCTTAAAACACCCATAAATCCATCTTTATTGAGCAAATTATTAAACCATTAAAGATAAAAAAAAATTAATGATCAAAGATACATTTTATTCACTTCTAAAACATTTGAAAGTAAGTCCGATGCTCCAGTCATTTGAGCTGTGATTAAAATATAACAATGAAAAACAGACAGATATCAGAAGTCCCTATGATCCATGACCCAGAGCCATGACCGTGTACTTGACATCTAAATGCATTTAAAGGTATAGTGGAGGATTTTCTTTTTCCGGGTGGATCATCAAGACTATTGGTCCTCCTAGTTGTCAATCATTCTGGTGATGTGTTTACGTAAGGCCGTCGTACGTGCTCGTCCCTAGGTAGTTTTCGCTTTCTGCGCATGCGCACTTTCGAGTGTATGTGTGTGGTGAGCTACGGTTTCAGCCATTCATTGAAGCTCGCCGTTCTCACCGGGTTTTTTCAAAATGTCTGAGGGTCGCAAGAGAAAAAGTGTCTACGAATTATATGACAAGAAGAGAAAGGCCTCTGAAGAAAGAAACAAGACCAGAGTGTTTTTGGGAGAATATTTCACACGCTGGCGTGCGCTAAAACCACAGGTTGGCCTTCCCACTGATGCCTCAGTCGCGAAGTTTCTACTCGACAGGTAAAGTTTGGCATGCTATTTGGAGAAATCCATTTAAAATCACTGCTAGTAAAAGTTAATGTAAGCTATGATTAGCGATGCTAGCCCTGGCACAAGTCACGCACTAGGCCTGTGCATGCTGTCTCGTGCACACGTTTAATAGGCGTTCCCTTTCGGGAGCAGGTAGAGTGTTGCGCATGTGCATTTTTTCAAAAAGTGGAGAGGGCGGTTCTTTTCTAAAATTCGGGAAAATCCTCCACTATACCTTTAAGTATCTCATGCTGATTTAGAGAGTGATGGGAAATGTAGTTTGTTTGTGGATAAACCGGCTCACAAACCAGCTAAATTAGTATGCTTCGAGTCTTAATAAGTTAGGGCTCAAAGAAAGCCCTAGTTATGCTAGTTATGATCTCATAAATACGATCATTCCAACGTGACCTGACGGAAGCGCAAACTCTCAGAGCTCCATTTAAAAGATGAAATTCAGCAGCACAGCTGCTCTCTCTAGCAGTGGGTCTCCTACAGTGATTAGTGTAAAGGGACGAATAGAATACTAAAATAGGTGACACAGAAACCTGGGGTCACCGCTAAGGGTCTGCAGAGACCTCTTGCAGGTGATAACATCTGTGTTCGTCAGAGAGAAATCCTGAATTTCTCTCTGAAGGAAGGGGGAAAAACATTCCTGTATATTCTTTAGCACTGCTGCAACAATGACCTGATGACACGAGACCAAACCTGATGTAATTTGGAAAACGCAAAGGAACATGTACCAACAGCAAACCTCCGGAGGAAAAAAAAAGACCAGCTATAGTCAGTCTGCAATCCCATTGGCCTCAATCCCATTTAAATGTGCTGTGACCTTAAAAAAAGATTATGCATTTCAAGACAAGACTGCACAAGAAGCAGAACTGAAGCAGAAGAGGACTAAAATACCTCCTGAATGCTGCCAGTTTGAGAATCTGAAACTAAACAGTGTACTTGGCTTAGGTTAGTGCCAATACAGGAGCTCACATGTTTGTTTTAAAAGGTGCTGTTAGCGATTGGAGACATTTAAGTTCTTTCTGACCACTGAATTACACCACCCCACCCTCCAAAGACATGTCAGCAAATCTGAACATGCAAACTGGAATGAACTGCATTCATACAGAGACGTATCTGTACCTTTTTCACTTATATCTGACACATTTTATTCCAGAAAGAAAGAGATGCAATGGCTTTTTCCATATTTACCTGACTTGAGATACATGCACTTTGAAATATGTAATGTGCAAACCATTTGTGGTAACCATCACGCAGAGAGCAATCTCGCTACTCACCGCTCCTCACTAATATCACAAGAGAGAGGAAAGAGAGGTCAGGCCCAATGATTTATGGCTGTGATGATGCATCCCGGCCTGGAATGATTAATCTCTGCTGGGAACACTTTCAGGAGTACAAGTTTAACCTCTGAACACCCTCTCCCCAAACACACAACACACACATACTCTCTTGCTCATGTATGCGGACATTTCCTGGGAGTTAGAGGAGAGAGATCTTACCTCTTACCTGGGCACATTTTGTATGTGATGACCTTCTGTTGGTGTGCTTTGGTACTTGTTTGTATATCTCTGTGTGTGTGTGTGTGTGTGTGCACGCGTAGATAACACTTGTAGAGTACTCTTCTATACCCTTCCACCTTTAAAATATTTGTGACTCACACACATCAGTGATAGCTGGAGTGAAACAGTGTTTTTCTATTGATAGGTGCTAAAAGCTTTTGTGTTATGTTCTGTAGAGCAGACTAAAGGGACATGTTTAGGTTTGAGAAATAGAAAGTACTGCCAGTTCAGACAAATGCTTTCAGCTTTTCTGCGACCTTCTGCGTGCTTTTCTTTTTGAGAATGAATTCCACGAAGAAAAGGGCCAGATTATTTTTCATCCTCAAATCAAGAGAGTGAAAAAGCGATTACATTTTATGTGAATATTTTTCTTTCTTTCTTTCTTTTTTTAAACTAAATTAAATGAAATAAAATGAATAGCCTCTTGATGCGTACAGTAGAAACAGTAGAAACTGCTCAAGAAACATTTAGGATTATTATCAATGTTGAAAACAGTTGTTCTGCTTCATATGTTTGTGGAAATGTGAGACTTTTTTTCATGATTGTTTAAATAACAAGATTAGCAATTGTTTGAAACAGAAATATTTAGCATTATAAATGTCTTTATTGTCGCTTTTGATCAATTTAATGCATCCTTGATTAATACGAATATTACTTTCTTTAAAAACTAATCATACTGGCCCTAAACTCTTGAACAGTAGTGTATGTGACAAATGTTCTTTGCAATTTATCTTCATGACATATTAAGATAAACAATATTAGAATTTTTAAATGAATTAATTTGTAATATTATATACAGTATATCTGTATTACAGTAATGAAAGACAGAATTTACATAAAAAACATGAATTATGAATAACCCTAATCCATTAAATGTCACTATGCAAACAAGCTTAATAAAACATGGGATTGTATAAGAAATACGACCATTACATTCCCTGCTAGGTTTCGTGAACTAAGGTTATGCGTATTCATACTGTGATTCGACTGCATTGGACAGTCAGTGTCTTCTTGAAAGAAAAAAAAAACGTCCTGTTTAACACACATGAATCTGTACAGCTATTTAAAATCAGATTGTCCTATCTCATTCATCTTGATTCTTTTAACAATCCTCATCTGGTACCTGGTATTTCTGCTTTTAAGTGTGTATGTGTGTGTGTGTGTGTGTGTGTGGCTAACAGCTCTCATCTCTTTCATTAATTATGCACGACAGGCTTGTGATGGTCCTGTTGCTGCAGTGCTTTATCAGACAGTGAAGGCCACAGTCACTGATGAGTGTTTTTCTGAATGCTCAAATGGTTTAAACCGATGCATTTTGTTATGATCTTTTTATCTTGCCATCAGCGTGAGAGCAGACAGCAGGTAGGATGTGCATGTATTTAATCCTGCTGCGTGTGTGTTTGTGTGTGTTGTAACCTGGCCATCGGAAGCACATGTGACATGAAACCTGGCACAAGCTGGCACAAGGCTTGATGTCATAGACTAGATTACACTGATGTGGAAATGTTGGCTTGAAGAACATGCACGGTAAGATTTAAAAATAGCCATTGTTGATACTCATTGTCTTTTAGAACAGCTCTTTTTCCCTCTCCTTTACAACCCATTCCAAATCCTCTCCTCCTTGGCATAGGAATTTGTCTCTCATTCCCCTCATTACCAGCAGCGTGTAAAAGCTGCCTAAACAAACCTAATTAGCTCATTAAGAACCAGTCTTAACTACCTCCTGGGCTTTGTTCACATGCTGCAGACTTCTAAATGTTGTGGCTGATTTACTCTTGTACCTTGTGATTACTTTGCCGGGTTCATAGTATCTCGGATTGCATCGCTCCAGCGCCGCTCCTGCGTCCTGCGTACGATTCTCCGGCGCTCTCCTACTGAGAGCCTTCCATTACAGAACACACTGACGTTAAATAGGAGATTGGTATCATTAAATTCACATTAAGCGGGCAGTAAAATATTTATATGGAAGTATGCAACCATTTGATTTTGGTGTAGAAAAGGTAAAGAGCATTTCAAATCAGAGATGAGTCAGATGCGCTGCTGAATTTTAATGTTTCTATTAACACTGATGACAGAGCAGGTAAATGTTTTTTTTTTTTTTTTTTTTTTTTTTAAGTCATTGGTACTCATTGGATTCCTAAGTCATTGGTTTTCAGTTTTCACCCGGAGATTGTGCTATCATCCGTTCTCTTGGGGAAAACACTGTTAAACGTTTGGTGATTGAGCTCGGCATGTACAGACTGGGCCGAAAGTGTACTTTATTGTCTGAGACGCGGCCTGGTTTTTAGCATGTGCGGGATAGACACAATAAACTGTGGTGATCACTATGGTTCAAATCTGACTGGATTTTTATATTCTGGTCCCGTTCCTCCCTCTTATCTCTGCACGTTCACAATCAATAAAAATACAACGAATGATATGTGTGGGTAATTGACAGATGACATGGATGAAGAATTATTATTATTATAAAACAAAGATGAATTATAAATGTCATTTTTCTGTTATCCCATCATGGATAAAATCTTCTTTTGGATAAAATCCTGTGTAACCAGCATCACCAAATAAAATTGCATAAATTAATGTCTTCAAACAGTCAAAACAAATATAGTACTGTGGGCTGGTCGAGATGCTCAAACAAATTGCTTAATTGTTGATAGCATCCCAGTGTTTACACTGAATTTAAAATACTTTATGTGATTTATGTGTAGCTCTCTCTTCGTATTAAGCTGGGATATAAGTATTTTAATTCTGAATAAATTATATACTTCTCCTTTGAATAGTTCTGTGGTAAGACACATTAGTTTTTAAAAGCACATTTGTTGCATGTAGGTGCTCAAGTAATATGAGGTCATAAAACTGCACGTATAATATTTATTATACAAGCATATGACAAAAGAAATGCTGTTTAAAACAGTTTAAATGAAACACAGCAAGTCACTGTTTATGAAGCTTGACATTTCATGTCAACTTCCCTTGTACATTCACTGTCGTGATTCCGACAAATCCTCTTTCCTTATTTTTTGCTGGATTTTTTTCTCTCGCTTAAATGTTCCACTTAAGTCTCTTTTTTACCTCTCCATCCAACAAACCTGACTCCATTAGCAAATTCAGGGATCTGGGAGAGGGATGAGAATAATCTTATCCAGTACAAAAACTCTGTTATATCAGTGTAACCAGGCTCGATTGCGCTGTCGTGTAAAGGATAGATTAATGTCTTAGCTGATTATAATCTGATCCACCCTAAGGCTGCACCATTCATATTTGGTGTTTACAGAAAGCGGATGAAAGGTAAAATCACTTTAGCTTTGGTATTGCATCATTCCGACATAGGCTACAAATATGATGTAATGTTATGAAGTAGCATGCTACAGTTGATTCGCTGTGCATTGGCATCCATGCATGTTTGTATGTGTAATATTTGTGCCTCAACAGCAGTGTTTAATCCTTGGCAGTTTAATTAAGTCAGCGCTGTAATTAAATAGGCAGGTGCTAATTTGTCTTAAGTCTTCAGTTATTGGGTCAGTTAGTGACAGTGTGAGTGCGCTGGTGAGCCACAAGCTTGTTTTGGCATTGTGTGTCAGCCTGAATGTGCTTCTCTTTGTCTAATCACAATGTGTTTATGTGCTATATTTTTTTCACTGAGGTATTGATGGACAGAATTGCACTCTATTTGCATGTGTAGATAGAATATTACGAGCGATGGGCCGGCAGACTCCATTTAAAGCAACAGCTAGTCATTTGCACACAAAACAGCCACTTCTGCGAGGATCCTGTTGAATTTACATGCCGATCGATTTTGATATTGCTGACATGGGTGCTTTTCTAAGTACTTTGTGTCTCATAGCCAGCAGGTCATTTCGGCTGGCCTATAGATTGCATATGAAATAGGCCTTTGTGTTTGATGAGTCCACTGGCTTGCCCTGGGCTCACCTCTCGATGTGTGTGCGAGAACGATCTGTCTCAGCCTTAGGGACCCAGACTGGCTTCAGTGTGCTTATTGATCTATTACCCTCAGAAGCCCCTCACGCTTTTACCTCACAGACTTGCAAGACACCAAGCCAAATCTCTATCTTTCCTCTTTTGTATACATAACTCAAGTATACAACTCTCTCTCTCTGTCTTAGGGCTTTAGACTCCTGCTCTCTATGTTGGCCCTATTACTGGTGTAAATTGTCATGCTATTGACTTGTTTATCTGTCAGTTTGGCTCTGAATGGAGTGTAAGTGACAGGTTTTACTCTGTGCTTTAGTGTGTGAAGAGAGCGCTTCAGATGGGCTGCACTTTTTTCCCCCCATCCACGAGGAGCCACAAAATGAAGTGTCAACGTGGACCTGGGCTCCTGGAGGATGTGATGTCGTGACATCATGCAGTTGACCTCCCCGTTGTGGCGCTGAACTGAAATTAAAAATTAATCTATAGTGTAATGTCACCCAAGGTTAATGAATTATGAATCACTGCTAATCTGCACAGAATCAAACCGGAGGAATTCTTAACGCACATCTTTGTTAATTGTGTTTTAACACTGGCTGTGACAGTCGGGTCGACCCGCCGGTGTTTATTCTCTCCTGTGAGCTCACCTTATAGTGACAGCTGATCTGCATTACAAATACACTACATTACCTTAATAACAAAAATGACAAATTTCTCACATTAACGCGTGCTCACATTAACGCCACACGCAATGCAATTTTGTTAGAAAAAAATGTGTATGTTGTTGTGAATGGGTCTTAAACCTTATCTTCAGTGTTCATTTCTCATATCCTGTAGGTTTGTTGGTGAAATTATAATTTTTTATGGAATATTGCAGTATTTATTATAAATGATTTATTTGTGGACATCATTATTTAAAAAAAAAATTATTCTCTTCTCTGATGACATTTTTGGCACGAAGGTGGCAACCTGTCACTCACATTAAATTACAGAAAAAGCAAACCACGATCCAATTAATTCCTGTTGGAATTAAGTCCTGTCCTACATTTTTCTTGAGAAGCCGTTTCAGTTGGATATACGCCACAATAGGGCAGAATAGACTATCGCGACTTCCGTTTCATGCCAACTTTAACTAACTTCCATTTTTCTTCATCAGTTGTTCAGCTGGCACATGTAGCCCTGAAATTATGGAACCTGGTTTCTGTCATCTTAAAAGTATAGTTCACCTGAAAAATGTAAATTAATTTAGTCACCCTCATGTTGTTCCAAACTTGAATGCCGCTCTCTCTTATTGCGGTCTTTGATTTAGAAATTTTAGCTGATGATCAATAAAATGCAGCTCATATATGTTGCTTTCGGTGACGTGCACTCCATTAAATCTGCAGATAGCGCGGGAATTGAAGATCGGATTTAAATCCGTTTCGCAAAAACACATTCATGTGACCAGGTGTAAATGAAATCGTTTTGATAAATCAGATAGCTATCCGATCTGAGAAAACGCATGAAGTGGCCAGGTGTAAACAGCCCCATATAGTGATGTTTTGTTGATCTTGCTGGTTTCTCAGTGCTAGATTAGCCTAGGTTTGGTCCCACAGTGAGATTAAGCTTTTCTCTGTGTACTCAGAAACAGTTCCTCAATAGAATTACACGCACCCCAGCCTTTAGTCATGCTGGTAAGTTCACAATGAAGTGTGAAAGTTCAACACCCATACACTGCAGTCCCCTTCAGACACAGTGAAGCCTACACAAATGTGAAAAATGCACGTGAGTATGTGCACGCATATGGTGAGCTTGTTTTGTGAACACTGGTGGGTGATAAAACTGATCAGGGATTTGTCAGATTAACAGAGTTGTCTAGAGTGTCAATATGAGGGCAGAGAGGTTCTGGCACACATACACACACACACGCACGCACGCACGCGCACACACACACACACACACACGTTGAGTTTGCATGTTTTATAGGGACTTTCCATAGAAATAATGATTTTTATACTGTACAAACTGTATATTCTGTCCCCTAACTCTGCCCCTAAACCTACCCATCACAGAAAACACAAAAAGATTTCGAATGATTTCCTCATGGGGACCCAAAAATGTCCAAAAAACTAAACAAAAACACCTGAACCACACACACACACACAAATGCCGTAGGGTTCACACTCACTTCCCAGAGTTCATAGATGGATAAGTGTTTATCTTTATGCTCCCTTTTTCTAGCAGTAATGGTTTGACTCTACACTTAATCATATGTGTTGCCATGAAATAGCAGCTTTTAAAGTAGGAAGCATGAGGAATAAAAATAAATAAATACACTTTTAGAACATAAATTCAAAGAAACAATCCTGGTTACTCATTTATGGAGTTAGATTTGGCATTTTTGGGTAAAACAAAAACAAAAACAAAACACTCAAATGTAATTTCATTTTGATCACAGCCACCTGCAGTCATACATTTGTGTTTAATGGTCACTAAACTGTATAATTGTTTTGGCAGTCGATTTCCTACAAATGTGCTAGTTTCATGTCTTCATGTCTCTGCTGCTCTGTCCATCTATTGCAACTTAAAAACTGAAGCTCAGTTGCTGCCTTAAGTAATCAAATTGTCCGTGCAAGTCATTTCAACTTAAATTATTTTAAACTGATGTAAGAAAAAAAAAGAACTGGAATACATGTAATAAGCTGCACATTGGGGGTCCTGTTATGGTATATTTTGCAATAGTGACCAATGTGTGTAGATGAATGTACACATCATCAGAAAAATTGACCCACTTTTTTTACATTGAGAGTCAAGCATTATTTCAAGCAAATGTCAACATTTCTTTGAGCTTTTAAAGTGAGGAAAAAATAAATGAATAGAAAATCACAATGTTGTACCAGCTATATTTCCTCTTAAATTAAATTGCTTTTAGCTGCACATTAATTATTTTTTTTTTTTTATGATTCTTAGGGTTGTGTTACTCTGTGTGGCATCACTATAACACGCATGATTGTTTTCTTTTTCTTTTTCTTTTTTGTTTTCTGTCTTTTTTATCAGTCGGAGGAAGAAGACATTTCTCCCTTAATTATTTGCTCCTCTAGTTGTAAGTAAGTTGATTTTCCTTTGCTCATATGTCACTACAGGCTTATTGGACCAGCTGGCCTGTCAGTCTGTGTGCGAGTGTGATCTGCTTTAGTGAGCTCTGCTGCAGCTGTCAGGCTGACGAGAGAAACCCTGCTGTCCACAATCACACCAGATCAGCTCAGACGTGTCCGGTCTCGCACCGCACGGCTGCCGGGCTGCATTAGTGTGGATGTGCCACAGGAGGAGACCCATGAGATGCTTTGCCACAGTAACAAACGTGTTTCACTGGCAAGAGCATTTCAATAATATGCTCCTCCAAAAGCAAAAGTAAGTTAGACAGCTGCAGGCTGTTGAACAGCATAGCTCAAAATAAACACAGGTATTACTATTTTTATGCCGTGTACTGTGAAGGCGTAACCTATAAATCTCTTTGGAGCTTTTTAGATTGTTAGATTTTTATGGATGAACAATATGCCGTGAAAGAACAGCGTGTTAGTGCGAGATTCTTGCATTCGTAGTTGCACCTGTGTGTGTGTGTTTGGGAGTTGGTTCTGCTCTGTTCCTAAAGGAGGTTGACAGCTGTGTGTACTACGAGTCAAGTGCTGCATTTAATTCTGCCTGTATGCTGACATGAAAGCCTGCAGAGATGACCTTGCCGCCATATATTCAGGAACAGATGCACAAGAACAGAAGGCTGAGTCCATTTCTTTCTCAACTAATATATTTGAGGCCACATATTGGAATATAAAAGCCATATAGAGGTCTGTTTGAGATGCACCTTTCGATATGCACCTGCTGTATGTAGGGAACATTTATAAATGTATTTATTTGTTTGTTTGTGAGAGAATAGTAGGCAGGCCAAGAGGAGGAATGGGGTTAAAAATTACTGTACTATTTATATAAATTACATTTTATTTATTTTTATTTTATTAGGATAGTGGAAATAAAGAGACAATATAATTAATAATTAATATTAATATAATATGAATATTAGGCTATGGAAAATAATCATTTAATCAATTGGTGATGGGAAGTCCCACTTTTACTCTTGGAAATACAGACTATTAACAAAGATAATTAGTTTGTACGTTTAAGACACACAACTGTTTAGTTGCCATTCTAGAGTAGTAGTAGTAGTAGTAGTAGTAACTATTAGTAGTAGTTACAGTAGTAGTTGTATTGTGGATTCTATAATTATTTTATTTTTTTTATAAAATTGGTTTCACATTCAACCAGTTGTTTTCATAGATTTAAGATCGTATAGCAGCCCCACGGAAAAAGTGTGGCTGCAAAGTATTGCGTGTTTGCTAATGGTGGGATCTAAACAATGTCCCTTAAAGGAATGTCCGATCGCCTGTCTAACACATAGACAGAGCTGAACCAAAAAAGGAAATGAAAGCAATTGATAAACATGCTAAATTAAAATGACTGGTTGCTGTTTTACCAACAAACACAAAATATCTATTTACCCTTGTAGGCATAATCTTGTTAGATCTTTTCATACGCATACAGTGGCTTGGCTGTATTGATCTCTTATTTCCAGCAAATTAGCAGAACTGATGTGTATGTGTATACTGGTCTTTTATTAAGCCTTTGATATATGACCAATGGCAATCAATTTCCATAAGAAATGGAACATCTGCCTGATGTTTTTCAGGTTGAGAAACCAAGATGAACTGAAAAGGGGAAAAAAAGTAGTGAAACAGAAAGATGTTGATTCCCCCCAACCCCAAAAAAAAAAAAAAAAAAATTCATTCACTGGTGATGATTATATTTTGTAAATACATTTGCTTTCCATAGCTCACTTCTAAAAATTTGCGTTCATCTATGTTTATTATTGTTCATCTATGTCATTGTGTTGAATGTGAAGATTTTATTTATTTTATCAAGCTTTTGGCATTTGATTAGGTCTGAGAACTGTGAGTGATCTGTTGTTTGATTCTCTTGGTGTCATGTTTTAATGTCATTTTATGTTAATATGTATTTTAGAGTTATTTACTACTTATGGTGGTATGAATGTGGTTTATTAACATTACCTGTCATAGTGGGCTATGCAACACAACTCATGTGATTGTAGGATTAAAACATCTTTACCACGCAATACCTTTATTAAGCCCAAATCTCTGAATTGACTTTAAAACTCTGATTTTGACTATTTATTCATTCCTCAGATGAGCTGCAATTTAATTTCCAAACAGGCCCCTCAGTGAACAGCATGGTACTCACTTAAGTCGAGTGTGTTTCATTTGAGCAAAGTATGATCTCACTTTTTCTATTGCTTTTCCTTCAGTTGGATCAGGAGATTATCTGACTGGATGATGTCCTTTGTTTCCCTACATTAGTGTGTATTAGTCTTCCGGCACGCTATTAAAGAGCAGAGTGATGTCATCAGCTCTCACAGAATGGCGTATGTTTTGGGAATGTTTCACAGTGGCCCCTACTTGAATCTGCTCGATGCTCTGCCTGTCTCCGGCCACTGTGCATGTGGTATGCAAGAGGTGAGAAAAGCTAGCTAGCGTGCAGCAGCAGTTACGTGTCTGGCATGTGTGCACGTGTGGGTGTGCTGTTTGGACTGAATAAACCGATTGAACAGGGACTCCTGTGATTTCATGTCACCCATAGCAAGCAGGGAAACGTCCTTTGGGTCTTTGCTCTGAAGTCTCTGAATTCTCTACAGCACTGAGACCTGTCAAATAAACCTCATTCTGACTGAGTAGCGGTGCTTTGTTAAGCCATCTCATTTTCCAGTTTTCCTTATTTCTCTGCATACCAATTGCACGCCTGCTTCCCAATGGGTTAAGGATCCAATCTTCCAACTGTCGGGATAGCGTCTGGTCCTTGTGTGCCGTTTGTTCTGTATGTGGGGAGACTTGCGCTCTGCTGGGTAGGATGTGCCATCCAGAGTGTGCTGAAAAGGCTTCTTGCTGATTAAAATGATGATTTAGTAGATGGCGGTGTTCTGATTCCCCGAATATGCCTCAAATGAAGTCTTTCAAATTAACTGCTCTCCCCTATTCATGTGAAGACTTATAAATAGGAGAACCTTCAAAGATGGGAAATGTCAGTCAAACTGCTCCCCGTCAAGAGAAAGCCTAATTATCTACAGGTACAATACTGATTTTTACAAGGACTACACCGATTAAAACTGAGTCCTTCTCTAGTTATCTATCTAGTACTTTGATTTGCTTACAAAAGCATCTATCAAATAGGACAATGGTATGATGAACATTTTATTCTTTCATTTAATTTTTTTAGTACATAAAAAGTAATTCATACATGCAATGACATGACAGCGGTGCTGAGCTTATAAAGCAAAGAGTATCTTTACTGACTATAAAAATGAAATGTGTCTACATGTATCTCTGCTCATTACTCTCTCAAGTATTCAGTAAAATGCACCATTTTTGCCTCAGAAGGTGATTGCTGTCTTCAGGTGAGAGTTGTTTTTTAACAGAGCAATAGAGTTGGTTGCTTTTAAGAGGCTATACTAAAGCAAAAACAAGTTAAATTGGTGCCATGATGGTGGATTTAGCTGGTATTCCAGCAGGCTGGCTGGAATATGTGTGGTATTGTTCTGACTTTGGACGAGGTGGATCTGACATACAGTCTCATTACTGGGGAGGTTGGCAGTGTTGCGAGTGGTGTCATCAATTATGAAGAGCTTGTGTGGTGTCTAAGTGTGGGGCTTATGAATAAAGCAGTGTGTTTTTTGTTTATCCCACAGGATTAGATGTGCTGACTGAGGTCAGGCTCTCTCTGGGGCTTTGGGTCACCAGAGTACATCAGAGAGGAAAGCAGCCAGACCACTGGGATACAGTGGAAAGGGAAGGGGTGATTTCCTCAGGACACGCTGATCCACCTCCTGAATGCTAGGACTTGTTGTACAATTCAGTTTAAAATGATAGCTGTGTTTTGGAACGTTGTAGCTGATTTGAGCTGGATTTTTAATGGTCATGCAGTAACAACTTAATTTGGTTAAGCTTTTATTTATAAAAAAAAAAAAAAAAAAAACCTTTAAAAGGGAAATGCATGTATACAATGACAATGAAGGTCTGGACTCCGCATAGCAACTTTCATTGGCCAAGGACCGCCCAAGAGGCCACCTGACTGACATATAAATCAACCAATCACAGTTTGTTTTTTTCAGTTTCATGTTTAGGGGTGTGACAATGTAAAGTATGTCCCTATAATAACAGATCAGAGTGTAAAACTCGTGGGTGTCTTTTAAAGTGTCTATGCTATGAACTTTAAATACTTAACATGCTTTTGAAAATCCAGTGTTTAGCTGATCTTGATAAGGGCTCATTGTCAGAGTTTTAAACATAGGGCTTTATTCTTCCTTGAGGGGGTTTGGTGTCACAATGGGCTTTGTCTCCAGGTGGACCATTAAAGAACGTGACACATGTCTCCCGGAAATCTTGTAGAATTCAACCAATCAGATGGCGACTTCAAAACTCCTGAAGTGTTAACCGTTTTGTATGCCTTATGCATCAGACACACAGCCAACAGTCTATGGGCTCAATCTAAAGTCTGAGATTGACACTACTTTTTACTTTACTTTTCACTGTTTTTTTTTTGTTTTTTTTTTTACAGGATGCACAGTAAATCCTGCCAGAGCTCAATAGGTTGGTTAGTATAATGGTTATTTACAGTATCTCATGCACCAGCCTTATATCTCTCCTGCATGTTCATTAGAGATATTCAAATAATCAGATGATGCATTCAGCTACCAAAAAGTGTTTTGTACTCTCAGTGCCATTTAAAACCTTTAACCATATTCTAACAGAATTCCTCTGATCTTTCTTCACAATCAGCTCAAATATGAAATAAGTGTTCGGATTCCATGACCCAACTTCGGATTCCAATGACTCCTGCTTGCTTGGCTCTGCAAAAATAATTTTCTCTCTTTCTCTTTCTCTTTCTCTTTCTCTTTCTCTTTCTCTTTCTCTTTCTCTTTCTCTTTCTCTTTCTCTTTCTCTTTCTCTTTCTCTTTCTCTTTCTCTTTCCCCTTTAGTGTCATGTTGAGTTCATGGCTCATACATTTATACAGCCATGGCCTGACCTTTCTTGTTCTGTGTGCCCCATTTACTATTGTTATCCTCTCGCTCACCACGTTGCAAGAGCGCAAGCATGCTTTAGGTTCCCAGCTTACAACAGGCGCCTAATCTTTTGCATAGGCAAGATGAGGTCCCCCAAGCAGGGACGATATTCCCCACTGTAGGTATAATGAGCTCCAATCTGTCTGTTTGAGCCTCAGCAAGAGGGGTAGTTGCTCAGGGGCCCTGAGAGAGATGGGCTCTGTGATGTAGACTCTGCTAAGGGCTACACCATCCCAGCGCTTCTGTAATTGTCTGAAGTCGAGGGGTGAGGGCTGGCGAGGGGAGCAGTCTAATTGTTTCACTGTTTAACTGACTGACTCCATCAATATCTATTAGGACTTTGGATTGCAGGTGCAGAGCTGCTTAATTCACTTCTGTTTTTTTTATTCCGTCGCTGCTAACACGTCCCCAGCGTCTTCACTCTTCCTCTCTCCATCCCCTGATGAGCTGCTTTTTAGTCTTTTTATCATCTCTCTCCATTTGAGGGGAGCTGAGTATGCTCTCAGGTTATGCTAGGATATTTGACACCCTCAACTTAACTGATGTCAGGAGATGTACAGTAATCACACTATCTGCATATGCCTACAAGTTTCACCTCTAAAAAAGTTTGGCTTGATGATACACATTTAAAAATAAATGTTCCACAATGATTACACAGCCTGAAGGCATTGGATAACCTTTTTATTTTACTCATAAAACTTTATTAGTTTATTTAAAAACAAATCATGTACTGATGGTCTGCAGTACACAGGAAATTGTGTTTCTGGGTGAAACTCAACTCAACTCAACTCAACTTTTATTTATAAAGCACTTTCAAAACCATTAAAATGGACCAAAGTGCTGTCCATAAGTAGTAAATAACTCTAAAATACATATAAACATAAAATGACATTAAAACATGACACCAAGAGAATCAAACAACAGATCACTCACAGTTCTCAGACCTAATCAAATGCCAAAAGCTTGATAAAATAAATAAGTCTTCAATTCCTTTTTTAAAATATCCATGCCTGACAGGATTTTAAAGATAATGGCAACACATTCCAAAGTGCAGGAGCCGCAACAGAAAAAGCGTGATCTCCACTACGCCTCAAGCGAGACCGTGGGACGGTTAGAAGCATGTTCTGAGAGGAGCGAAGGTGACGTTGAGACTCATAAGGGATTAACGTCCTTTATATACTCAGGAGCTTGATCATGAAGTGCTTTAAAAACAAACTTTAACACCTTATATTGTATTCTGTATCTAACAGGTAGCCAGTGAAGGGATATCAATAAAGGTGTTATGTGATCCCATTTTCTGGTATTTGTTAAGAATCTCGCTGCAGTATTTTGGACACGCTGAAGACGAGTAACCAGTGATTCACTTATGCCTAGATAAAGAGCATTACAATAGTCTAACCGGGTTGAAACAAAGGTATGCAAAACAATCTCCAAGTCCTTGTACGAAAGGATTGGTTTCAGTTTAGACAGTTTTCTTAACTGAAAAAAAGATGATTTCACAACGCTGTTAACATGACGATCAAAGCGTATTTCAGAATCGAAAAATACTCCAAGGTCTTTTACATAACTTTGCATATTGTTGGACAATAGTCCATTAGTTCCAGCCAGACCATTTCCAAGCTCCTTGTTCCCAAACATAATAAACTAAAAAAAGTAAGATTTAAATTTGATGACAGATTTTTGAAGGCAAACATTTTATTTCTTTGGAATAACAGAATTCACAGTAACAGCTGGAATGTGCATTAATGAACCCATATACCGGATGTGACAGGTGTTGCATCAATTCGTGCTGCAACAGTTAAAAGCTGTCCATACTGGACACGACCATTGCAAATCCATTTGTCCTTTGTATCAGAAGTAGCGCAAGCCTGTGGAGTACATCAGAAATAGAATAGGCATCAGATTACTGTTAGGAATTTGGTGTGTCGCGTTGGTTGCGGTGCATCCAGTGTAGACAGCATCCCTAATTATAATAGGTTCTATTTGCAATTGTCGTATTGTGCCTTACTGCTTACGTCTGGTGAAGACACGGTAATATGAATAATGTACTGGATAAAGTCAACCAAAATTGGGCTGAACCTAAGATTTGAAAAAAAATTTTTTAAAGGAATAGTTCACCCAAACAATCAAATACGGGCATCATTTCCTGTCATTGCAAAGCTGTATGACTTTCTTCTGCTGGACACAAAGGATATTTTGAAGAAAGTTGGGTTTTCATGTTTTATGGGGACTTTCCATGATGATCGAAATTATGATTTCTAATGATTTTTATACTGTACAAACTATATGTTCTATCCCCTACTCTTAAACCTACCCATCACAGAAAACTTTCAGCATTATTATATTTCAAAAAACATAACTTAGTATGATTTATAAGCTGTTTTTCTTATGGGGACCAAAACATGCCCAGTCAAGGATTTCCGATATTGTCATCTTTGTGGGGACATTTTGTCCCTATAATGTAGGGAATACCTGAACCACACACACACACACACACACACACACACACACACACACACACACACACACACACACACACACACACACACACACACACACACACACACACACACACACACACACACACACACACACACACACACACACACACACACACACACACACACACACACACACACACACACACACACACATTCACTTCTTTAAGGTTAGCATCTGCACATCTCCATTTTTCCCTCCATGGTAGCTGTAGGTGCTTTGAGGGCTGATTGGCTGATTGGATTATCTTCAGAGAAGCAGAAATGAACCTGGGTTGTCATAGCAATCAGGAAGTTCCAGTAGTTTCATGTTATTTCACACCTTGCTTAAATTGCCATTTTAAGGGATTGGACTTAATGGTGTTCTTCCTCAAACAGAAGACAGAGCGAGGGGCTTTATTAATTTACCTGCCGTGGGTATGGAAAGGGCCAGCAGAATGACAGGTATTTTAACATGGTCTTGGGTGAGAGTGAGTGAGTTTGTGTGTGTGTGTGTGTGTGTGTGTGACACATTAAGCCACACAGTGTGGGTGTGTGGACACATGAAAACTCTTTCTTTCTTTTTCTTTCTTTCTTTCTTTCTTTCTTTCTTTCTTTCTTTCTTTCTTTCTTTCTTTCTTTCTTTCTTTCTTTCTTTCTTTCTTTCTTTCTTTCTTTCTTTCTTTCTTTCTTTCTTTCTTTCTTTCTTTCTTTCTTTTTAAAATGAATAGGCAACACAGCCATTTGCAACATTAATAATAATAATACTAATAATAAATGTTTCTTTAGCACCAAATCATCATATTAGAATGATTTCTGAAGGATCATGTGACACTGAAGGCTGGATTAATGATGCTGAAAACTCAGCTTTGCCATCACAGGAATAAATTACATTTAAAGTATATATTCAAATAGAAATCATTTAAATTGTAAAATTACTGCCTTTACTGTATTTTTGATCAGATAAATGCAGGTGATCATAAGATTAAAGCTCAAAAACATTAAACAATCTTGCCGACCCCAATCTTTTGAACAGTAATGTAATGTGTACATACATACGTACATAAAGCATTTTTTGCTGCATTGTTGTCTGAATTGAGAATTTCTCAATCCATAATTATATACACATAATATATATAATTCTATATCCGTGATCGTCGTGAAATTTCTTTTTTTAGAAACTAAATAACTCATAGCTTATTTCCATTGTTCTTTCTAGGTTGCAGAATCCTGGAGGTTTAGTTGTACTGACACCTGGCTTTGATCACTATCTAGAAATGCCCATTGGCACTTTAGGTGGGAAAACAGAAGTTGATACAGTCAATATTTCTGCTTTAATTTCCCCCTACACCTTCTCTCTGGTTTGTCTTTGATGGCGTACATCCCCCCATCTTGATCATCTTGTTTCAGACCACGCTCATCCCCTTCTTCTCCTCCTAAGATGACAAACCCCTGCAGCTTTCTATGCTGTATTTGGGGAAAACCTTTTGAAAGCTTGGTCAACTAATAGAAGTGTTTATAAAGAGGCATGCTGTGGGTTTTTCTTTTTCTTTTTTTTTTACTCGTGACTGTTCTCTTGTTGGTTACGGGGGGGAAGATGTTGCAGCAAAAGCTCTTTGGCTGCTTTTTCTCTGCCGCAGCCTGAGGTTCGAAAGAGAGAGAGAGTGGGTGTCTATGTCTTGACTGTGACTCACCAGAGTGCTTTCATTCCCTGTAGTCCGACTCTCCTGTGAATGCCATCAAGCACGTTAGGTCAGGAAATGGACTGCAGATTGTAAAATAAGCTGGTGCAGACCGGATGGAGAATAACTGCCTTCTTAGTCATGTGGAACCATGTTGTTGTTTTTTTGCAAAGCACTGAGCGACATGTGGACAGGCTGTCAGATTCAAGACTTGTCAGGTAGTCTGCCGTTGGCTGAAGGTTAGCGGCGTCATCTCTTGCGTTGAAAATGAGCCAAAGGCAAACTGAGGCCGGTTAGTAACTCAGAGCTCCAGTCAAGTGTGAATATCATATCAGTCATTCCACGAGTTCAGCTCTCCGTTCAACAAACATCAGTGACATGGCCTTTTACTGTGGGTTAAAATTCTGTGTGCTAATTTGCACAATGCCCCAAAAGTCACAGCACTTTAAAAACAGGAGTTGACTGACAAGGCAAAATGATCCGAATCAGCTTTTTTAATTAAGCAGAGTCAAAAGGCTGCTCAACATCGAGTTTCCAGGGGTGAGGAGAGATATTGACAAACTCTCCATAAATGTCATACTTGCAGATGTGTTTTGATGTTCTATGAATTATAAATGTTTTCAGGTTTAATAATTCTTTGAAGGGCAGAGATAAAGAGAGCATGAGCGGTATAAATAATAAAAAAAAAAAAGGTGCATTAGCAAACAGTAAACTGTGTCGATCTCTCCTCCGCTCTGTGGCCTGTCTTTTATTTACAGCCTGTGGCAGTTCTCACTCTCCATCAACCCAATTAGAGGAAGTGTGGGTAGTCTGACCCCTGGTACCGCAGGGTCGCCGGCGAAGCAACGGAGATTCTTGCTTTGTGTAGCTACGAGCCAGCCTTGTTAGTATTGCAGACATTAAAGAGCCTACACTAGCCAATCTTCAGCGCAGCAGCTTTCGCTACCTTTGGGACTCGGCTCTATGAATGCAGATACGCGAGCAGTGGAGAGGTTTTGATTGCTGTTTCTATAGGTAATGGACTGTCGGGTGATCACACACTGAATCATTCGCTTTTGTTGATGTCTGTCAACAGTTAGTTTGACTGTTCTAATGCATGATTCATGAACAGGTCAGCCTAAACATATAGGGCCCTATCTTGCACCCAGCGCAATTGACTTTGTACACCGACGCATGTATCATTCCTATTTTGCACCCGCGCACAGCGGACTTTTCCCTCCACAGAAGCACGTCGGTTAACTAAGAAATACACTTGCGCTCCCGGGGGCGGTTAAGCGCAAAGAGGAGGCGTGTTCCGGCGCAAACGTTCCCTCATGCTATTTTACAGGTTTAGAAAACAATTCCACCACTAACCGAAAAAACCTAGTTTAAAGTCAGTGGCGCGTTGCGCATGTTATTCATATACTATTTTAAGGGCGCATGCTTGGCCATAATCAATGTAGCGTGTGCACAACGCGCATACACTTTGATTCTCTCATCTACACAGAAGCAGCATGCAAATCATACATTATTATGATAGATAGATAGATAGATAGATAGATAGATAGATAGATAGATAGATAGATAGATAGATAGATAGATAGATAGATAGATAGATAGATAGATAGATAGATAGATAGATAGACAGTTTATTATAAAAGCATACATCTAGCTTACACATTTACCCAAATTATCATATGTTTAACCGAAGTTAATTTGGGTGTGTTTCTCCATCCCCAACGTCACTTTTCTGTCTTTTACGGCTCTGACGAGAACGTCGGTCTCCTCGGCTGTGAAGCGCTCCTGGCGTGCGCCTGGCAAATCCGCCGTTATAATAGGAATCCGCAATAGAACAAGCACGTCTGCTCTTAAAGGGAATGTGAGATATCGCTCTGATTGGTTTATTTCACGTTACGCCCAAACCACACCTATGAATAATGAAGCTATTTTATATTTGCGGACCCGCCCACAAAGTTACTTGCGTTTTGCGCTTGATACTTGCGTTTCAGATCGTTAAAATAGGGCCCATAGAATGACATAAGATGAAGGCCTACATGTAAGATGAATTTCACAGAGCCCCTAAAGCGACAGGGTGAAAAAAAAAATGTGATGGAAGGAAAAATGATTTGGCAATGCTATTGCGTTCTCTCACAAATGTTTTGCGTTCCCCCGATAATCTTTGCGAACCCAAAATGTTTGGGTTCACTCAAAGAGAACACTTTTTTATTTTTTTGCAAGCGAATGCTAACATTTTTTGCGAGGGATCGCAAAGGTTAAGCGAGCGAACGCAAAGTTTCTCAGGGAAACGCAAACATTTTGTGAGCAAACTCAAAGTTTCTCAGGGGAACATGAAATCAAAACTGACCCCTTTGCTAACAATAATAAATGTCCCTGGTATTCATCAGTGCACATTATTCTGAAAAAAGAGAGAAAAAAAGTTGTTTTCATTGGTGTGGCCTGCTGGGTAATGCATATATTTCCCCACACTGTGATGTGGTACTTGTGTGGGCGACCGGATTTTGAATCATAACTTGTTTTCCTTAGCATTTCTCTGCTGCCCTGTCCATTTAAAGGCAAAACACTCATAAGCATTATAAAATGAAAATCACTTTCTCCAACTCTGAAATTACTTTTCTGCTGACGTAAGAAAATCAGTTGGAGGAAAACTATATTACCCAAATAGAGTGCTGCAGGAATGAGTCCTAGATTCTGGAAACACATTATTTAGCAGTTTTGAACTTCTGGTTCACTTGTCCTGAAGTCAGTGGGTTTTTGGTTAAATGACTGAAATAAGGTATGTGGTTCACACAAGCTCAGGGTAATTTCACAATTTTATTCAACAAAAGGAGATACAAAA
This sequence comes from Rutilus rutilus, assembly GCF_951802725.1. NCBI lineage: Eukaryota > Metazoa > Chordata > Actinopteri > Cypriniformes > Leuciscidae > Rutilus > Rutilus rutilus. The sequence continues at coordinate 20,527,759 of NC_140219.1, read as the reverse complement.
CCATATACTTGTGTCTTGGAAAAATTAGTTTGCTAGCAAGTGGCTAAATGGGACTAAAGAGGTTGTCGTCAGAGACATTAAAGTCACATGAAACTTAGGTTGCGATCGTCTTATCTTCCCTAATGTGATGTATATCTGAATGAAACGGGACTAGATTTTTTCTTCCATCTGGAATTTATTGGATCATGGGATCTGTCGTTTTGTAATTGATGTGGTCTCATGCGAGTGAAAAGTTGCTGGAGCACGTCATCAAAGAAGACATGTTGTTGCAAATGGAAGTGGAAGTTAATGTTTTTAATAAGATGACAAGGGCACATGAATAAAAAAACAATATGTAAACAGATAAATGACAGATAAATCAGAGTGATGCTAACTTCTGGGTTGACCTGATGGGTATACCAAGTCCTGTCTTATAATAATTTCAGCTGAATATGTTCAATTGTAAGCATTGAAGGTAAATTGTGATATCAAATGTCATTGCATGTTGTCTCTAAACATCAAGCTCACCTTTAAAACACAAAACAAGTGTATTTTTTCTAATGCAATACTTTAGACTACACTCATAATCTACAGTATACCAGGATAAAGCAAACTTGTCAAGTTGTTTATTTTTGCAATGGGATATACTGTATATTAAGTAAGTGGTCCGTTATTCTCATTTTGCAAGGTCACATTTAGACACCAGTGCCACGTTCACACAGCAGCACTTATGGATGAGCCCTCCTTTGCTTCCTGTGAGGTTTTGGAGTCAATAAACACTACATCTCTACCACATTAAGATCAAGAGATGTTACACATCTGAGCCACAAGGATGTTCCCAACCATAAACAAGAAGCTGTTAGACAGTCTGTTTGTCTGTGTGCCCCGAGGCCCATGAGCCCAGTAAAAGAGCATGTCTCATCAAGCCAGCATCACTTAATGCAGCGATAAGTGTTCTACCTCACACAGACAAGCAGCTAAGATGCTTCTGTAGAATAATTCCCTTATTCCTCGAATCCCTCCGTCTGTAGCAGAGGCCGCTGTGGATGTTTGTTTATTTGTGTGTGGAGGTTTCTAGTTGAGTGGTGCGGCGGCTCTGCGCTTGTGGTCTGCTCTCCAGGCCTGCTGTCACTCAGAGGGAAACAGAACCCGTGACCCATAAAGCCCACAGGTTCTGAGAAGAGTGTAACTAATGGATGCCTCTTAGAGAAAGGATCCCCGCGGAGCTGCACACTCTACCGCCACAGGGCAGAGAACGAGACAGAGGGATGAAGTATGTTATAAACATAGGTGCTGTGAAATGGTAAGAGGGGTCAGGAGGTACCGGAAAAGAGAGGAAAATAAAGGCAAGTGGGGAGAAGTTAGAGAAAGTCAGATAAAAAGAGACAAAATAGAAGCTCTGCAGGGACATGGATTCACAGAGGTGTTGGTCTTTGCTTGCTTCAGTCAGGGTTAAGCCGTTTGGGAACAGTGCAATGTGTATGACTAAATTATCAGAACTGAGCCATTAGTTTAATAAGGTTACAAAATTAGAAATATAATTAAATTTTTTTAACTGTCCACAAAAAAAGTTCCTTTGAGTTTATAGCACACGTGGCAGGTTGTTTTTATTTTTTAATTATTTTATTATTATTATTATTATTATTATTATTATTTTTATTTTATTTACTGGCGACTAAACTGTTTATTCCCTGCACCATTTTGTAGCTAGATCTGCAGCAAACATATTTGCCATCACTCACTGCATCATATAAAATCGTTTGGTAGAATGCCAGCTCTCACAAAAAAATTATGAAATAAATATTGAAATACCAAATATTAATCACAGTTTTGTTTGTTGGTATGTGCCTGGTTTCAAGTACACATGTTAATGCAGGCTCTTTATTTTATAATGAGATTTTTCCTGTTATATCGATTCATGAAGATAAATATTATATCTCAGTAAAATGTGTGTGCAGAATTGCCTTATTGAGGATTTGTGTATATAATTTGAGTATATTATTGTCCAGGCTGAGTTATTTACTGTAACTGTTTGTAATCGGAGTATCATGCCAGGAAGGAAGACACATAAATAATGTATTGGTTTGGAGAAGTATTGGTGCATTTCAAGGACATTTCCTCACACACCCTTATGTGGTCTTTTTTGGAAATGTCTCTGAACCGTCACACACCCCTGAACTGATTGCTTTCTGCTTACAGATGGCGCCCTCTTTGGTTAAATATGAAATTGCAGTGCACATTCCCACCCATGTGGTTTAGTGTAAATACATGCAAGCTGAAATGACATGCTGTCCAATTAAAATAGCACCATCCTTGCTCCTCTTCTTCATAGTCTCTGCATGTTTGTTTGTGTGTGAGAGAGAGAATGATGTCCAATCACTCATTTTCATATTTTCCCTTCCGAAGAGCCAGTTCGATCCGATCTGTCAGCATAGGCATATTTGTGGAAGCCTTTTGTTCCACCGAGTACCGTGTTGTTGCTTTCTCTTTCGACTCTGCTATTTCATTTAAGCTATTTATCATTCATCCAAAATCGCCAGGGACAAAGAAGAATAAAGAATGGAGTGAATAAAAGGATGGGGGAAGTGAGAGCTTCCAGTGGTGGATAACAGGGTATAATAGGCCCCAGAAACAAAGCAGCTCATTGATTGTGTAATGAGCTTTTATCTGCGGGTATAATTGCCCTGCTTGTGTTAGCTCATGTTCGTTCACTCTCTGATGAGCAGCTGCCCCGCCTAACGCCGGAGCGCCCTCATCTTTACTTTGAGTTCTTCCAAGTGTCACAAACTACGTCTAGTTGTGTTTGATGGATGTCCTCAAGTTGAACGTGGTTCACCTGAGTATTGAGGTTGAATGCCACGCCCCCATATTTTTTATATAAATGAGGGATCGCAGTGCAAAGTGCATCCTATACGTCCAACGAGAGCGATCAAACGTTTTCCCCTGGGTTTATTTTTCATTGTGTTCGGCCCAAAAGACCTCAGAAACTTGATTTAAAAAAAAAAACTATTTAGAAACAAACAAACGTAAGACATTAGCATCCGGCCCAACCTCGCCGCTTTCCAGTCCTGAGGCACTTGATTTGCATGACAAAGGCTCCCTTCAATAATTTAACAGGCTGTATTTGATCAACACCGGAGAGCCCAGTGTTCTTCTGCAGAGACAAGCTGGATATTTCCCCTTCATTATTCATGAGGAAAAAGAAAAGACGGCAGAGGAATGGACATGAGACAGAGCAAAAGAATAGCCTGGGTGCAACAACAATGCAGATGGCTTTAGTTTCATGTGTATTAAAAGTTTTCCTTTTTTGGCTTCAATTATTATTTTAGAGAGGGTGAAACTAAAACGGACCTTTCTTCCTTTAGGGACCTTACTAGTGGGTAGGAGGTCGTGCTATCACACAGACTTTAACCCTTGATTCTGTAGTCATGAGGGTCAAGAGTTCAAATGCTTTTTTCATGTGAGACATTGTGAAGACGGCATGCAAAGATGTGAGGGTTTTTGCCAATGTAACCTTAGCTTAGCTGAAGTGTTCTGCGGTCGAGTGTGTGTGTGTGTGTGTGTGTGTGTGTGTGTGTGTGTGTGTGTGTGTGTGTGTGCTATCCTTCTGCTCTACTTCAGTGGCATTTTGTGTTCTCAGGAATGTAGTCTGGTGAAGGCCTGGGACCCTGCAATTTTTTTAGGTGCACCTTGTGCTCAGTCATTAATTAGATTCTGGAGACAAAATCGAAAGATACAAACATTTCAGTACATGCAAATTGGCCAATAGTCCCAGGATGATATAGCACCTTTGAGGAAGAAATAAGTTTACCTGATTGGTACCATAAAATCATTGCACAATATATTCAGATTTTTGTTTGAGGCACATGGTAACAAGTAAACTATATAGCTTGAATTGTTTATTATTATTTTTTCCCTAAGTTATGTCTGTGAAACAATCTACTGCTATTACTTTTGGACACATGGAAATTTTGATAGTCTATAAACAGCTTTTTTTCTCTGTTATCTGTACTGCAGTTTACCTTTTTTTTTTTTTTTATCAAGTCATAATTAACTTGAAATAAACCTGTCCAGTCTTGTGTTGTATGTACACTTTTACAATTTTTTTTTTATTAATTGGGAAGTCATTTTTTGACCTAAGTGATATTGCAAGTACCACAAATGCTTGCATTGTTTACACGCAAATATACAAATGGGAGCATTGTGAAAATTATTTAATTTAATTATTTTGTAAATAGCATCAAGATGGCTGGTAAATATTCTGAAATTAATGTATTTATTTATTACTTTTTAAATCATGGTAGGGATCTAAGAGCTGCTTATATATTTTTTCCACGTAATATTTATGTAGTATTTTGCTAATTTAAGTGTGTTTTAAATATATACATTCTATTTTAGACCTATATGTTCAACAAATAAACAGAACAGCACAAGTGACCGTAAATTGTCATCTTCTGCCTTTCGACTCTCTCCCTGCCTTTGGCCTGGCCTTGGGTGAGTGAGTACCTACCAAACCAACTTTCCATTGCAACAACTAGAGGTCTGTAATGTAAATAATGTGACACATCACCTTCATGTGTCCGCAGTGTTGCTTTTGTACTGCAAGACAGTCAATACCAAGGCTAGTGCCTGGGGTTGGTAGAGAAGAGTGTCACACTCTTCAAACAAGTCATAAACAACACAAGGAATGTTTTTTAGGAATACCTCACCCAAACATGGAGATTGTCATTTTCTCATGTCTTTCCAAGCCTGTATGACTCTTTTTTTTTTTTTTTTTTTTTTTTTTTTTTTACCCTCTGGGGTCTGAGCTGTTTTCTGGGCCTGGAGGTGTTCTGACATGCTCTGACATTTGTGCTTATTTCTGTTACTTGTGACATTTTCATGGCTAAAGTCTGATTACACTGTATTTAGCACAAACTCTGCTACAGTAATATATCAGCAGCATGTATGTAAAAGTTTGTAGTTTTGAGATAATGACATTTATGCATGGTTTGTGAAAAAAAAAAAAAAAAAAAAAAAGTCATTGAAATAAGCCCATGAAACCCATACTGATTATTTCTTCACAAGACTTTTGAAAATTGTATCACGTAGCCTAGAATATTTGCTTCAAAACTATGTGAAAATCATCCTGACTGCTCATTCAGATAAGACAATATATTGATTTAAAAAGACGTGTTTTCTGTAAGAAAGCTTTATGCGGGTGGTGTGATCACATCATTAATATGTATGGCTTTCACACCTGAGAAAGACAAAGACCCTCCCCTAATGGCCCTATTAGGAGCTATCAGGCCCTATCATTCTGAGCAACCTTGCACAAAGAATGAGGAGAATTAAAAAAGATTGGCTTTTAGATTGTTTGGATTTATTTACAACACAACATAATCCAAAGATACACAACAAATGACAAAAAAGCACATTATTGAAAACAATGATCCAAAGACAGAAACCTTTGTGCCATTCCTAAAAACATTGTACATACCTGTCATTTCTAAGTTGTTTGATTTTCACTTTACCATGTTCATGGACTCATGTGAATGTTGAAGTCAGCAGGACTCAGTTGCATCTGGTCCCTGTAAAAAAAAAAATAATAATAAAAAAAAAAACCTGTGAACATACTAATATCAAGAGAAACTATAGGGCTGCACGATTTTGGGAATAGATTGTAGATTTTTTTTTCTGGTTAAAATTGCTTTTTAAAATTCACAGAATACACACACAAATGTTTCCAACAATGTATAATGATGCTGCATAAAATAATAATAACAATAGCCTATAGCAACCTATAAATCTTCCAAAAGATTTCAGTAACAACTACATTAGAGAAAAATATATTGATTATCATATGTTACTTCAAATGTTTCCATTCGTTATGATGATATGAAATGAGATTATAGTAAAACCATGAAGCCTTTGTTTGGTGCGTTTTGCTTTTCAAACCCACAGCGCGCTCCAAAATATGATACATTCAAACGCAGAGCGCGCTCCAAAATATGATACATTCAAACACAGAGCGTGCTCCAAAATATGAAACATTATGGTTACCATATTATACATATCTACGTTTGAGCAGATATCCACAAACACAGTAACAGTAAACACGGGTCTAAATATTATAATATTCACCTTATATCTAGCAACAGTTCAACTGCAATGTGAAGTTTATGCAACAATAACATAAACTAATAATTAAGAATTTCTTGTCTTCAAATCGCATTCTTCTTCTTCTGAGGTAAATCCAATGTAAGCTCACGGCGTGTCCTCCAAACTCGACGAAAAGCAGAGACTTGTGAAGTTTTTTGGTGCTTTGTTTTTGAGGTAACAAGCACGTTCCATGTGGACATTTGCATGTGAATCTCTTTTAAAAATAATGAGCAAGGGTTTGAGATACTGGACATCTTGTTGGTTTTATACAAATTACTTAAACAGAGAATATTTGTTTTCAGTTTGAATCCGATCATTTAAAAGTACACACTTATTAAATGTTTATAAAGGTATATGGCTCATAAATGTGTGAATAGTATTCGCTGAGTTTTGTTTCAGTTTATAGACGTGCTCAAGAAAAAAAAAGTTCACCTCGACGGAGAGGCAGAAAGCACACCCTGTTTATTTTCTTTATTTTACAAAAGCACAATGTTTTGATTTGATTGTAAGTGGACACATACAAAAGTAGAAATATCACAGATTCTTTTTTCATATTTCTTTTTTCTGTATGACCATAAATGACGGAGTGATTTAAGTTTATTGTGCTACTATGTGAAGAAAATCCAGCAAAACGCGGGGGCGCGTTTGCCGACCTCAGAGGGTTAAATATTTAGATTTTTTTTTTTCTCCATATATTGAATGTCAATGGGGTCTAGTGTTGTTTTGAATCCCCTTGACTTTCATCATAAAGACACAAACTTCAAAATATGTTCTACAGAAGAATTAATTTTCAATAAAAAGGGGCTCATTAGATCAATAATGGTACCCATTAACTACGATAAACTAGCCATCTGCACTATAACCCAGAAGTTCAGAATTACATTTTTAAGCAGACTCAGGAAGCTCTAGTGTAAAAACACCCTTAGCTTGTGCTGATTTCCATCAGCATCAGGTTTTGTCAGCCGGAGCTAGCGGCAAGCGTCGCATGAAGCTCAACAGTTCTTTGTTCTTTCTGTCATTTACGCATGAGAGAGGCACCGGTAGCAGAGCCGTGAGCCACAGGTCTGGAGAGAGGAAGAGGAGAGCAGCCCGGCCGTGTTATTTGTAGCTGTCTCTGTCACCTGCGGAGTGACTGTCAGATCAGCCTAGAGTTTGCGCCCTCCCTGATGTTCATCGCTGGGGAGTATGGGTAATTGGAGAGAATCGCTTCTGTTCCAGCACAGCCATGCAGTTTCAGTTCAGAGCTAGACTGCGGGAAGCAACACTTTTCCCCTGTGCAAATCTTATGTCCTGAGATCACTCCAATTTGTCAAATCTGTGACTCAGGCCTGAATGTGAATGAGACACACAGACCGTTGAAGTCTGCATCGGGAGGTACTTTTGTCCTTGACTTTTTCTTTCCCTTTTTGCTCTGCTTTTCTGTTTTTAATAAAATCACTTTATGGAATAAATCTTCCTGAAATGAGTCACAAATTAGTATTGGCTGAGGTGAACCAAGAGTGCATTAGGGTATGGCATCTGACAACATTCAGGAAGTTCAAAGCAGTTAGTAAAACTGGATAGATATTTCGGATGGCATGGGTTGTTTTAGAGATAATTATCCAGCAGCTATCACTCTGCAGCTCTCACCTGGTCGTCTACTGAAGCTAAGCAGGATTGAGCCTAGTCACGTACCTCTATGAGAAGCCTTCTAGAAAACTAAGTTGCTGCTGGAAGAGGTGCTAATGAGGCTAGCTCACCCTGTGGTCTGTGTGGGTCCTAATGCCCCAGTATAGTGATGGACACAATACTATAAAAAAAAAAAGCACTGTCTTCGGATGTGACATTAAACCGAGATCCTGAATCTCTGTGGTCATAAAAATTTCCAGGATGTCCCTTGAAACCGTAGGGGTGTAACCCTTACATCCTGGCCAAACCTGCCCACTGGCATGTGTCCATTCTAATCATCCCTACATAATAATTGGCTTCATCAATCTGTCTCCTCTCCGCCAATAAGCTGTTTTTTATTGAGAATTCTGGCAAACTATGGCTGCCGTTGCATCATCCAGGTGGCTGCTGCACATTAGTGGTAGTTGAAAAGATTCCCCCTTCCTGTAAAGCGTTCACAATCATGCATGCTTGATGTGTGAGAACCAATGACTTTCATTCTCACGTGTTATGCCAGCATGTTTGAGCTTCCGCAAGAACACATGCGGTTTGTTTTCGCACATCAAGCAAGTACGGTTGAGCTTTTACTTTAGCTGATCACTGTTTTTATGTAAATAAAAGCCTAAATTAAATATTTTCATCATATAAGACAATTGTGTCTTCAGAAGACTTGAATTAGATTGAACTGCTAGATTCACAAGGATTTCTTTTACAATCTCTTTATGAATGTTTTTTTTTACGAAATTTTGAAAATGTTCATAAGCTGTAAGCCATAATCATCAAAATTATAACAAATAAAGGCTTGAAATATCTCACTTTGCATGTAATTTTCTATATAATATATTAGTTTCACCTTTTAAGTTGAATTACTGAAATAAATGAACTTTTGCACAATATTCACATTTTTTCGAGTTTCACCTGTATTGTTAGCTAGTGCCACAAATATACCTGTGCGACTTATGACTGGTTTTGTGATCCAGGGTCACATATGTTTTATTTGCCATTATTATGATTTTTCCTCAAATATGAGATTAAATCTGTGTTTAGCCCAGATGCCATCTGCTCAAATGAGCATTTGTTTGTGGGCAGAAGATTACTTGGAAATTGCAGAACTGTACTAGTAGGGTGGATGTGCATTTTGAGTTTAAATGTGCAACCAAGCAATGAACTAGTCAGATAGAGATAGACAGAGAGAATGAGGTCTCATAGCCAATCTTGAGCCATCTAGCTCTCACCACACATGCCATTTCCCACAGTTCAGAAATAGACAGCTTTGTCAGCTTTTTTGGCACCGTCTTGTTTTCAGGTATGAATAACAGCCGGCTGATATCTTCTCCATTTCTGATATCTCTCTCTGAAGCGTGGCTGCTCCCCCACCCCACCACCCAAGTCCTCAGCAGGGGAAGATGGGTGTTATGAAACTGTCTGTTATTCATGCGTGAGAGGCCCTCATTGCAGATCAGCGTTATCGTGCCTTTATTTAGTCAGAATGATAATGAGAAACAACAATGGATTCAGGTTATGGGGATCTAACTGTCCTTGTAATAGCTATATCTGTGTGTTGACATCCTTCTGAAAAGACCCAGACGCCCCGTCAAAACATTCTGCACAATCAGAACGGCAGCGATGCGTTCAAATGTAAATAACAGCCTAGGTTGCCATTTACACAATTAAAACAGAACAAAGCCAAATGTGTTCTTTGTGATTTTTAATAGCTCAGCCAAGTCAACAAATGACACTTTCGCAGTTCTGACGTCACTGAGATTTACTTTTTGTTTTTAATCGATAGGTTCGCATCTCAAGTTGGCAGATTCTCCACTCTTAAGGGATGCTATTTCTAACCATTGTTATATCTCCAAAAGCTCTCAAACCAAGTTTATTTTTGCAGATAGTGATGAAATTGTCGCCAAATAACAGCAACTATAATTCTCCCTATGACACATTGTTATGCAGTTTTGTAGGAAAGACATGCGTTATAAAATACCCTTGTCATGCACTGTCGTGTTATCCAGTTAACGATTGGATTCTGTGATATTTCCTATCAACTGCATCATTCACTCTATATTTTTTAAAGTGTCTTCACAACGTTATACTTTCGCCTGCATGATACAAAGATGGCAGTGTGGAGTGTTGTCCTGTCAGAAACCCATCAGACTCAACTCGGTCTCGATCTCCAGCGTCTCTTTTTTGGATATACCTGAAGGAAATCGACAATAAATGTCAAACTCTCCAAAATAAACGTCAGCTCTGTTTCAAAACCTAATGAGACACTACCTACACTACATACACTGCCTACTCTACCTCAAAAGTGACTGATTTGAACCTCTGTATACAGGTGGCATTCTGCACAAATCTACAATTTATGTTAATACAGTCAGCCGATAGTAGCATATTGCCAAGTTGATCGCGTGGTATTTTTATTTTGACATAATTATGTGTGAATTTGTCCGCTCAAATGCAAGGTGACGTGAAAGAGAGCTCAGTTTAGTATTCGTGAGCTGTCTGAGATGAGGCTTTCTGTTTCTGGGTTCGGATGTGTGAACACAAAACTTTTCACACAGCAGGCAAGTCTTCTTTTGCATGAATATTTAAATTGTCAATGCTTAAACATTCGTAATGAAACAGCGCTTGCCCATCAACTGTCCCGAGCGTCGTTCACATTCATGCATTGTTAGAATTCATAAAAATGTTACCGACCAATTGGCGAGTGACACCGGTTTACTCGAATTTGGCGCTTGGCGAATGTTTTTTTTTTTCTTTTTTTTCTGTACATATTGTATGTTTATTGGTTAACAGAACAGCTTTTTTATGTAGCCGTGGTTTGCGTACATTGGGTAGTCAAATTCCCAGATGTAATGTTACAATCTTTTAAAATAATAATATTAAAGATACTGCTTCCTAGTCAGTTTTCAATTGGCACTTTAACAGTTTTGCTAAAATTGTCCACTATATATAAAAAAAGTGCTGGTTTAGCATCACAGAGAAACTTTAAAGACCTGAAGTTAAAGCAAGGTAAATCGCTGGGGCCAGTGTTCTAATGTCACAGAACACAATGCATAATGCTCACTATAAGTGTCTAATGGGAGATCTATCTGTGTATTGCCTGTCCACCATCAGCCACCTGTGTTGATACATATCTCCTTAATCTGACACATTGTGCATTAGTGTCTCAGCCTGAGAACTAATGTTGTCCATTAGCTTGCTCTCTCCCACACCCACTAACATCACAGTGCCAGAAGCCGCTTAGCATCCACTTAGAAGGGTGTTTGTAGTCGTCTCAACATCAAATGCTCATGGTTTTGTGGTATTGCACATGTTAAACTCCCATTTATATTTGGAAGATTGTTTTGAAAGTTGCATTCAAAAAAGCTTGTGGCGTCTAAGTTTAATTTAAAAGGATGTGACACTTCTGGATGAATTGTCTGTGTCATGTTGCTGTTGTGTCATAGAAATATGTTGTAACTTGGCTAGTCATAATTCTGTGCTGTTGTACACAATGTTGTTTGTTTTGTTTATTCTGTCCTGTGCAAGTGTGACACGTACCAATAACACACGATAATAACATCATCATCAGGAGCAGGTTATCTCTGTGTTCCTTCTGTCGCTCGGCCACCCTCGTGTTTCATTCTCCTGGAGTCTGAAGACATCTGCACCTCCATCTCTCTGACACGCACTGCACAGAGCTCATTTCCAGCATCAATACAACTATTCTATTCTATTCTATTCTATTCTATTCTATTCTATTCTATTCTATTCTATTCTATTCTATTCTATTCTATTCGATTCTATTCTATTCTACTTTCATATCTAATCTTTTTTTGCAGCACAATCTGGCATAAATGGTTGTTTTAAATGGAAGCACCTAATACACAAAACATCAAGCGTAGCGTTAGTTATGGCAGGTCACGTCAGTCAAGCTCGTATCAGCTGACTCTCAGCTGATCCACATCTACCTATAGGAATACGACGCCTATCACAGCATCCATATATAAGGTCCATCAGTATTATCAGCAGCTTATCATTGCATGCAATTGATGTTAAGTGGTCACTTATTAGATCCTCCCCTTGAAATCATAAGCAGTCTCATTGAATGCATTTGAGCTGCATGGTAGCAGTGATCAGAATGTTGATAGTGAAAAAGGATGTTAAAGGTACACTTTGTAACTTATTTAACCTCCTGCAGTTAAAAAAACAAAACTTCATGCATTGTAGAAGAACATTGTTTTGGTTGTGCTTTGGCTCTGTGTGATTATGCGGATGAAAATAGTAATCCTACTGCACATAAAACATTCACTTCTTGGTTTAATGAATCTCAAGCTGGCTAGCTGAAGACATTACTATAGCTACACCCATTAATAGACAAGGTACTTCCTTGAAAATAAAATTTCGCCACAGCACTACAACAACCCATAATTACAACATTTCAAATCCCTCATTACTCGCATCTCCGAAAAGCCTTGTTTTTTTTTCTTGTTTTATTATCAGCTCTGCCAGGTTCTCTTTTTCCAACAGTCTCTCTTCTGTTTGGCGCTTTTTTATCTTTTTTTTTATTTATTTTTATCTCTGTTTATCTTGACCGTTGTGATAAATAACCTATGGCACTCACAAACCATACATGCGTCAAAGTAGCCTGAGCATTTTTTTTCTATTTACAGATATGACGAGACATAAACTGGCGAGCGACATACCGATTTCCTGCAAAAAACATTCTGCTTGGTCTAAAATATAAACACTTAAAATAGGCGTACCATAGTGAATCAGGATAAGACAAAAACACGTTTTGGAAGAAGGATTGATGATGTATTGACATTAAAATGTTGTTAGTTTAAAAAAAAAAAAAAGTTACACAGTGCACCTTTAATGAGTCTGTTCTAGCTACAGACAACTTTAATTTGTTTTCAAACTCAATCTTTAGGACTAACTGTCCACACTGTTATTTCAAAGTGATCAAACTGAATCTGTGTGTTCGGGTAGTGTAGGTATTTTCTGGGATATCTACATTAGGACTTTTTTAGCATGATCAGCATGATGCCAAGAGACTTTGTCCCATAACTGCTAGGAGCAGCAAGCGGGCAGTATGGAGAGAGCTGACAGAAAGCTGGAAGTTTGTCCTCTGCTTATTTATGTCATAGCGTTTGGCCACGCTGCTGAATTCAAACCATGTATAAGACAGCGGGAGTGACAGAGGGGGGTATGTGCTGATGTGTTTTTTTTTTACACACCATTGGCAGAACTGTGCGTAGTGGGTTATAGAAGAGGTGGTGACTTGATGTTATATATATATATATATATATATACAGTATATAAATATAGCATAATTTATATATTTTGTGGAAGTTTGCACATCCACATTGTGAAAAATCCACATTGTGATTCCAACATGGATGGATTGCCATTTTGCAGTTTTGTTAGTGTTTTTACTGCCTTTCACATTACAATTAACCCTGGGTTAACATCTTTTTAATCCCTGCTTTGCTGTCATTTATAGTTGTTTAGTTTAGCTATAGACAAACAATAATAAACTGCATCAGCACTTATTAACTTAATAACACTCAACTTATTAAATATTCATGTACTTTGCACAGTCACAGAAATCTTCATGCTGTGATTAGTTTCAGCGTCTGAAGGAAACTGTGTAAAATGTTGAACAGCAATGACAAACGTGTTAATTAACGACGAAGAAACACTATTATTTTTGCAATGTTTCAGAAGACTTAAGATATCCAGAGCGGATTTATGAGGTGACATTTCTACAGATGGACGAGCAGCTATTAAAACAGGTTCCACTCTCTATTTGTCCATCAATGTTATAAACATTTTAAATATGCAAATAAGAATGTTAAATCCAGATTTAAGCACCAAATCTCATAACTAGGATTAATTAGTAACCCAAGATGAGGTATAAACAGTGTAATACTGTACATGGAACAACATAATCAGGATTATGTCTACCCAGAGCTAATAATGACCCATGATACACAGTTTCAAGTGTGACAAGCCAATATGTGTATCTGTACCTTAGGTAATTGTCAGTCCTTGAAAATGTGCACTTTCAAGTTGCTAAGTGTTAATGGCGTTCTACTTAGCTAGACACCCCATACTTAGTCATCTAAAGTTGACATTCAATGCTCAACATAACCATTTATTCCTGGAAATAGCTTTAGCACCATGTTTCAGCCGCTAATCTACATAGTAAAAACAGAATGAGGCGTATGCGATGTGTTTGCTTGTGCCAGAATGCAGCTGTAAGTGTTGCAGATGCGATCGCAATGAGAGCATGTGCAGTGCTTCGATGTGGGATGTTTTTCATTGGTGTTTATGAAGATGAGAGCCAAATTGAGTGGTAAAGTGTGGAATGCAGGAGATCTGCTTTGTCCATAAGCACTTTTAGTCATTGAAATGGAGAGACAGACATGTTAGATCATGACAGTTGTAAATGTCAAGAGGATAAACTTATTGAATAGGCACTCAGTGTTTGAATGCGTTTCCTTACTGCTTATTGTTGCCAAATAAATAATTGAGAACACACTTAATGTGTCCCTTGTCGATTTGATTTTGTCTTGTTTTTTGTGTCTTGTTTCATCTTGTTTTGGTCTTGGTTTGAGGTTTGTTTTGTCAGTGTAACATTTATTTTTTTGCGATTAAGTATATGTAAAAAAAAAGCAATAGAATAAACACAATGCTTGACAGTATCAAACAAATATAAATTCTTGCAATGATTAAACATGTAATTTAATAAATAAATAAAAATTCATGAACTGACAGCCTGCAGGGCCATTTACATGACACCGTAATAAAAATAAAATAAAACGGTAACTTTTTTTATGCGTTTTGGCCATTCATTTTCATGACAACAGTGTTTTGGGGGCTTGAAAATGCAAACTTTTGAAAATGGGTTTCAAAGTGCAAGTTTTTGAAAACGATACCATCATCTTCTCCATGTAAACTACAAAAACCTGAATTTGTGAAAACGGTGATGTTATGCGCATGTTCAATCTATAGACGCGTAGTGTTTCTTTACAAAGCCGACTACTTTTTTTTGCTGTTTTCGCAGATCTTTGTGAACGGAGATCGTTTTGACAACGTTGACATCTGCACATAAAAACCGCAAAGGAAAAAAAACGTTTCAGTTTTTAGTACATATTTTTTGTGAAACATACCCTTAGTTGTTTTTGGTTTGGTTTGCTCTATTTTGTTCTTTCTTTTTAAAATATTTCTGAAATCTCTTATTTGATCGCTTATTAGAACAGCTGTAGTGCAGTTCTCATTCAGTCAGGAATCACTGTTGCATCAGGGTGAAACTTTTATTTGTTGTTGTTAACAACAAAGAATATTTGCAGAAATGATTCCTGTCCTTGGTTGATATATTCCCCGTGGTGCAAACATTGGATGTTTGTACACTTCTACCCCTTTACTAACTAGAAGCAGACCCGTGTAAGGAGTTATCACTGCTGAGGCTCGCATTGCCTGCTTTTGACAAATCTGCTCTAATTGCTCTCTGATTAGTATGTTTCTCAGAGTTGCTGAAGGTCACTTTCCAGAATGGGTGAAGATAATTACTGTAGGATGACATGTGCTGCCAGCCACAGGAACGGAGGAAGACTTTACACAAAATGAAAGGAAGCACAAGGGGATGGAAAGTGATGCTGAGTGGATACAATTAGCAGGAACACATGAGCGAGAACAATATGCGTGTTTTGTGTGTGTGTGTGTGTGTGTGTGTGTGTGTGTGTGTGTTGGTTTAATGACCCCTACATCCCACGTTGGAGGTGAGAATATGAAACAGCGTTTTCTCAAACACTCTTTTGAGCCCTCTCTGAATCTCCTGACTCTACGGAGATTAATCAGTCTGCCGTAATCACCCTTCAAACTCTACCTTTGGTTAATTAGTCCATCCAGCATAGAATCAAGAGTCGAATAAAGAAAATTTCATTGCCATTGAGGGAACCAGAGACAAAACCGACGGAAGAGTGAAGATCATTTGTGCTGTGCAAGTGGTGTAGCGGTGCATTTTAGGTTAGGGGAAAAAAGTTCTCATCAAACAAGCAATTATTTTGTAGAGGGCATCTGTTCCCTCAGTGCACTCACTGTGGAGGCCACATCAGATACTTTCTTTGCTTTCACACTATCCCAATCCATCTTCCACTTTTTTTTTTTTTTTTTTCATCAGGGGTATTTAGATGTTTTTTTGCACTCAGGAACTTTGCAAGGACACCTTGTTTCTCTGAAGACAATTCAATTCAGACGTAAACATTTTAATCCCAAAATGCATTTAGTATTCATATACGGATGAAGGGCAGAGCTAATGAACATGCTTCTTAGAAATAAGCTTTTGAGCAAGTCCCCAAAGAATTTTTTTTTCCAAGTTTATGTAAAAAAAAAAGTCATTTTTATTGGAAACGGGGAAAGATATATTACTGAAACAGGTGTAATTGAAGTCGGGAACATGACATGAAAATGACACCGCAAAACTAAGGAAACAGAGCATCAAATGTGTTCAATATTTGTTGTAATTGAGCAGATTAAGCAAACAGCACTGATTTATGACTACACTAAACAAAAGTACTATGTTATTATCTTGTTTTTTGGGCACAATACCTTATTTTTTTCAGACATGTACCAAGGTATTCTTACCAAGGTATACCTTAGGGAACCATGTAAATATTATGTAGCAACAGTTCATGGTTTGTTATCTTTATATTTATTTTGAAGTAAAAATGCTCCTCACAATCCAGTAAAGTGCTGTCCTACATTGTTCCTCATTGAATATCATTTTTTTCACTCGTAAGTACGTCACATTACGGAAGTGAATTGGGGTTGCGAAACCCCCACAAAATAAAATTTATTTTCCTCAGCATCACCTAAAATGTAATGGATGCTTCTCGGCCTCTTTGTCATGCGGTCATGCTCCCATCTATTTCAGTTTACAGGCATATTTAATAAGCAGTTAGAAACACGACAAAATGACGGATGCTCTTTTTTTGCAGTATGCTATACCTGGTCCCATCATTCATCTGTTTTTGTTTTTCAGAATAACATCTTCACAGGAGATAATTTCTGTGCAATCTTTTATGTTTTCAATTTACCTTCTCAGCATCTTCTTCTAGTTACCGGTCCTCCATGTCTGCCTCTTTCTCCCTCTCTCTGGCTCCCTCCCACTGGCGTATTGGATTTTCAGTCCATTCTAAATAAATTTAGCCACTGTATTTTGTTGTAACGAGCTCTGTCGATTGCCTAAATGTAAGTACGCACAATTTACACCACCGGGTTGGCCATTTGTGGAATGCTTTAACATTACAAACAAATAAAAAAGCACTATCGCCTTAGGCTCACACTGGGAAGTAACACTGTGAAGTGACTAGTGTATGTGCAGTTAGCATAAAATCCGAAAGGCCCCCACGTAGCGGAGGAAGAGGACATTTCCCTTCTTATTTCCATCAATATTACGGCTACGCCACTCTTCTGCGTTACAAGACTGATGTTTCCTGCTAAATATTTAAACTATACGCATCCACTAAATCTTAAACTATTCATATACATGTTCTATACAGGCGGCACGCTTCCAAAGTTTTGAGCTGACTTTTTGAAATGCACACTAGCTGTGCTGATGTCCTTGGACTTACAGTTTGGCCGCTGTGGCATAATGGCTGTTATCAGTGGGGGATCCAGTGACATTGACCTGAAGCATTGTGTAGTTCATCTTTCAGCTGAGGGTCAGATCTCTTCACACCCACTGTCTCAGGCCTCCCCGGAGGTCCCACTCACACTTAACCTTCCACTGTCACCCCTGCTGTGTTCACGGTCATCAAGCCACCTTGGAGGTCATGCGTTTGGCTGACAGCACTTCCTGTATTTCTCAAATACTGCTGTAGCAAATAGCTTTTTAAGAGGCTGGACATACATAGATAAAATAAAAAAATAAAAAAATAAAAATAACCAAGCAATCATTATCCCAAAATAAACCCTGGCAGATTTATTTCGTAATATTAACTGGCCAACTGTTAATTAATTAATTAATTAATATTCATTAATTAATTCATCCATTCATTCATTCATTCTAAATAAATACAGTTAAATGATTGATTTGAGGTTTTTAATAATAATAATAATAATAATAATAATAATAATAATATAGTAATATGAAAAAACAACTTTCAAATAAGACCACACTTATGCTTGTAGTGCAAAGTTTTCATGAACAAGTTACTTACTTTCAATTATCAGTTGCATAAACTTTTAAGCTCAGACAATGGTCTTAGATCAGTTTGACTGAGTCTTTGAATCAGTGAGTTGTTGACTCACGTACAGCTGCAATTGGATCAGTTTGTTTCGTGAATGAATCATTCAGTGTTATTTCTGAACCAATTCAACGGATTCATTTGAAAGAATCCACTCGTTCACGAATTTGACTCTTGCGTCTCAGAGGGTTGGCGATTTCTTAGGTTCGAAGTAACTAGGAACAATATGTTTTTTTTTTTAAATGTGGTGGAGTAAAAGCTTTGAAATGTAGTGAAGTGAAAGCAAACGGTTTCCAAAATAAAGATACTCTGATCAAATGCAGAAACTTGAAAAATGTACGTAAGTACAGTAATGAAGTAGAAATACTTTGTTACTGTTTACCACTACGATGTCAAGAATATTTAAATGCAGACCGCCAATCCGAATGAAATGTTCCAAACGACTGTGTATTAAGTCTAAACTGAATGATAGCTTATTTTAAAGTCCAACTGAAATCAAAATTTACCCTATTTACTTTGTTAGCGCATATTACTAGTCTTGTGGTGAACAATTAATCCGTGCAAGTTAATACACAGAAAAAAAAATTGTTTGCCGTCGTAATCTTTAATCAAAGTCTGAAAAGTTACTTCCGGTCTGGAATGGCGTTCCTTCTCTGATGGCGTAGGTTTGACGGCTTGGTTTGGGAAACGCTTAACCACTCCCCTCAAACCGTTAGTCTGTAATGAGCGAGAGATGGAGAGGAGGAGCGCTAGAGTAAAACCCTGCCCTCTGTTCAATATTCCTTTTCACTGGGAAATACGTCACAACACTGGAGAAAAGTCGTTTGCAACTTCCGGTTCACGCGGACTTTAAGTGTTATTTTGAATGTGAAATGCACCCATTCCTGCTCTCTGCGGCTTGACAAGGAATCACTCCAGTGCACCATTCATTTCATCCCGAATTTCTTCCTTCCAAAAGATGTATTTCCTAATGATGCTAAATCTAGCATGCTTAATTCGACCAGTGAACTATGTTATTGGAGCTGGGACCGTGTTTCTATTGGCCCCAAAGGCCACTCCAGTCCTGTGACACTGGGGTGGGTGGAGAGGGAGGAAGTACGAAAAGTGTTGGAATGGCTTGGTGTTCGTTAGAGAGAGGAGAATAGACTGAGAGAGTGAATATTGTCACTGCTTTGCAGGATGTTAACTCATAAATTGTATGGCACTTGTTTATGTAGCATACTCTTCAGCATCCATGACTGGGTTGGAGATAAAATGGGACATGGTAGGACAATGATGTGCATTATACATGTGGCACAGCTGGGGAGGATGAAGTGCCCTTGGGATATGGTGCTGGGCCTCTGTATTACCCACTGAGCATCACTCTAAACTTTAGCTGTGTTCAATCTTTTCATTAGAGGTCCTTCAAACGACAGCCTCTTATGCACCTATCAATGGACACGTGTCTGCCTGCATGCTTTGTTTTGTAGCTAATTTAATCACAACATGTTCTGCCTCTATACAAGCATCATATCAGACTAAAAACGTTCATATTTTTGTTTTATTCATATCATTTTTCATAACATTATTTATAGTTGCCAAGCAGCCCGTTCAGTGACGGCGCTTCAAATATAATGAAATGTGATACATTCTCTGATTGTTTTTTGTTTTGCAATTTGCAATGCATTTGAGCTATTGCTGTCCGCAAAAATTAAATATTCACCACTACAGATGTACAGTGACATGCATCACATAATACACACAAATACAATCTTTCTGTTTTCTGATTCAGTTTTCTATTGTGAAGGTGTGAATTATCTTTCAAAGACCTGCCAATACGCAACCACAATATTTGCTTTGTCATGTTTGGATGGTGAGCATTGTTGCCTTGTTTATCATGCAGGTCCATCTTGAATTTCCCACCGTAAGAGCTGGTGTCCTTTGGCAGTGGTCCTCTGAGCATGCAGCATATTGTATTCCCTCCCCTTGTCATTGAGCCCTCTGGGTTTAGCTGTCCCTTGGCCAGACCAGCCTTCAGTCATCTGTGACTCCTCATCTGATGGACATTAATTGCCTCCCTCCAGACTTGTTTGTTGTGGGTAGGACCTGATTATGATGTCATGAGCGCAATGTTGTGTGCTGACCCATGGCCCATGGCCATTCTGGGAAAACTAGCTTAAAAAGCTATTCTGGTGACCGATCGCACTGGCTCATTCTGCCCAAGAGACTCTTATTATCTACATAAGTCATTTGAATTTGGGTAACATTGACGTTATATGTTACCCAAAGTCAAAATGACTTTATGTTGATAATAAGAATTTGATATATATATCAAATATATATTTGGAGTATATATATATTTGGGGTAATATATATATATATATTGGAGAAAATTATCCCTTTAATGGGTTCCATGGGAGATTGATTTGTGAGCCAATCCTGGCCAGTTTTCAGTTTTAACATGGGGTTTTCAGTGAGTTTAAATTAGAGCTTGAGAGTGTGAAGTGATTCTGGTGCTTTTATCACAGCCTTTTAAATTGAGCTATGATGATGAGGAGGGGTGTCCTATTCACCTGATGAAGACCAGATATGAGTCGGCCCACTCGCTGCTCTCCCGCTGACATTTCCCGCACAGGAAATGTGTCTCCACTGGCATTTATTCAACGTGGAGAGGTTTCGGCTCCTGGCCGCGCGTGCCATTTACCCGGGAGGTGTTTAAACAGTGCTTCTGTGGCTTTCTAACATGTTCTGCCCTGCCCTTCTCATGTCCTGTGATATGAAGATTAAAACCAACAACAAGGCAGAAGAAAAACGCAACCTCACTCAGCCATAGCGTGGCACCTCTGTCAGTTTGCTAATTACTCGGCATCTCCTCTCTCTACGGTGGCATTTATTGCAAATTTGAATAATTTGCCCAGCAGATGGTAAGAATGTCAAGCTGTGACACAGATTTACTAATCTTCCCCGAAATGACGGTACGAGGCTGTCAAGTGTATTGTTTTAATAATGCTGGGAGGTGCTGGCGGGTGACGTCTGACCGGTTCTGGCAGCCCTGGCATGGCCCGTGGGTCGCATGCTCCAGTCTGCTCTCTGCGCTGTCTGTGTCAAAGTCCCAACATCTCTTTAACCCTCATCAAGGTTGTGTGGAGAGGAGATGAGTGGCGCACCTGTGCTCCTGAGCCGCCGAAGCCTCCTACGCTCTCACCTGGTGCTATTCATGTACCTCATCTGCTGTTGTTCCAGGCGTTAAGCTTGTCAGCTTTTCTTAACTTCTGAACTTCTTGTCGGGCTCTCAGCATATGTTCGCACGCCTCGCTGAAAAAAAAAAGAAAAAAGATTTACATTAGAGAAGTGTGCTTAGATATGCCTTTTTTCCAGTGGTAGAAACACTCAGCAGAGCATCACACCATCTCGGTTATTTCACTTTACGTGAGCTGTAGGTTAATGTATGTGTTATTCTGCTTGTGCGTGATACGGTGTGGCTTTAGACGTAATCTTGCCGGAGCTTTAAAGGAAGTCATTACTCAAAGTCCCAGCAGACTAGGCCGCGCGCTGTCTCTAACTGTTTCCCCTAGCAGCAGCTTCCCTCCGTCGGTCCTTAATTACCGCGCACGTTTGCACCTTCGCTCTGGCGACTGCGCGGTTGTGATGGTTGGTGTTAGCTGCGACAGCAGAGCACCTCTTAACGCCTCAAATCCCTTTTTTGTTTAGAGGCAGATTAAGAAACGGAGAGCATGGCCAGGATTTGGATTTTGGAATTAGTCTAATAAACAGGCACTCTTGTTGCTCTTAATTGTAAGAGTGTGAAATGAAGAGGGTTAATGGACAATTGCAATTGCAGGGCAATTTTATTCTAGGGATCGAGAGTTAGAAGGTGTTAAAACAGATGAGAGGACAATAGAAGGTTTATATATGTTTCATAAACAGTATATATATATATATATATATATATATATAGAGAGAGAGAGAGAGAGAGAGAGAGAGAGAGAGAGAGAGAGAGAGAGAGAGAGAGAGAGAGAGAGAGAGAGAGATAACATTGCACTGAATTAAGTGAACTCATCGGCCATTTCATATCAAAGGTGATTGTTGTAATATATTTTAAAATAGTGAGCAGCCTGGCACTATTTGCCTGATAATCTGAATATCTCTTTTCCCACATAAGATGACACATAGCAGAGGAGAGTGTTTCCCCAGAGAGTTGGCAGAGAGAGAGAGAGAGAGAGAGAGAGAGAGAGAGAGTTTATTTTTCAAAGCAACTTTATTTTAAATTTTTTTTACAACAATCCATACATTACATCTTCCATACAAACCACTCACCCCCCAGAATAAGAGGGATACATTGAGCATAAGTGCACAACTATAATTTGACCTAAAATGGTGGCCTTGGTCCAGCTGAAGCCTGCCATGCACAGACCTATCCTGTCGGTCATACCTCAATATAGGACATGATTAATGACCCCTGCCTGGGAGAGGATGCACTCATTAAAATCTTAATCAAAAGACACACAGTTCGCCTCTGTTCTGCTTTGCCTCACCATCAAGGCTGCAGCAAAATTTCAGATCTGTTGCTCTCATCTGTCTGTGAAAAAAGGGCAGTAATGTCACAAGTTAAAAGTACACAGCAGATACAACCTAAGATGCATGTATGCTCTACTTAAGATAAGTCTCCCCTCTTACTTCCTCCTAAATTGAGACCAAATAAGAGCTTATCTTATTGGCTGTCAAGTAAATTGTGCCCTGATGTGTATTGGTTTAATGGCAGTTGAATTCAATGCATTATCTTCAGTGTTTATCTAATTTATATCTTATTTTATTCTTGGAAATACATTTTAAACATGTTGTATTTGTAATAGATGAGCAAATATCCCTGCTGAAAAAAAGGGTTTGGATGAAGATACTTAAAGTGTGTAATTTCTGTGTATGTAATTTTCTTTCTTTCATTCATTCATTAATTCATTCATTCACAGGAATTATGCAGATAAACTGTAATGTGCTGAATTACAGAAGCAGAGGTCAAGTTATTGCAAATTTATGTAGCCCCTGTACGCTGATTTGTTCACTGATATTTAAATTCAAGAAAGAAAGATACATTTCATTCAGCTTATAACTTTATGTGCTGTGGGTTTTGATAAAAATACCTTCCAATGTTTCAACGCGACAATTTGTTATTCTGTGTTTTTAGCGTTTTCAAATTTTATGACTCAAGTAATAGCTGTATTTTTTGAGGCATTGGAGGCCACAGACCATAAACTGAGAAGAGAGGTCAGGGTCATGTTTGTTTATGCCTGTTGTCAATTTATTCTGGGTTTAATGTTGGTGGTGCAGACATTTAAACTAGAAAACGGCCCTGCCATCTTAAATAGAACATTATGTCATTATTTACAATGAAGCTTCAGCTTCCAAATGTCTGAGGTTAAGGGTTTGTTTATGTCTTTGCCTTGATAAGAGTGCTCCCAGCTTAAATGCTTGGTGATCTCTCCATAGCAGCCAGATTTTTCATTCTGAGCCGTCTCTGCGGAGACCCGTGTCATTTTTAAACTCTCGCCCTTGAAAGTTCAATTTAGTCAGACGCTCTTTGGATGCCAAAATTGTGCATCTGTAATTTTTTTCAGATTAATTCTCAACACTTCTATCGCTCCCCTATAAAGCCTTCAGTTCAGCTGTGATTTCATGGTATGCACTGCAGTTTTATTAACATTCTCTCTTTGGACATTCATCTCTTTCCTATGTCTCACGTAGATAGTCTCTGTGGCGTGTTGTGTTTTGAAAGAAGTTAAGATCAGATTCTTAACCTGAAATTCAATGTTTATTTATCTGTATGTGTGCGCACATGTGTTATCTCATTGGTGTTTACGGCTTTTAACAAGAAAATAGGTCCATGTAACTCTTCTCAACTACAGTCCTGGGGACCCACTGCTCTTCATATTTTGTAGGCCTCCCTTGTTTTACACACTCAATCAGCTCCCTAGTTCAGTATTCAGGGCACTGATCAGGGACAATCATATATTCTGTGCTCCTACACTAATCCTACCCATTACAGAAAACTTTTGGCATTTTTTGAATTTCAAAAAACACAGTTTATTATGTTTTAAGCCATTTGGTTTACGAGGACATAGGAAGTGTCCACCATGTTTACATTGCAATACTCATGTCCATGGGCGTCGGAACCATTGTATATGGGTGGGACAAGACCCACCCACTTTTTAAGACCAATGATATTATACCCACTCACTTTTACCGTCTCTAATTCAGCGCATTTGTCTGTTTGCTTTTCAGAGCGCCGTCAGTCAAATCCATTCCACTTGAGGAATTAAAATTATTATTTTTTAAGTAAAATTAATAAATTAAACTCTATTTCCGCTGAATCGCTACATTATATTTCTCAATGAGCCGCAACTGACGAAAGTAACCGCCCGTTGTACCCTTCCAGTCAAATATTGCGTCGCAAACATCAATAACAGCTTTAAGTTGTAATTGCTGGCAAATGACCATGGTATTAGGGGGATAATCGACGAATAGCTGTGCATTTAATGCACGACGTGGAGGCAAAGAACCGCCCGATGTTAAGTGGAGTTTAGTTTACTTGTTTAATTAAAAGGCACCAGAATAACGTTACATGAAATGGTATTTACTCCAGTAACATTTTTCTGGAGGAGGACCCACCCAGTTTTTTTTTCTTCCGACGCCCATGCTCATGTCATTATACACACTTGTGTCCACATAAACCATATATACAAGAACACACATACACAATAAATGTGTATAGACAGACAGATAGAAAAAGGTAGACTGACAGACTGACAGAGACAGGTGGATGGATGGATGGATGGAAGGATGGATGGATGGACAGACAGATGAATAGGTGGATGGACAGACATACAGTACATGCAGATAGATACAGTATAGACAGGCAGACAGACAGATAGACAGACAGATATGCAGACAGAAAGACAGACTGACAAACAGATGGATATCTTTACTATTATTTTTGATCAATTTAATGCATAACAGATAAATAATTAATTTCTTACTTACTAGTGATGGGGACGAGACCGCCTATGCCGAGTCCAAGTCAAGACCGAGTCTTTGAAGGGTCGAGTCCGAGTCGAGACCGAGTCCGTTGGTTTTCAAATTCAGTCGAGTCCGAGTCAAGACCGAGTCTTTGAGGAAGCAAGTCCGAGTCGAGACCGAGTCTTTAGGAGTCGAGACCAAGACCATAAAAACATGTCAGTTTTCATATTCATGATTTAATATCACCCCAGTTAATAATCAACAGTTAGGCCTACAGACTAAGCTAGATTGGGAATTGTTTAGAGGAGCAGTCTTAACGTCTTAATATGGACTATGCTTTTACTATCATTAAAAACATCCCTACCACATGCATCATCTTCTGCCTATTTTTCTAAACTGCTTCAACAGTGCTGCTCTGTCATCAACATGTTAAGCCCACCCTGACTTTTTTAATCATAGTTAGGACATGCAGAGCAAATTAAAATTTTCTAGTGGTATGTATTCTAGTGGACTAGTGATGGGGACGAGACCGCATATGCCGAGTCCGAGTCAAGACCGAGTCTTTGAAGGGTCGAGTCCGAGTCAAGACCGAGTCTTTGAAGGCACAAGTCCGAGTCGAGTCCGAGAAAGCAGAAATCGGTCTCGAGACCGGACTCGAGTCCGAGACCGGACTCAAGTACTACATCACTATTACTTACCCCCAAACTTTTGAACGATTAGTGTATTTATGATTAAATTAGTCACATTTAAAATGATTAATCACAGTTAATCGTTTAAAACTGCGCGGTTCATTCATGAGATTGTATTATTATATTCACAGTGACATTCGTAATAAAATGATATTACTAATTCACATTCCTAATACAAAAAAAACAAAATTGACAGGTAGATACGTCGACAGATAATTTGCTGTATATGTAGATAGACAATTATGCAGTTAGACGGACAGACAGGAAGATTGGTAGGCATGTAGAAAGGTAGGTGTGGGATAGATAGGGGTGTTCACAAAATGCGTTCTCCATTATTGTTTCCCAGTAATTGATCGCCTGTCCTAGATTCTTCCACCAATCCTGTTGTTCCTCCTCACTCCATGGCTCTATCTTCATCATGTCTCCTGTCCCTCTCTCTGGGGAGGATGGTAGTCCTGTGAAAGGGGGAAATATCAGCAGACTGAGCCTGAGGAGACGAAGGCAGGATCTGCTCTGAGCCCTGAGGCCTCTCTTCTCCTCCACTGCCTGTAATGAATGGAAAGACTGACCTGGTTGTGCTGCAGCCTGTGCTCATATTGACCCGGTTCTCCTCCTCCACACCATCGTGCATCATCTCACCACTGTGGTGTTAGAGCAGCCCCGAGGCCCTCCTTTAACCAGCCCTCCCTCCCACACACTCGCGCGTGTGACGCTCTCGCAGAAATCCACAATGTCACTGCATCTTAAATCAGAGTTCTGAAAGGCCCCTGCAGCCCAATGGCTGACCAAATAAACCTCTCCAGACATCACAACAAAGCTTTCCAGTGCAGGCCTGGTAGAATAAAGGAAGGTCAGATGCAAGGAATGGACATTTTTTTACTCGAAATGGACAGTTTCATATTTGGATGGACATAGGTAATTGGTCATTCATTCGTGAGCATAGATTTTCCCTGCGTTTCACAATCCGAAGCTCTGTCTGTTTTATATTCGGGGTAATAACACTCTCATTCTGAACCGTTAATGGCCTCTGCAATTGAATGTTTTATTTTAGCCCATAATGAGGACTTTATAAACATTAAATATCCGCTTCTAATCAACAGACACTGGAGGCAAATCTTGAAATGACCTTATAGTCTCTTTTAATGAATTCGTATTAAGCCAGTGTCGCACGCTTTGTCTGTCTCGTTCCTTTATGCGAACGTTTCGCAGTAAATAATTATCGTGTTAGGTGACCTGATTATTTTTCCTCTGCATATTCAATTATTTTCAGTATGTGCAGGACAGCTAGTGGCTATGCTGTTATGTAATGATCTGTTGCTGTGCAGGAAAATCATCCTCTCCATGCCACACACCGGACTGTCCCTGGGGCAGTGGACTTCTCCGATCAAGCTAATACAGGAGGAAGAGTGTGGAGAACGCTTGTTTTTTGGCGGGGGTGGGGGGTGGTGGGCAGGAGGTCGAGTTTGTGCCTGTCTGTTTTATTAAGTGCGGTCAGAACAGAGGGCCAGCTAAAATTCCTCCTGATGTGAGAGAGAGTTAAGAGAGAGTGCTTGAGTGTGTGGAGAGAGGTTGCCTGCAGCTGGACGAGTGTGGGGGAATTTACCTTTAATTAGTGTCTAATTACAGTAACTGGCTTTCATGTCTGAAGTTAGAATGGTATTGGTGTCAGATATGTGGCCTTTGTGGGTAGTAGTGCGCATGCTCTGAAGAGTTGCACATGTGAGAGGTGAAGTAAACAAATGAATGAAAAACTGTGCAGTAAAAATGAACGCTTTCATTATTGTGATTATGTGCTCTTTTTGTGCTAATTACACGCCCCACGTCCAGACGCTCTCTCCCGGACTTGTGAAGCACATAATAATAATATTAATAGTATTTTGTTGATTCTACATTTATTTGGGGATTCAATGCGTAAATATACACTACTTTTCAAAAGTCTGGGGTCGGTACGATTTTATGATTTTTAACCAAGGTTAAAAAAACTGTAATATTATTACAATTTAAAATAACTATTTTCTATTTTAATATATTTTAAAATGTAATTTATTCCTGTGATGCATAGCGAATTTTTCAGCATCATTACCTCAGATGTAATCCTTCAGAAATCACTCTAATATGCTGATTTGCTGCTCAAGAAACATTTATCTTTATTATTATTATTGTAATCAATGTTTAAGACAGTTTTACTGCTTAATATTTTTGTGTGAACCTTTTTCCCAGAACGTTTGCAAATGATTTTTTTGAATAAAAAAGTCAATATATATATATATAAAAAGAACTTTTATAAAATTGTAAAAGTTTTTGCTGTCACTTTTGATCTATTTAATGCATCCTTGCTGAATAAAATTACTTATTTCTTTCTTTCCAATGGTAGTGTATTTATAATTAAATTAGTCACAGCTAACGTGATTAATCATTGTTAATCATATAAAACGGTGCATTTCATTAGTGAGAATTTTTTATTATATTCACATTCCTAATAACATGAATCATTTGCATTCCTAATAAAACCCCCAAATAAAATGGAAGTATACTGAACAAAGTATTTTAACATTGAAAACACCTTAAAAAAGTGGCGGAATCTCATCTGTCTTTGATAGTTTATGGCTAGCATCTCAGTCAGTGTGCATTGGATTTGAAATAGATAAGTGCTGGTGTTTTTGTGTGTGAGCGTGTGATACGATCGGGCCGAGCTGTGTTCGGCTCCCTGTTTTCCTCGGCACATCTAGGCATCTGTGATTATCCTCTCACGGCCACAGAGGGAGCTTTTCTCACTCTGTCTGCGATAATGAGGAAGAGACTCGCAATGCCCTCAAGTCATTTCCTTTCTCCTCCCCCTTCTCCTCTGTTTCACTCTATCACTCATTCTTCACCGGCATCATGACTTCACTCCTCCACACGTCTCAGTTCCCGCTGTACTATTTCATCTGTGATTATGGCTGTAATGACAGCTTCTTCTTTTTGTTTAGATGGTTCTCCACTGTTTTGTTTATGAACAAGCCATGCAGCCAAAGTTGCTGTGGAAAGAGATTTTGTTTTTCTGTAATTCACAGACAGGATTTATTCGTTTGACAATGCCTGAATGAAATGCTGTTTTCTTTCTAATACCTAGAAATAAACATTTTCACATTTTCTGTGCTGTGTGAAAATCTGTGAACTTCTTCAGAATGGTAAAATGTGTTGCATATTGCTGAGTACCACATTCTTTTTGGTGGCTGAAGCATAATCAAATTATCCAAAATATTTAATAGCTGAACAGTGATGCTGCAGTGCTGATCAAACTGCCTTAATCAGTAAGATTCTCTAGCAGAAAGCTTCTCTGGATAAGATTTGCTGGCAAACAACATGACTACGTTGGTCCACTTGCTGGACCAGCTCTAAACCAGCAACAACCAGTATAAACCAGCAATTCATGTTGGTCGTTTTGGCAGGGAATTTATGTTTTGAAATCTATTGATTTGTGTTGTCTTCTATTAACAGGTGAAGGACTATACAGCTGTTGAGACCTCCACCTTGTGGACTGATCTGATCATCGGGCTGCAGCAGATGTCATGGATCTGAAGGAGCGCAGGCACCGTACACTGACCCACGGCCGCTGTGGGAAAGATTTGCAGTTCACCACCTCCTCCCTGGACAACGACGAATGCCGCGTACCCACCCAGAAATCCTACAGCTCTAGTGAGACCCTGAAAGCTTTCGATCATGACTCGCGCCTTCATTATGGAGGATGTGTGGCGGACCTGGTTCACCATGAAGCAGATGAGTTCACCAGACAAGGAGGTAAACACACAAGAGACATACCACAAAGTAAAGACACAACCACATATACAGCACAAATGTAACTCAGAAATGCCGAAGATACAGCGCTCAGTGTAATGATCATATACCACATGCATTTGACAGTGTTGGAATATTGTATATTTGATCTTTTAGGGCAATAGGAATGTGTTTTAAAACATGCATCCTTGCTGAATACCTTTTTTTTTATTTATTCAGGGTAAAAGCATTTATAATGTTACAGAAGATTTTTATTCAAATAAATGCCATTCTTTTGACCTTTTTTATGTTTTAAACAAGAATCATGAAAAAATCTGCATATTAGAAGGATGATGTGGCACTGAAGACGTTTGCCATCACAAAATTAAAGTAAAAATTACTGAGGTTAATTATACATCGCTTTCAGTATGTCTATAAAAGTCATGCAAAATGATATTCAAAATCACATTCAATTATTTTAACATCAAATCAAGGACATGATCAGTACCTGAGATTATCATTGTCATACTTTGTATGTTGTTGTACCAGTCACAATGTCACAGACACAAATAGAATTCGTTTTAAATAGAATCTTGCCACCCGTCTTGTATCGCCGTTGCGGCTGGTTAGGACAAAAACTCTGATTAACATGGAAAAGATGCCGTTTATCCCATGTTACAGCTTCACATCGGTGTGTGTGTGAAGCTTCACACTTTATATTTTGTAAGAACAAATTTAAATGTATCAGGAATCATTTTGAAATATTTTGATCATAATTCCCTTTAGATTTTCATACCTAGTTAAGGACTAACAACACTTCACTCCCCTCTTTTTTAATAGTATGGTAGGTAAAATTTTAGGGTGATAATAATCTGATTAAGATGATTTTGGATCAACAACAACAAAATCACATTGTTTTCTATGGCATATATCTGTGCTTCTACATGACGTGTTGTACAGAGAAGGGTTGAAGCATAAAAAAAGAATAGTTCAGTTAACAGACCTTCTCTGTGTTTACGCATGCTGCTGGAGAGAAGTGCAACTCAACCTCAGGGTGCTTACTTAAATTACAGGAAGTCCCTCCAAGTCTGCCCCCTGCTGCTTCAAATGTGTCACCTATTCCCAGCAGACAATTCCCAGCCTGATGCCTCTGATCCGCCGTCACCTGTTCAGTCTTATTCGTCGTATAGCTTATGCTGGTCGACCCACTTCATGCCTCAGGCTGTAGACTTGTTGCTGACTGTATGCAGGGGTGTTCGGCACAGTGCCAAACTTGCAGATGCATGCTAAAATAACAGGAGACTTTTGATCGGTGCTGATTCAAATTGAAGGTGACTGGCTTACTAGCTCAAACTCAACTGATTGATTCAGATACGGTACCCTTTGTTTAATCTTTGTGTTTTACATCCCTTTTTGAATGTCTTTGATGATGCAAATAAGAAAAGTCAGCCGCTTCAACTGAGGCAGGCTAGAAAAGGAAGCAGTAGAGGAAGAACAGGAAGAGAGCGAGAGAGTACTGTCTAAACGCTACACCATCATAATGAGCCGGCTGCTGTGGATCCGGAGCGGGGGTCATCTTTAAAAAAAGCAGGGTCAGGCCTGCGAGTCGTCCTCTGCGTGAGCCGCTGCCGGTGCCGCATTGATTTCACTGAAATGGATTTCAACTCGATGCCATTGATCAGCGCCAGACCGGGTTTTCAGAGCGAGAGAGGAAGACAAACCCGCTG
This sequence comes from Rutilus rutilus, assembly GCF_951802725.1. NCBI lineage: Eukaryota > Metazoa > Chordata > Actinopteri > Cypriniformes > Leuciscidae > Rutilus > Rutilus rutilus. The sequence goes on along the minus strand of NC_140219.1, from coordinate 20,496,592 downwards.
GAGAGATTGCAGCCTCTTTTCTCTTCATCCATTCAACTGTTTCTTGCCACAGCACTTAGCCACTGACAACAGATCCCAGAGCTCATGCAGCCCGGGGTGGAGTGGCCTGTGTCCCCTCGGGGGATGTGTGGTGACAGCGACAGTGAGCAAGAATTATGGGTAGCTTTAGAGAACTGGATTGAGGGAGGACAGATAGACAGGCTGACAGGCTGTGGAGAAGCAGAGAGTTGGTAGCCGTCAGATTGATGCTACTTGAGGCGCTAGCGGCTCACTGACTGCAGATGCATCCGTGGGAAGTGTTGCCACGGGAGACTAACAGTGTGCAAGGGCCATATGTAACAGCACTCAAAGGGCACTGCCAAATTACGCTCCTCTCTCCCGCTCACTCACATAGTCATCACGGCCCACGTAAACGGTTGCGCAGAGAGGAAGCGGAATATTACTTTTCAACTTTTTTGAAGAGAGCTATTTTCTGTCCGAATGAACAGTCCAACCTTTCACTCCGACTGCATTCTGTGTTTAAGGACACAACATGCTTCTAATGCTCCTGCTGTACTGTATGTCATGCTGAGTGCAGATTTGACTCTTAATGCTCCTCACTTTAAGTCTCTTTACTGTGTGGGGTATGAGAATATGCTCACAGGTCAGGATTGTCATTCAGATAAGGTACTTAAAGCATTCAGACTGTACTTTTTTAAAAATATATATAACATTTTTTTTGTTCTAGCTATTGGCCTGTTTGTTTGTTTGTTTATTTATTTATTTAATTGGTCATGCTCTTTTCCAGTTTACATTTTTTACATTTAGCTGTCAACTAATGCTCATTTAGGTAATCCTGTTAAATGTAATCATTAGCAAATCTGAAAATGAGAATTTATTTCGTTATATTGTGATGTCTACATTAATTTGTAGCATATAAAGTGGATGATATTTTAAAGTGTTTATTTATAAAAAAAATAGTATACAATTTTGAAAACAGTAATTGGTTGTTGACAAACATGAAATAAAATAAAATAATAATAATTAAGGATAATGATAGACAGATAGTATTTTTGTCTATTTTTTAATTACAATTAAAGGAATAATCCATCCAAAAATGAAAATTCTGTCATTTACAATTTTACTAAGATATATGTACCTAAAAAAAAAAAAATATATATATATAAATATATATATATATATATATGTATATATATATATATAAATATATATATATATGTATATATATATATATATATATATATATATTACTTTTTGTTTTTGGGAGTTCCGCATAAGGAAGAAATACATAGTTTTGAACGACATGAGGGTGAGCAAATTATTGAATTAATTAATTTTCATTTTTGGGTGAACTAACCCTTTAAGTCATTTGTAATTTGTTGTTAGCAGTGCCATTTTAGACAGAACAGCAGAGAATTGAACTGAATCAGTCAAATAGTCGTAAATTACATTGTATTGAATTGGTGAGGTGAGGTAGATTCCTAGCGTCCCTTACTTTGATTGTAATTGATCTGGCCACTTATTCCTATAAACAGATGTGTTCTACATCTTAGGAATGGTCCCTCTTAGGTGCAAATGAAAACTGAGCTGGGCTCTATGGCTCACCGGTGGCTCTCAAGCGTATGGTCCAGCTGCGAGCGGTAGGCCAGTAGATCGAATGTTCCATCACTCTCCACCCCTCTATGTCTTCACACCCTACAGGGGCACATCTGTGTCTACAGAGACACATCTGTGTCTGCACAGGCCTTTGGTAGAGATGCTACACTCATTGCCTGTCCTGCAACACCATACATTGCAGCAAGCTTTTATTTTGTTATTTTTTTGCTGTAAATTTTGGTTGCACCTTACTATTTGTGATGGGGACACTATTGGCAACGCTTTGTGTTTGTGTGTGTAGTAATGCTAATTTAACTTAAGTTAGTCTAATTTACTATAAATAAAAAAATATATATATATATTTTAAAATAAATAGCAGAGTAAAAAATAGTCTATTAACAGCCCTTTATGACTGTATAAAATGTGCATCTGGGTTTTTTATAGACGTCATCACTCAGAATGACAACTAATTGCCGATTCGGAACTAACGAGTTTCACATTAGGGGCTTTAGGGGTCCCTCAGGGGTGTTTATTTGGATCCGGTTTGATCCTAGATTTGTATGTTGGTTTTTGTTCCAAACGTCACAGGCTTTATTGTGGATTTCGGAGGACAGCAGCACACTGCCTAACCTCTAATTCCTACTTTATGAGCTAACTAAAACAAGCTGATAGCTTGTGCATGGCATTCAAAGAGGAGCAAGAACAAGCTAGTCATCTTCTGTTTAGAAGTCCCCTAGTAGTTTGTTTATGAAATTGTACTTGACTTTTCTCTGACTCGTTCTTTCCCACTCCGTCCCCTCTCCTCATCCTACAGCTGTGGTTTTGATGTGGAATTAGCTGTCAAGTCACACATTTCATTGATTATTTTATTTTGTTGATTCTGTGCTTTGTTGGTTTATCGCAATAAATCTGGGCAGGAAAAGATCAAAGGGAGAACAAAAGAACCTGCCGGTTATTAAAAATAAAAGACTCTGAGATTAAATGCACTCTCTCTCTCCGTCTCTGTCTTTCTGTCTCGTCCCATTCTATTTCTCATTGCCCTGTAGCCTTGTCCACTCTTCCAAACACCCTGGAACTCTTTTCACATCAACCTTGAGACAGCTGAGAGTTTTCTTGTTTGCTCATTGATGGCTTGGGAATTGGTTTCAAGTGTCCCTGAAGCTTCCAGACACTCCTCTGTCTGTAACTAGTCTGCTTGTCAACCCATACAAGCAAAGCGGTTCATTTCAAGGAAAATAATTTTACGCCTTGGGCTTTTAATTAACCCCCAAAACATCAGAAAAATGCTCTAACATTTATTCTTAGGACATGGAACCAAAGTTTACACACATTTCCTGACATTATTATATATATATATATATTTTTTTTTTCAAATAGCAACATTTCCATTTCCATGTTTTAAAATTTTCACTATCACTTTTGATAACAACATTATCACTATTGAGAGGATATGTTTTAGCACATACGGTATGTGCCATTTCAATTGATTTATCTCTTTATTTATCAAAATTATAGTGTTGCATTCTGCCTCATACCCTTACAATAACCTGTCCTCAGACTATACCTTAATATGTCCTTTATTTATAAATCTGAATACCACATATTTATGAAATTATCATAAATATAGCTAATATAAATAACAACCTTGGTATGGCAACTCTGTAACGCAATTAGTAGCTTGCAACATTAGAAATACAAAACCATATGTCATGCACAAAATATAGTTTAACACCTTAAGATATTCAGTCTGAAGGAGATGGTACACTGGGCAACTTTTTGAGCAATATTTCTGGGCAATGTTGTTGAGTGATGTTGCTTGGGCACTTTCCCATTGAGAATGGGAATATTTCTATAGCCTATGTATAATTTAGATCGGTCGTGGGCCCCGTGTCTCACCTGGCTGCCTGTTGATGGCAAGATTGCTCAAAAAGTTGCCCCGTGTATCATCACCTTTACAGTGCGTTCAATTTATTGAGCTGAAGATCATTTGAAACAATCCTGTCTCAGTTCATTTACTCATTGAAGTGTATGATAAATAGTTGACACATTATTTTTGTATCTGAGTGTGTGACACATATTGAGTGATAGGCAAGGGGGGAAAAAATCATTTGTGAAAAACTCAAGCAGCGGGAGATCACACCCAAACAGGCGAAAACTTCTGAACAGATTAATCCAGCATTTATTTATTTATTTGTTTGTTTTGTATTTTTAAACTTAGGTTGTACGTATATACCAGCAGCCTTACAATAATCACATTAACATGATTTCGCTTAATCTTTTAAGAATTGAATATGGCATATTCTTGCTGAAAGCCTTTAATCTGTTCTGGAATCTCTCAAGGCAAATGAACAATATGATCACAGCCAACATTCTCTCATTATGTTATCCTGATTCCCCTGAGGGCTGAATCGTTATTTTATATACATGCATGACCTCTGCCGTTCAGTCTAAAGTCTAAATAATAATAATATATATATATATATATATATACACTCACCTAAAGGATTATTAGGAACACCATACTAATACTGTGTTTGACCCCCTTTTGCCTTCAGAACTGCCTTAATTCTACGTGGCATTGATTCAACAAGGTGCTGAAAGCATTCTTTAGAAATGTTGGCCCATATTGATAGGATAGCATCTTGCAGTTGATGGAGATTTGTGGGATGCACATCCAGGGCACGAAGCTCCCGTTCCACCACATCCCAAAGATGCTCTATTGGGTTGAGATCTGGTGACTGTGGGGGCCATTTTAGTACAGTGAACTCATTGTCATGTTCAAGAAACCAATTTGAAATGATTCGAGCTTTGTGACATGGTGCATTATCCTGCTGGAAGTAGCCATCAGAGGATGGGTACATGGTGGTCATAAAGGGATGGACATGGTCAGAAACAATGCTCAGGTAGGCCATGGCATTTAAACGATGCCCAATTGGCACTAATGGCGCTTTTCCACTGCATGGTACGGTACGGCTCGGTTTGGTATGGCACGCTTTGGCGCTTTTCCACTGCATGGTATGGTACGGCTCGGTTCGGTGCGGCTCACTTATGGCGCATTTCCACTGCATGGTACGGTACGGTACGGCTCGCTTCGGCTCGCTTTAAATGGTACCACCTCTGTTGAGGTTCCAAGCGTACCGTACCGATACTAAAATGTGATGTAAACACTGCAGATTACTGATTGGTCAGACAGAAACATCACTACCAGCGTCATTGTATTTACGACACTAAACCCGCTAGATTTAAATAGCCAGTAGACAACAGCCAACGCTGTAGCACTTGTTTTAAAAGTAATTGTTTTACTTGTTTTAAAAGAGTATAAACTTCAAAAAAAGAAATGGCTGAATCGTGGTCAGTGGACGAGGTGCAGACGTTCCTCTCGTTGGTTGCCGAGGAGTGGATGGGGAAACACGGAATGAAAAATTTGCATTTAATATGATGATGTCTTTGCAGTAAAGACGGCAACTATAACGATCAGTCCCACCCACTTTGAAGCGGTACTAACTGCAGTGGAAAAGCGAACCGAACCGTGCCGTACCGAATCGAGTCGTACCACGCAGTGGAAAAGCGAAGCGAGCCGAACCGTTCCGCGCCGAGTCGAACCGTACCGAGCCAAACCGAGCCGTACCATGCAGTGGAAAAGCGCCATAAGGGGCCTAAAGTGTGCCAAGAAAACATCCCCCACACCATTACACCACCACCACCAGCCTGCACAGTGGTAACCCAGTAACTGAGCAGATTGTGAAATACTCAGACCGGCCCGTCTGGCACCAACAACCATGCCACGCTCAAAATTGCTTAAATCACCTTTCTTTCCCATTCTAACATTCAGTTTGGAGTTCAGGAGATTGTCTTGACCAGGACCACACCCCTAAATGCATTGAAGCAACTGCCATGTGATTGGTTGATTAGATAATTGCATTAATGAGAAATTGAACAGGTGTTCCTAATAATCCTTTAGGTGAGTGTATGTATATATACAGTATATGTATGTATATATGTATATATGCATATATAGTATATTATTCTTTAGACTGAACGGCAGAGCTACATGCATGTATATGTATATAAAATAACGATTCAGGTATATATTACCTTATTTTTTTTATATCTTTTAAAAAACTACCACGACTACAATTAGTATTATTACTATTATTATTTGTGTAAAAGTGTGACACCCCACAGTTTAACATTAGAGTTTAACATTTTTAACATTAGCTTACAGGATAAGTATGGGCCATTTTATAAAGTTATAGTTACAAATAGTTACAGTGACTTAAAAAAAAAAGAAAAAAAAGATAGTTTGAAATTCTGATTGGATGATCCAAAGCTGCAGTAAAATCACTATAAATACACACCTGTGAGTGCAATGTGAGTGTGATATAGATCATAGATAATACATTGCTTGGCAACCACAACCAACCTACAGTTAGAATAATATGTTTTACTTGCTGTATTATTTTGGAGTCTTCTAAGGCAGAAGTAAATCATTGTAGCTGCAGTGGGTGGCTGAGACATCTAATGAAGGAGCTTACCACATCACCAGGGCACAATATCCAAAAAGACAAGACTGAGTGGCCAGTCTGAGCCCTGAAGGCCATCAGGGGGTCAGTTGGCACTTAATAGCGCTCATGATATGCCTATTAAACTTACAGTTTGGACAGCTGTGTCACCTCTTCTGACACCAGCCTGCTAAGCTCTACCTAATTACAGATGTCATTCCTTGTATCTCTCAGGCTGTTGTTTTATCCCTCCGTAGGAACGATTCTTTTAATTATTAAATATTTTGTACAGTATTGCATGGCTAAGTGGCTGCGATTTGGGGCGCTTTTGCCCTTGGGTTCAATTATGGTACTACGCTGCTGAGTGCAGGGTATTTAATACTTTGTCAAATCCAGCCTTATACAGCATCTTACGCAGCGCCTCGAGACTCTAAAACATTCAGAGATTTCTTTTTTTTTGAGAGAGAGAGAGAGAGGTTAAAATGACACTTTGTGTAATGAGTAGCGAGCTTGTGTTGTAATGGGAAACACTGAAGGTCTCATAAATTAGAGATACGTTGTGGAGCTCTCTGGTTTGATCAGTAAACACAACCCAAGCCATTATACAAGTGTAATCGAGTGCCAAATGCAGACAGATATTACGATAAAATTGTCACCACAAATGTACAAACTGTAAACCAGTATGGATCCCAACTTGAACGCTATCAGACTACCAAAAAAATATACTCACCCTCTTAGCACTCCCCAAGACTTTAGATCTGCTTCTTTCGGACCTTCAAACATGTTAGCGGTGAAGCCTTTTGCAGTGTATACGATGGTGTTAATATCAAGGGCTTATGTCAGGTGGTTTATGAGAAGCAAAATGGCTCCCTGTGGGGTCAGATCTATTTCTGCTGCCCAATTAAAAGGTGTTGAGTGGCCGCGTGGCGCAGGTGGTTCACATGGGGCAGGGCGTTTGACACTGAGGGCCCTGTTCTTGCTTAGCTGTTAACTCTATGTCCCAACATTAATGGGGGCCCTAATGATGTGCTATGCATCCTGGGAACAAAGTATGCTGCGAAAACTCACTGGACACCCACTGTTGAGCGTAAACCCTCTCAATTAACACCCTGCCCTTCTGAGACCACCGATGATGGCATACTACCTACGGTGCCAGCACGCCCCACGCAGGATCTGATGTCACAGGGACAGGTAGGAGGCTCTGAATCAGACAGTGTGCTAGATGTGATCCTCACACGGTCAACCAAGGCGAAGCGGCAGTTTCCGCTCGGTATCTGCAGTGTTGGGAGATGTTATTTTTACAGTGAGGTGTTAAAATATTGCGCACTTGCTTGTAAAAATAACCAGTCTTGTCACATCTTTACCTTTTATTCTTAACGTGTGTCTAGTTACTTTTCGTACATTTTTACATAAAAATAACGTACACTTCCATTCAATAGTTTGGGGACACATTAAATTAATTAAAAGTGACATTAAAGACATTTATAATGTTACAAAAGATTTCTGTTTCAAATAAATGCTGTTCTTTGTATTAATCAAATAATCCTGAAAAAAGGAACATAATTTCCACAAAAATATTAAATAATATAAAAAAAAATATTAAGCAGCACAACTGTTTTCAACATTGATAATAACAAAGAAATTCTTAAGCAATGATGCTGAAAATTCAGCTTTGCAATCACAAGCATAAATTACATTGTAACATTACATGTACATTGTGCTACACCCCAACATTGTGTAACTGTGGCAGTAGCTGATTTCCCATGGAATGCAGTGTGTCGTCAGTCAATTATGGAAAATCTGTATCTCTATCAAATGTAAGTGTATTAGTTACTGGTAAATGATGGGGAACCCAACTGCGTCTCCATAGCAATATAATTATAGAGCACTACATTAACAAGTTGCTTAGAGAGCACAATACAGTGAGTGTTGAATAAGAGGTGAATCTGAATGGGTGCTGATTGATTGAAGGTGTCGTGATTGTGTGTGTGTGTATACGTGAGCTGAGAAAGCGAGCGGATCTAGGTGTAGATATCAAGAGGGATGCCGAGCCAGCTGTGTCATTTCATTAATGGCACCACATTCTCACAATCCACCTCATAGTAATGTACCTTGCCTTGAACACAGCAGGCTGACCTTGATTTATCTGTTCACTGCACAAAACAAAAAAACAAACTTTTTTTTTTTTTTTTTTTATTACAATTTTCAAAAATCAGACACCTAATCCGCACTTGTGTAAAATCTGGTCTATAAATAAATTTAATATAAATGTGGCTCTGGCTGATATTCTCACACAGAGGCAATTATTAATTTGAATGTGTCTAAAGTGTCTAAATAATTTTTGGATTCACTGTACATTATATCTTCTACATATTTTAGGTAGATGTGACAACCAAGCGGCAACCTTCCGGTCTCTCTCTTGAATCCAACACAGAAGTGAGTCAAGTGACTTAAACTGCAATTCATAGACTGACCGCTAGAGACAGGCTCCAAAAGAGAGTCGATCCCATAGTCCCCATAAAAAAATATATGTTTACAGCCTGGTACAAAAAGTGGTTTTGGTCTATATACTGTAGCTATTTTTGCCCTTCATGACAACTGTGAGGGGGGTGATTTTTTTTTTTTATAACTCATCCGTTTAAATTATATTAAGCCTTAAAGTTCTGCATAATTAAGGCCATGGTCACTTGAGTGACAGGTGGATTGCCGCTGCTGTCATTACTAGCTGTTTGTCTGTTAGCCATCACATCAACTCAGCTAATCCCGCCTCTTTTGCCCATTTTCGGTTTTCCGGAGGTGACGTGTTGCCAAGATGGCGACGGCCGGCTCCGCCCACTTTCGGCTTCAAAAATGCTCTTCAGAAACCTAGGGGTGACATCACAGACACTATAGTTGTGTCCCAATTCAGGGGCTGCATTCTCCGAAGGCCGCATTTGAAGGCCGATTGCATCACAGCGGCGCAATGAAGGCCGTCCCAAGTCGAAGGATCCTTCTAATGCGGCCTACCGTCAGTGTTGCCAAGTCTGAGGTTTTCCCGTGGAATTGGGCTACTTTTAAGTTGTTGCCATGGGTAAGAAATGATTTCCACCCCCGTAAGTATGATTTTGACGCTCCAACACCCCCAAAACATCTCTCAGACGCAAAAATCCAGTGGAGAATTCGGCTGCCCGATGGAGAAGAGCCGATGGGCTTTTTGGACTAATTTTGTTGCACAGACCTGGCAACCCTGCCTATCGTCCTTCTTTCCCCGGGCCGCGAAGGATAGAACGAGGAACCAGCACCAGCAGCAGCCAAGAGAAACGAGACCGAGAGGATGAGCTGATCGAGATATTTAGGGAGGACATGAAGTTTCAGAGAGAATGGACAGATTGTTTTCTCTTCTTGACAGATTGGTAGAGAAATAAACGTTTGGTTATGTGAATTAAAATGTGTAAATTAAACAATCGTATAGGCCTACATTAGTTTTATGTAAGTTATAAATTGTAAATGAAACTAAAAATTATTTCTGTGCTTTGTTTATGTTTGTAATGCAAGTTATAAATTATTCTGTACATTTATTTTTGTCATGTCAATTAGTTTATACATTTCTATACATTTTTACTTGCAGTAGCCTACTTTTTTACAACTATTTACACGATAAGTTACGTTTAAGATAAATAAAAACAAAAAAAGTTTAAATGAACAGTTTACATAAAACAGAGTAAAAAAAAAAAAAATCGGTAGACTTTTATTGAGCTGAGCAGGAGATCCTGGTGGTGCTGCACAGAGACCCTAGTAAGGCCTCTGCCAGTGGGACATCATCTGGGATCAGTGCATATTTCCACTGTCCACTAACAGGTTTGCAGGGCTGACTCAGGCGTGGGCTGCCATGTCATTGGGATGTTCTCAGAAAGAGGGAAGCCATAAACCATAAAATATTTTAACATACAAAACTGTCCTATAAGCTAAACTCTGGATGACAGCGGCCCTCCAGGACTGAACGTTGCCTATTCCTGATCTATAAGACATATTTTTACTGTTTCTATTATATACTGTTCATATTTTTTTAAACAATGTCTAATATCATAATCTAATATCCATGTGTAAAAAGTCAGTTTTTCATAAAAAGTATAATATTTGCCTCTGAGATGGAGTTGAATAACAATCTAAAGTACTTCAAAATCATATTTTAATCCAGAGTAAATGTATGTCTTTACATTCCACTACTGGTTATTTGGAAAATGAAACTAACAAATTGTTGCTAGCTGTGTCCCGGGATTTGTTCAATGAGACGGTCTGGTTTTGTCGCCTAGTAACTGACATCCCTTGTGACGAGCGGCAGTAACATTTGTACTGGACTTTATATTTATAAATATATAGTTATAACTGCCTAAAAACAAAATAAATCTTTTTTTTTGAATATGGTCAATTTATGTACATAATAAAATCTCAAGAGTATAAACTAGCCTATGTAAAATTACATACTGGTAACATATAAGTCAACATTTGAACCTTTATTGTATTTTTTTATTATTATTATTTTCATTTTTATTATTAGATACATTAGATTACTCGATTAAATTGAAACCCAAAACTTACATTTAAAAGTGTAATCTGGCAATTTCGTCTCCGGCGTGCAATGAATTCTGGGATAGGCAAGGCTGCGAAGGATCCTTCTGATGTATCCTGCATTCACAGGAAAAGAAGGACACATTTACACATTTGAAGAAGCCTTCGAAGGACCTTCGAATTGGGACAGCCTTCGCCGCGCCGCGGTGACGCAATCGGCTATACTTTCCCCTTTAAACGAGTCTCGGAGCGTCTTTTGAAGGCAGCGTCGGCTGCGCACTTAGAAGGACACGGCCTTTAAAGGATGCTGCCCCTGAATTAGGACACAGCTTACGTCCATTTTTTTTTTTTTTTACAGTCTATGGTGACAACTTAAAAATGGTGTACCCCACGCGTAACTCTTCCCAAAGTTTCTTTTAAAAGAGTTAACGTTTCAATTTGTCAAGTGGCAGATTTAAATAAGATTCAGTCAGCGCTTACTTACTCTCGCAGGTTCCCACAGAGCTCCATTTCCTCAGTGCATGCCTTCAGTAACAATAATAACCATCAGCCCACAGAACATGAACAAACATGCAGCACAAAGACGCTCTCTGGAACAGGTCCATTACCCGCTATCATCAGTAGTGGGGTGTGGGGGACAGGGGGGTTACATAGAGACTGCAGAGAGGCATGCCGATTTGGACGCAGAAATCACATCCTTCTCCCTGCTGAAGCGGAGGTCTTTTTATATTACTCAAATGGCCAATCAGCCCACTCTCTCAGGAAAGTCAAATGCTTCTTTCATGGGCCTGATGAAGCATAATGACCAGAAGACAATTTACACTCTTGGGGCCCAAAATGGGATTGAGTCAGTCCTTGGGGATGTGTAAGGCCCGTAAATTACCTCAGTGTGTGTCCGGGCACCTGTACGAGGCTTTAATGAAAAAAAAAAAAAAGAAAAAAAAAAGCTTTAACACACCTCCAGCCAAGACATCAACACAGTATGTCAGATAAGAGTCTCTAAAAGCCAATTTTTAAGATCCAATGCAGCACCCCTACAGTCTCCAGAATCACTAAAAGTTGAATTTTTTTACTTTTTCAAATGTCCTGCTGGACGTATTTGGCACCAGCTTCTAAAATGAAATGGGAAATGAGATGAAAGATTTTGCTAGGGTTTTGCACACACACACACTTTTTTTTCCCTCAAATGATCTGCCTACTACCTTCTCTACCAGCTTTTACTTTATTTATTTGCATTTATATTATATTTACAGATTCACTAAAGTGGCGGGAAAGAGTTAAGACTGGAGTAAGGCCTGCTGAAAATTCCTATTTGCCACCACATTATGAAATTGAAAAAAGTTATTTTAAATAATAGTTCACAATATTATTTTTTGAAGTATTTTTTGGTCAAAGAAATGCCTTGTAAAGCATGAGAGATTTCTTAAAAAAAATAAAATAATAATAATCTTACAAAACCCCATAATTCACTATGATAAAAAAGTCTTAACATCTAGTTTACAGTGTACAAAATACCATTCTAAAAAAGAAACAAGAAAACAACATGATCAAACTACATAGCGGGTTTGTGTACAATTGCATTTGCACAGAAATGTACTTGTCTAGTGGGTTGCACAGATACTTTATCCAGCCTACTCAATTAAGTTTATGCATTTGTCTTCCTATACCGCTCATAAAAACATGACCTGTAAACAGTGTCTTCAGATGGTGCCAAAATGTTGCTGGTAAACAGTTCATTATAAAAACTGTGAGTTTTTAGACAACTATGGAACAGGACAAATTGTTTTACTCCCTCAGAGGCTATTGTATTTGATAGCTGCAGGAAGCAGTTTAGTAACCTCAGCAAATGCATGACATGTAAGAATTGAGTTCTACTATTTGAGCCCCACTGTCAGGAAAAGAGTGAGCACAGGAAATATAAAGCCAAAGGTCAAGAGAATATGGAGCATGGTGGCTCTTACTGCAGGTACTGGCAGGAAGAAGAAGAAAGAGGCATGATCCCTTAGGAGCTTATGAGAGACATGAGGACAAGAGTAAAGTCCGGATGATCAGAAGTAATGAAAAGTATGTAATTGACTAAATAACCTATAAGAGAATAGGGGCAGAATCTCTTGTTTTAAAAAGAAATGCATCCACCACACACACACACACACACACACACACACACACACAATTCTGAGAGCTTTAAAAGAACATTTTGATGTTAGGAGACATTTTGATGATATTATGAGGTCTGCAGGATGGTGGGTCTTTTTTTGCGGCCTCTTACTGTGAAAGACCACCTCCTTTGGGAGTTGTGATTTGACAAGCTTTGAGTGTGCTCACACACACACACACACACACACACACACACACACACACACACACACACACACACACACACACACACACACACACACACACACACACACACACACACACACACACACGTACAGACACAAACACACACACACACACACACACACACACACACACGTACATACACACACACACACACACAATTCTGAGAGCTTTAAAATAACATTTTGATGATATTATGAGGTCTTCAGGATGGTGGGTCTTTTTTTGCGGCCTCTTACTGTGAAAGACCACCTCTTTTGGGAGTTGTGATTTGACAAGCTTTGAGTGTGCTTTTGGGATCGGTCCCCACTCCGGGAATGATTCCCAGTTTGGGAAAAAGATGCCTGTTATTTTGGTTTACTATAGTATTTTTCCATCTGGCTGTACTATAAATTTGTAAACATAAAAAGGGAGCAAGATGGTCTTTTCTTTCACAGTCTACAGATTTACAACAAACATTATGCTAGTACGTGTGTTCATGCATATGGCACTCTGCTTGTAAGCTGGACAGCAGAAAAAAAGAAATATGACTGGAATGACTGGAAAACACGTTCAAATAATTTTAATTGAATGATTTGAATGAAATACGAAAATATGAAGAAAAAAAAAAACGTAGCATGCTTTGGTCATTGACAAATGCGATTTCATCGGCATATACTCACAAATGCCACACACACATATACATTAAACACTTAGTGTTTGCCATCAAAAATGCCATTGTTTTATACAAACCTGTTTTAATCTATTTTATACTTTTATGAAAGGCACAACAGTGTACAAACAAACCTGTTTGTGAGGTGATGGAAGAAATGTTCATACAGATGGAAGTACACACTGTAAACCTGATGTTATTTAGATGTAATACATGTTCCAAGCTAGTGAAATAGTTGGGTATTAGGCTAAAGGTGGCATTTTGTGTTGTTGCCCTCACAGAGTACATGGATTTTTCCCCGTTCCTCAGCTACTTCAATTCAGGTACAGTACGGTCTGACTAGAATGATATGAGTGCTAGTTGTGTTTGTAGCATTACTAGCAGCATAGGAATATTCAATGTTATTGTGTAGCTGTGTAGTAATATTATTAGTAGTAAATGTATCCAGTTCTCTCAACTTAAATGCAATTTTAAAAGGAATAATTACCTTTGCACTACTATAATCAAGTGTTTTTTTATTTTATTTTGCTTTATGTCCACCCACAACATAGTCAGGAAAAAAGCAACTCTATTAAGGTCTCTTGATTTTAGCAATATCGATCCCAACCGCTGTAAAGATCCCTGCCTTAAAGAGCGTTAATGAATAAAATGGCTTCTTCATTTTCAGCTGATTGGAGGGCATGCATTGACTCTTTTAATTACTGGAGAGAAGAAATTGGTTGTGCATGCCTTATCCTTTAATTGTTTTTTCCACAGCCAGTCCTTAATTGGGACTCCCTTGTGTTTATCGATTCACTTTGATGTGCTTTAATTTGGATGACGTGCAATATATATATATATATATATTAGTTTGCAGAGGGGTTCTGCCCAGCTCTCTCTGAATGTGGTTTGTGTCAAGGCTGTGTATGCGCATGAGTGCGGTCACACTCATCAAAGCAGGAGGTGTTATGCTGTGAGGGAAATTTCACAGCAGGTAAAGAGCTGCAGGATCAAATAGGCCCCTTAGTCCAGCACCACACATGAGATGCTGTCTGAATACACGTCCACTGATTCGAGCAGTTAAACCTGGGGCTCCTGCTGCTGCCCCCTTTTTCTTTGTGAGGTCTGTCTTAATACACTTTGAAAGTTTAGTTCAGCTCTATTCAGTTTATTCATATACACAGTTTTTCACAGAAAATACTATATTGTTCCAAAGCAATTTTACAATTGTGCCTTAAAACCACCAGAGCACGTAGTGACAAGCACATTTAAATGCATAAATTGTTATATTCAAACACATTCAATTGTTATAAATTGAACAAACTTTGAAGCTTTAGAATATTGATTGGTTGATTGATTGATTGATTGATTGATTGATTGATTGATTGGTTGGTTGATTTATTTTTTTCTCCAGAGACAGTGTAGTTCCACTTCTAAAGTTAATAAGAGGATAGTTTACTGTATGAAGACTAATGAAATATATACTTTGGAAGGTATAATTGTAAGCAGTAAAATAAACAAGCGTGATTTTGGCCTGGCAACGTAATTGTTTATTTTCAAAGGTACTTGTTCAAAGGAGTAAAGTTCACGTTTCATAACCCAATATATGTATAATAATTGAAGTATAATTACTCAAGTACTGTACAATTCTGTCACAGCTTCTCCTTTCTATCTACAATGAGCAGCAGAACAGAGAGAGTCGTCACAATGCCAGAGTTTCAGAAGTTGACACCAGTACCACTGACATTTCAAGATTTGTGATACCACAGTAAAAACTATTATGCTAAATAACAAAAAAAAAAAACAAATTAAAACGGTTAAATATTATTATAAATTTGAACAAATTAAACTAAAAGTGTGAGGCCTTCAAGTATTTTCCAATTAATAAAACATTACTCATGCAATTGTTCAAGTAAACAGTTAGAAGTAAATGGCAAGAACAATGGTTTTCCCTTTTTCTTGTCGATATTGTTGTTTGATTAATATTAATGCTCTAATTCTTGTCTGGTATCATAGTATATGTTTTGTTTTAGAATTGAGATGCTGCCAAAGTGCTGCATTGTGTGATTTATGTCCTGCTAAGTGATGATTTTAGGTATTTGATGCAATTAGAGAGTGCTTTTGCAGTGCATTGACTGTGATAGACTAGTTCATTATGATTAAGATTAAGTCACAATGTCTAGTTTGTGTAAATGGCTTGAATTCTTCACAGGGTGCATCAAGGCAGCATCAATTATATCATGCCAATTCCTCCACATGCATCAACAACTAACTGATTGTGCTTTGTTTTGACCACTTTAGGGAACTTTACTTTAGCGGAGCTGGGCATTTGTGAACCATCCCCGCATCAGAACGCATACTGCCCTGAGATCGGCCTCTTGCAGCGCGGTTACTCTCTGAGCGCCGGCTCCGACGCGGACTCTGACCCAGAGGGCCCTATCTCACCGGAGAGAGCGATCCAGCTGTGGGGGGGCCAAGGCATCAAGTCCCGTCGCAGTTCTGGCCTCTCCAGCCGGGAGAACTCGGCACTCACCCTCACCGACTCTGACAACGAGAACAAGTCTGATGACGAATCAGGTGAGAGATTGTTTCAGAGAGCGAGAAAGCAGCGAGCGAGTTTCGTGTTTATGAGAAACTGAGGGTGCGAGAAAAATCTTTAAGGCTTTTAGAGTGTAAGGTGTGTGAGAACAGATGCCAAAAATGTGCAACATGTGATAAAACATTCACTTTTATGCTTTCGACTCATTTAGAGCTGAATGCATTTCGGATACCTTTTGTGTTACTCTTACCTGGGTGTTATAGCCTCCCTGTGCATTAGTAATCATTCCCCAATGACACAAGCCGCTTTTGTTAGTCAAACTGCAAGCTAATCTGCCACTGGAAATGCGTATAAATAGACTGGATACATCATGACATGTCACTCTCAGTTAATATAAAAAGACTGTACACAGAAATATATTTTTAAAAATGTCACATGATGCATGTTCGTCAAGCGAAAACATTGTGAAAAACAATCTTCCATTGATGTTGTTGTTGACGACTGAATCCTCATCGGCACCTTCCTAGCTGTAATTCTGCAACATGTTCCTTGTTTCCACACTTCCTTGTTAATTTGGTGGCATCCTAATCTTAGCATAGTTTGTAGAAAATGTCAGAGGTTAATGAAAAGACAAAACCCATCCTAATTAATTGAGTTCTCACCATATCACACCTCAAGCAGATCCATCAGCTGTGAATTCCAGCATCGCACAAACTCGCTCTGACAATTTATCAAACTACTCTACAGCTATTAAACACATAAAGAAACACCTTGGAAAGCAGTCATCTTCATCTTGCCGGTTGATAATTGCCTCACAGATAATTGCCATGCTAATCTCCCGGCCGCTGTTTTTTACGGCACAGAAAAACGCGTAGGCGCAACATGTGCCAGTCACCGGATCCCTTGCCTGTCTGCTCCGATAGCAGTGGACGCAAGCTGGACACCGTCTCTCAGCTCTGCACCGTGGCTCATTCCCACTCAAATCCCAATTAAACGTCGCCCAGGCTGTGCCTGATAATCTGGGCAGGATGTGTCACAGAGGAACCATCTATGATAAATTAAGTAAAAGACCTTTACAATACTTTTTTAAGATTGTAATATATTACCTTGCACCAACAGCAGTAATACTGAGATTCAATAAATATAGTTTTGAGTTTTTATGCTTTTTAGGAGACCAAGCAACAATTTACCTAAAGACACTTGAGCTTATACATGCAAAACTTTGTCCAATCCCATTTATACATAAATGTTGCTGAATTGGGAATATCGAACCAATTTTAATTTTACCAGATACAGTATGTATTCAGTATGCTATTCCAAATAGCATACAATATTTTTATTATTTCTGCTATTTAAAGATAATAATTCAGTTTGATGTATACTAGCATAATACTTTTTACTATTTTTACAATATATATATTTGAAGTAATTAAGTTTAATATTCAGAATAACATGCTATGAAGATATAGATTTATGAAGAGAATAATTCAATACCCTATTCCAAATATTATTTCTGCCATTTAAAGATAAGAATGCAGTATGCTATTTTGAATAGTATACTAGCACACTACTCTTACTATTTCTGACATACAAAGAAAATAATTCAGTACTTTTTTTAATAGAAAACTACCGTAAGGGTTTCTACAATATAAATATTTGAAGAAATGAATTCAGTATGCTTTTGCATAATGCTGGCATACTATTACTGTTTCTGCCATATATTAAATGAGTTCAGTATGTTACTACTAGCATACTTCTCTTGCTGCTTCTGCCATATAAACGTCAAAAATTATGAATTCAGAATGCTATTAAATTTAACATACTACTCTTACTGTTTCTACAATATAAATATTTCAATAAAGGTTTTCAGTAGGTAATTTATATCTTTATATGAATTCAGTATACTAAATATGTAGCAGAAATAGTAAGAGTATATTGCTATTCCAAATTCAATTATCTTAACCATTTTACTGAGCAAATGTGGCTAACATACGTTTACGATATCAGTCAGACAAATTCATAGCAATGGCTGCCAAAAACCAATCAAAATACAGCTGTCATTATTTTAAATTATGATCAATTGTCATGGACTTTTGTAAGTGTGGTGTTTCCATTAGGATCATTTTACCTAGTTTTGTGAGAACTGGCCTTAAGCGTCATTGGATTCACTCTGTTCTCCACACATGTTCTTAAAATGTTGCTTTTGGCTATTTGCATTTTTTTTTTTTGATGCTAAAATGAAAAAAATAGATAAGGTGTGACTGATACCTCTGTGAGTCTGTGCTTGAGAAAATCAAGCTTTCTTGCTGTTGAACTGAATTAGAAGCGGGATATTGCTTTCAGTGAATGTGTTCTCACAAGGAAGAAAGCATATGTTCAAAATAGAAGCAAGTAAACCTGTCATTTCTGTCTTTCCACTTCTAACACTCTTTGAAGCCTCACCCTTATCTTTGCCCCTTTTTCTTTCACAATTGTCGTGCATGTTGATGCACTTCAATATCCTTCTCTCTCTCATCTTCCTTTTTTTGCCCTGTTATATTATGGATGTGTCAGCAACACCAATCACGTTGAAAGACAGGTGTCACTCACAGAGGGAGAGAGAATGGGGTCAGAAGGAAATTTTCATCCATTATCACCCTCTGTCTGCCTCTTCCAAAATACTCTCCCTGACGTAAAGGCAGCTTTCAAAGTCTACCACCCGCTTTGACTAAAACATCCATTTGTGCTTTTGAGATGTTAAGTCTAGACATGGGCTTACTAGTCAATATCTGATTGGGCACGGAGTCAGAAGTTGTTAGGATAAAAATAGCAGCCACTCTTCCAGGTTCTTCAGACGAGCAGCTTTTAACAAAGACTCGGCATTGCTGAAAAATATAGTAAAGACAGCAATATTGTGAAATTATAACATTTAAAAATAACTGTTTTCTATTTTAATATATTTTAAAATTTACTTTTGTGAAGCAAAGCTGAAATTTCAGCAGCCATTACTCCAGTCTTCAGTTTTACATGATCCTTTAGAAATAATTCTAATATGCTGATTTGCTGCTGAAGAAACATTTCTCATTATTACCAATGTTGAAAACAGTTGTGCTGCTTAATAATTTCGTGGAAATCATGATACTTTTTTTTTTTTTTCAGGATTCTTTAATGAATAGAAAGTTCAAAAGAACTGCATTTATTTGAAATTGAAATAGCCTGTTATAATTTTAAAGACATTACTGTCACTTTTAAACAATTTAATGCATCCTTGTTGAAAAAAACAAAACAAAAATAAACCAAATGGTAACACTTTAGTTTAGGGTCCATTTCACTATTAAAGGGTTAGTTCACCCAAAAATGAAAATTCTGTCAGTAATTACTCACCCTCATGTTGTTCCAACCCCGTAAGACCTTCGTTCATCTTCGGAACACAAATTAAGATATTTTTGATTAAATCTGAGAGCTGTCTCACTCCTCCATAGGCTTCTAAGACACTATAACTTGCTGGCCCAGAAAATGTATTAAAGACATTGTTAATATAGTCCAAGCGACTCCAGTGGCTCAATCTTAAGTTTATAAAGCGACGAGAATACTTTTTGTGCGCCAAAACAAACAAAAATAACGACTTTATTCCACTTTTCATTTCCTTCTCTCTGGGCCTCGAGTCTTTTCACGTAGTGTTTAAGCGTAGCGCGTCTGTGTTGCACGTCACCACGTAGGCTCACTATTGGGCGACGCTGGTCATGTGTGTGATACGTGGCTACGCTTAAACACTACGTGAAAAGACTCGAGGCCCAGAGAGAAGGAAATGAAAAGTGGAATAAAGTCGTTATTTTTGTTTGTTTTTGCGCACAAAAAGTATTCTCGTCGCTTTATAAACTTAAGATTGAGCCACTGGAGTCACTTGGACTATATTAACAATGTTTTTAAAACATTTTCTGGGCCAGCAAGTTATAGTGTCTTAGAAGCCTATGGAGGAGTGAGCCAGCTCTCAGATTTAATCAAAAATATCTTAATTTGTGTTCCGAACATGAACGAAGGTCTTACGGGGTTGGAACAACATGAGGGTGAGTAATTACTGACAGAATTTTCATTTTTGGGTGAGCTAACCCTTTAACTTGTTGCTTATTAGTATGTATTTTACTAGGATATTGGCTGATTATTATTATTATTATGTATGCCTTATTCTGCTTGACTATATTCTATATCCCTTAATCAATTCCTTCCCAATACCTAAACGTAACAACTACCTTACTAACTATTAACAAGCAGTAATTAGGAGTTTATTAGGAGTTTGTTAAGGCAAAAGTTGTAGTTTATAGTGAGAATTAGACGCTAATCTATAGTGTGGCCTAACTTAAATATGCATTGGTGCAAAAATAACAATATTTTACACTGATCAAATTTATTAACATCCGTATCATACTACAATGGACGCGAATATATATTTGATCAAATATCGTATACCACAAACATCCATTTTGGGCCGTGGTGACATGTCCCATTATGTCTTCTATGGAGATCGTATTCATACAAAATCATCACTTGTTGCATAAGCAGCTTAAACACGATGTCAGGCTTTTCTTCTTCATTAGGACAGGTCATATCTTTTTTTTATAACTTTGATTTCTCTAATTTAAGAATTCAAAGTAAGACTGACTAACTGCTAGTTTGTCAGACAAGTTCCTAATACATAGTCTTAACATAATGGCTGTGTTTATGCAACAGGCCACTGGTCTTTTTAAAACAACCTAACATAATGATCACGGTCTGTGAAATATCATAGTTAATGTCAAATCCTGAGTGCCTTCAGGTCAATGAAGATCTTGTAGCATGTAGAAAGTGTTTCAACAAACACACAAAGCACTTGTTGGTCAATTTCAGCTTAGCATTAATCTAAACTAGCTCTTTCCCGGGTTGATATAAGAAGTGTCACCGCCGAGAATTTGTTTGTAACAGTAATTCCATATATAGCACATCATTCACCATCATAACAAAAGCTTCATTAATACTGTAACTCGAACACACTAGTAGATAGTGTTTCGAGTCAGCTCAATTTAAAAAAGTCAATGGGAAATTAAAGAGTGTGATTCCCTCTGAGGCGGATAAAACAAACCCTCATTCGACTCTTTCTGCTTATCGATGGCGTCTGTTCCGTGTAATCCTCTTAGAATATTTTCCTCGCACCTTTTTGATGCTAGGTAAGGTGCAGAGGGAGTTTGATAATGAGGCCAGGTGATTGTCTTATTAAGCAGCCTGGATGACTGGAAGCCTCTTCGATTTGAGTGACTGATTAATGCCCACATGCTACAGCTCTCAGAGCAAAGAGTCAGTGATCTTTACGTGTCTGGGGTTCCATTACACCGCATGGGTGCTGTCATTTTCTGCTGCTGTCTCTATAGTATTTAACTCTAGTATTTCCAGTGTATATTGCTATTCATGCAGGTGCGAAGCGTTGGCCGGCTGTCCAGACGAGGGTGGCTGTCATTTCTGCACTCTGCCGCGTGTTTGTTTGCATAAGTAATTGCACTCCAGCCAAATAAGAAATTATCCCATCATTCGGTTGCGGTCCCATGCGAGTTACGTTTGGCAGCGGTTCGGCGATCAGTGTTTCGCATCACGTTCGGTAAACAAAGCCACATTGGCGCCCCATGCTGCGAGAAGAGTTGGGCGGCTTTTGTTTGCAGGATTATTTGTATTCTGCCACACTGATCTGCCTCACTAAACATTTAAGAAGCTTTGTTGGGGACTCAGAAAAAAATTAGTTTCCTTCTTGAATAATTAAGTTTGAAGCTTAAATGTTTCCCTGCTGTGTGTCTGTCTGTCTGTGTGGGAAGCCCATGACCATGGACATGCAGAACATTGAGCATAACCGATAACTGCTGTTGTGTATCAGAGAGGATTGTGGCACTGACCATTACGTTTCATTATTACAACAACTACAATTGTTTTCCTTTTTTTTAATCAGCTCCACTCTATCTGAATGAATAACCATGAATCATGCTTTGGTTAATGTGAATTTTGCAATGACATGGGGGCAGTCTCGCATTAAACCAACAAGATTGAACCAAACCGATTGTGCCCCTTTATGCAGACGCAAGTGAGATTTGTGCCGAAGATTATAGTATGAATGAGGCTCTCTGCAAATAACTGCAATCAATCCTGTAATGGGAGCATCAGGAGAGGTCTCGTTAATACGGAAGAAAAGAGCATGAGTAGAAGAAGAGAGAAATCAAAGTTGCATGCTGGGATATTCATATCTAAGAGGGGAGACTGGAATTATTTGATACTCGCTGAAATGAGTTGACTGCATGTGGGCTAAAGGAACATCGTACAGATGCATGAAGCGATTTGTGTGATTGCAGGATGTGTTTAATGAATATTGCACTATTTAGCATACGCTGCTGAAAAAGGATGCTGATTGGTGGGAGACCTGTGGGATTGTGCCAGAATATATTTCTTGAAATTATGTTTTAACTTTCTTTGAGGTGAACTCAAATTAAGAGTTTAATTGCACAACTAATGACCCTCGATGAAACACGTCAGCTTTTACGATTGTTTCTTACACATCTCATGTTAGGCAAATGGAAGGGCTCCTCCACGTCAAATACCAACTATTTATGAACTCCAGTTCAGTTTTACTTTTCAGCCGCCGTTTTGTCCTTTGCCATTTACAAATGTTTAACTTCTTATCTTACGTTGAATAGAAACAAGAAATCAATAAACAACATTTTTTTATGGCTGCTGGTTAATAGTGAAGTGGATACAATAATTTGTGAAGAAGCCTCTCTCTTTTCTGTCAGAAAATTTTAGCGCTGAGGTTGAGTAAAAGCTTTTTGTGAATCTCCACAAAGGTTGTATCGACCTCCTCCACTAAAGTTGTAAAGGAGGAAAATGTCATTGATGGAAGGTAAACAAACTCTGACACGTTTAAAATGAATGTGCAAGACAAAAAAAAACTGTTTTGATTGCAATACTGTGGTATATTGAATATACAACTGCATTTTATTATTATTGTTAATAATATTAATAATAACAAATAAATAGGTACTTTTTTGTTAGTGGTTGATATTCACTATATTGTTACTTTTTAAAAGTGCATGCAAATTTTTTGTTTGTGGTGTCCAGGGGTGCGTTTCCCGAAAGCATCGTTAGCCAACTATGGTCGCAAGTTCCGTCGTTATCAGCATAGTTCAACGATCTGGTGTTTCCCGAAACCATCGTTCCAACGAACGTTCGCAAACAGCATCGCAAACTTGTGTGGTTGGAACGACAGCTCTCGAGCTGTGGTTAGAAGCATAGTTTCTAGTTTACATGAGATGTAGACTGGATAAATCCTTATCTTTAGCAAAATAAGCAAGCTGACATTCAGTACAACCCGTGTTATTTATTTAGAATACATACAAATGTAATTTACGTCTTTTAGTTTGTCGAGATTTAAAGCACCGTTTTTGAAGACTGCGCATGTGCGAACGTGCTCTAGCCTACTATGTAAGAACGAGCCAAATATTGAGTCTGGTAATAAAGCAAAATAACTGAGAAAAATTAGAAATGGTCTTCAGATGCCATGTATGTAACTTATATGACAAAATCTAGCGTTAATTCGATCTCAAACAGATTAATTAAAATAAGTTATTAGTCCACCACGTGCGAGACGTCATAAACCAACGTGGTTGAACGATACTTTGCGACAATACGGTTTCGGGAAACAGTCGTGACTAGCTAGTTGATTTCTCCAACGATGCATCGTACCAAAGAGTATAGAAGCCCAAGAGGCGAAACTCAATAGAACGCTCCATAGCAACAGTTGCCCCCATGACGTGACGGCGCGGCCGCCATTATGGACTGAAAACTGAAGGAAAACGCCGAAAAATAATGGGAGTCAATGGCACTGAAAAACTTAACATAACAAAAACTTAACATAACTTAATTTTTTCTGGCCGTCATATCTAAATATGAAAACAATTTAAAATACATTAATGAGGATGACCGATGTTAAATGACGTTAAATGACAAAAAATATACGTCTACGTGTTGGTTATGCATGGCCTAATTACCCTTAGGAAAATAGTATTTTGGGACAAAATATTTCTATAGAAGTACTATAAGACTACTATAGAAATACTATAGCGGCTCTAGGATATCATAGAGGTATTATAGAACATAACATACTTCTGTGATTTTCTGTAATACCTCTATAATATTTTAAAGCTGCTATAGTATTTATATAGTAGTCTTATCGTACTTCTATGTCCCAAATTACTATAGTATTCCTATAAGATTACTATAATATTTTGTCCCAAAATACTATAAGATTCCTATAGTACTTTTTAGTAAGGGTATGTCCCCCACCGAATCGGCTTCATTAGCCTACCACTTACGGTTTGCAAAGATACAATTATAAAATTACTGCAAAACTTTAATCTATCAATATTTATGTTCTATTATGCATTTTCCTTGTTATATAACTAACAGAAATTCATGAAATAATATAGGCTATAGGCAGACAAACAGTAATAAGATATAAGTAATAAGATATTTATTCAAATGTTGATTTTGAAATTAGTGAACATCATATATATGATTTGGAAAAATAAATAAATAAATAAAATTATAAATGAACATTTCTAAAGACAGTTAATATTTTACATAGAATATCACAAAAATATTAACAACTTGTTTTTTCAACATCTTCAGTGAAAGTGCACACAGTGAACGTTTCAATGGCAAGAACAAAAACAATCTGTGAATGTCCTATTACAGGCGGAAAGGTACAAAAAAGATGTGCAATCTAGCAAGTGCACACATGAACTATAAACACCTACTAAAATGGATTTTGCCATTGACTGGCGCTAACGATTTCAGAAGCTTTCAGTCCATAATGGCGGACGCGCCTCCGCAGCGCCATCTACAGACTGTTACCCATAACACAACAGAGTTTCGCCTCTTGGGCTTCTATACTCTTTGATCGTACTATGGTAGTTAAGCAGCGAGCTATATAGTTGTACGGGAAACACACCCCTGGTTGATATGTCAGTGGGTTTGTCATTTATACTGGCACCTGACACTGATGTCAGAATCACACAGAAGTTGCAACACTGACAAAAAAAAAACAATCAGTAAAATTACCTTCAATTTTCTTTTGCAAGTATTGCAAGATTTAAGCCAATTTCAGATATAAAATTAAGTAAAATCTACTTATCTAATTGAAGTTATACATACATTTAAATAACTACATTTACCTTGGCCAGTTAGAGTTTGAGTAATTTCTACTTATTTGAAGTTTATTTAGTTTCAAGTACATTTTACTCAAACAATATAGCATTGAATTAAGACATGCTTTCAAAGTGTATGCTCTACTTAGAACATCTAAGTAAATAATACGGTAGATATTGTGTAGACAATATATCTACATAATAGAATGTGAACACAGAGACCTCAATACTTGGTACTCAATAATGATAATATACTGGTTGTGTCATTTTGAGTAGAAAATGAACTCCAGATGTCACAAAACAGCAAGTTACTAATCTTAACAACAAAAGCAATGATAAAACATTGGAAATACAGCTGGAAAACAGTGAAAAATGCTACCTTAATAATTATGCATGCCCCCGTGCATGATGGGAACACCAGTATCAGAAAGTTGAGTATATGTTTTATTTAATTTTATAATGTTGATATTTATGCTTTAATGTCCACAAACTTAAATTGAGTATTAATATAGAATTAACTTTTTTTTTTATTCTTGCCTGAATATTCACTGATAAAAAATGATTCTGTGGTGGAATAAATATTACAGAAAAAAACCCTGAATAGTTTTTTTCTGTAATATTTATTCCACCACAGAATAATTTTTATCAGTGAATGCCATTGTATAAATCTAATTCACACATTTAATTCCATGAAGTTATGAAGATAAAGCAAATAATATTTGGCTTGTCATGTAATTTCAACATGAAGTGAAGTGTGCAGCTATTGTTTTCTGCTGACCTAACATACAAGCGCTGAACAAACAAACAAATAAAGCAACAAACTGCCGCTCTTTTCATTTCCCCAAACGTTTAGGAAAATTTACGGGCAGCCGGCAGCTATGCTCGTAAAAGTCTTTATACTGTCGCCATTCGCAGGTGAAAGAAGAACACTTGTAAATTTCTGCGGCAGCGTCCATGCCCTACATCCGAATAACACTGATCTTGGGGAAGAATGATTAAAACATGCATTAGATGATATAAGAGTTGGCGTGGGCATTGATTCAAGCATTAAATATTCCTGCCTTTTACAACTCTCCCTTGAGAGGTCTCTTTCAGTCCTCTTCCTTGCTTCCCATCCAATATTGGAGTCAAGATTGCCATTGCTGGGTTCATTACATTGCAGCTTTAGTTAATGAAACGGACCCAGGCCGACGCAGGGGCCCTTTATGTGCTCCGATCAATCGGGTCCCAGTAAATCTGAGCTTAACCGTCCCCTTTCATCTCAATGCAATGTTGATATTTCTGCTTCCACTGGCCAACCGTCAGACACCACAATATATCATAAAGGGGGGTGAAGATGGAAGTTATATTTAGCTGCCTGACCTTTCTGAGACGTACATCTGTCTGTCACCCTACAGTCTTTGTGTGTGTGTGCTGTGCTGATTGTTATTTACTGTCGACAGTGCTGGTCCTAATGTCAACTCGGGGGGCTCTATTAGTCGAACCTGTGGTGCACACACACACATTGGCTAACAGACACATGGAAGCACAAACTCACGTCATATTTAGCGATCCTGCTACATGAGAAAACGTTCCCACCTCGCTGTGTTTTTATATGAAAATTCAGGCACAATCAACATGTGTCTTCTTTATAGACTTTAAACGCTGGTTCTCATCTTTTCATCTCTCTCTATCTATCTTAAAAATAGAAATGCACACATACATACACAATATCACCGCTCCTACGGAATTATTGTGTTGAAGGGAGCAAAACAATAGTGATTTGAATGCACTTTTATCTGCATCAGGACCAATTTACTGTTGCCGTCCCAAAAAATACAAATTTCCAT
This sequence comes from Rutilus rutilus, assembly GCF_951802725.1. Lineage (NCBI taxonomy): Eukaryota > Metazoa > Chordata > Actinopteri > Cypriniformes > Leuciscidae > Rutilus > Rutilus rutilus. Next base: position 20,469,413 of record NC_140219.1, on the reverse strand, counting down.
CGCTAACCAAACAGCATGTGGTCTCTGCTGTGCCTACATCAATGCAGCCAGGAATGATTGTGAACGCCACATCGTATAAAGACTTTTATAGTAACAAATAATGCTGGGATTAAAAAAAAACAACAACAAAAAAACAGCAGTGAGTGTGTGCATTGCCTTCTAATGCTTTCTCTTTCTGTAACTTTTATTCCCTTTTTCTATATTTCTCAAATACACAAAGTCTATGTTAATTTGTCAGACATGATCACGGTACTGTAGAAACAAAAGTTTGATTGTGGGAGTGCAGTGTTCAACTGCCGGGCTGATTATTTTGTAAAACATTTGATGTCTACAATGTGCTCTAATTTGCTGCTGTAATGGAAGTCATCAGTGTTAATTCTCAGCTTTGATTTTTGACAAAAGATTGTGATTTAGCATTGCCCGTGGTCTCTCAGACACCTGATGTTCTTTTCTCAGACTTGAAAGCAATTTTATTATTATATTCTTTTTAAAAACACATTTAATAACACCTCACCTCACCCCTCACTTGGTACCTTAGATTTTGGCTACTTCAAGATTTCATATTTGTACGGAGCCCCTGAGGGGACCTTTGCAAAAAAAATTATAATACGGACTTTCACGTGCGCACGAGAAAGTTTCGCGTGCTCCCGCGTTACAATTTCCGGTTTGGCTATTGTGTCATTACTACAAATGTGGGAAAAGGGATGAGATAAGAGTGTGCTTGGAGCATGCCTCCAGAGATTTGTCTTATTATAGGGAGTTTGCGTTTGAGATTGTTTGTGGACTGTGCTTTACTGTAAGAAAAAAAGCATGAATATCACATAAATGAATATCAGGTCCCACATCATGGATTACATAATCAGAGAGTAGCCTATTTCTTTTCGTTTTGATTGTTTCGTTTAAAGACATTTCAAGCTTTCTTCAGATGTATTTCTCATGTATGTGAGGCATACACCGAGTTTCGGTTAATTTATGATGAGATGCGCTCGTTCACGAGCAATGCAAGTGACCGCGGTGCGCCTCCATGATTATATTGTCTGCTATATATTTATTATTAAATATATAGCAGATATAAGCTGCAAAACTTTCTCGTGAGCACGCAAAACTTTCTCGTGCGCACGCAAAAAGTTTCTCGTGCGCACGCGATAGGCTCCGTATATTTGCCTATTGTTTTGAAAAAAATTTTTTTATACAAATTTCTTCTGCCAAATAATGCCAGATATAACGCCTTAATATCCTCACTAGAGTTTGGAACAGAGCATTTGATACAATTGGTAATTTAAACAATAATTTTTTTTAAGAATACCATGCACAAATGAATCATAAAACTACCAGAGACATTTAAATGCAGGATTTATATTGATTTCAGGTTGCTTTTTTCCTGAGCGCAAACACAATCAACAGGGAGTGTGTCTAAATACTCTTCTTGTATTTAGTTTATCTGCAGCATTGACATAATAAAATTCGCTGTATATCCTTTTCTTCCCACATTTTTGGCCAGTGTTGTCAATCCAGAATCAGTGAGTGTAATAGAGCGGCATACAGCAGCGAAGGCAGGCCCCCAGGGGCTCGATCGCAATGCGATTCGTGTTTGGGTCTAAATAAGTTGATTGAGTTTGCTGGTGACAATGTATAGTGCGAAGGACTCTGTAATGTTGTTAGAGAATTAGTACGCCATGATGAATTGCGTGACAGAGCGGCTCTGACAGCCCCATGGTGGTTTACTCTTAGCTGTGCAGTTTATACTCATTTAAACACCAAGGACTTTTCACTTTTGTTTAAGGCATTTATTCCCACCCCCATGTGTGACAGCCCAGCTCACTGTTAAATGGTAAAAAGCCCTATATGTTTGGATGAAACTTGTAGAGTTCTCTGCCTTCTAAGGATTGCTTTTTTTGGGATGTTGAAGGGTACCGTATTTCCACAGGGTTGCAGAGAAAGCCGAATTGGAAGAGAGCCAAATTCTCCTCTCGTCAGAGTCAGTGAGCGTTCTCTATAAAAGAGAAATAACAGTGAACAGGACAAATCCAGCATTGAATACAACTGTGTTTCTGACTCAATAAAGACACAGAAGAGAAACACAGGATTTGAGCCTGTAGGGCTCAAGATATTAAACACTTTAAAGTGCACTTTTTAATGTGTTGGCTTGAGTTGTTATAATTCAGTGAAGGGGATTATTGATCCTGGCTGCCATTTTCTTTTCTCAGTCACTTCATAAAGAATCGGATGACTGGGGAGGGACTGCTGGGTGTGGCATCCTTCTTCTCTTTTCTCCATTACTTTACCTCCTGATGGCATCGATCTCCAGGCTGGCCTCCTCTCCAGAGAGCCGCCAGAGGATCTCTCTGGGCTAGGCTAGCTGTTATTACAAACCTCTGTCTTTATAAATGTGCAGTTCCTCTCTAAATTATGTCTGGAACAATTGTCTGATCATTTTGTACCAAGCTCTAACCAAAGGCACACACAAGAAGAAAAGAGATTATTGATTATTTGAACATCACATTGTTAGCAGAACAAACACCAATAATTGGGAGGGAGAACCCTCTTTGAAAGACAAAACATTATCAAAACAGTTCTTCTGTCAATGCAATGGCAATAGGATATAGAATGAGTCACAATTCTTGCATTTTCTTGGTAGGTTTTAATTTGTTTGCATGCCTAGCACAATGCTTTATGTATGTTTTCCTTCTCTCTATTGGTGGAATGACAAGCAGAACACGTTGTGCCAAAAACAGAGAAGATGTTGTGTGACAGTTTAGCAACTCTAGACAAGTCTTTCTCTTGTCAACTAGGCTACAACTAAATCACTTTTCATTAAAATTCAAAGTAAGTTCAAAACTTACTCAAGGCTAATGTTAATTAGTGCATAACTCTTTCTTCAGATTATTTTGTTGATGTATGAAGTTAAGTCAAGAAATAATCCTCCTGACTACTCTCCTCACTGTCTTCTTTTCTATCGAACACGGTAGATGATGATGATGTTTTATTTTTATTTTATTAACATTAATGACAGACAGCATGTTTGATGCACTATTAATGCAAATAAGGCCGAGGCATGAAATAAACATATCAAGTTGCGGTCGAAAAAATACTGCATTTCTAGAGGGATGTTACCTTATGCTGTGGTTGTTACGGTGGTGAGGAGAGAGTGTTCTGCTATGATTTCTGTTCTAAGTCATGGTGTTGCAGGGCTCTCATTCATCCGTGTCCTCTAGAGGAGCAGTGGGCCGCACCCTCACCCTCACCTTCATCCTTTCACCGTCCTCTTTCTAATAAATGTGCAAATTGCGTCGGTTTGTGAACCCAGGAGCTTGTGCTCGTCAAGGTCACTCCATGGCCATGTTGACGGCAGCATGGGAGTGGAGAAAGAGAATAGAAAAGACAACATTTCCACAGACAAAAGCAGTGTGGCCTCTTTACCCCTGCTGTGGGAGAGTGGATGCAAATGTATTTATACATATTATTAAATACTTTAAATACACACTTTCTATATAAAAGTGACCTTGAAAGTGATTTGATGAATAACACTTTGTAAATCAAACTGGTTCTGTACATGAGCTGCCTGAAAGAACTGATTCACTAAAATGAATCGAAATCATGCACAGCTTAAAAAGAGTGCATTTAATTATAGCATCAGCTCACATTTTCTCAAGATACAGCAATTTACACTGTAAAAAATCCAACTTACGTTTTGTATGACAAATTCAGTTTCCCTGGGGGTTCGTGGAGGAACTGTAGGGGGTTTGTGTTAAAAAAAATAATGGAATATTGCATGTCATTCGACCATTAAACAACATGTTGATAAATGATTGAAAATTTGACTTAAAATCTCAATGGGTACATCAAGTAAATATTTTTGTTCAAAGGGGTTCGGCTTACAAAAGAATTGGGAATCCCTACCCTCTGCAAAAAGTAGCTTATTGATATAAAATCGACACTATTTTGAAAGCAGCTAAGCTGTTGTCTCGCTACTGAAAAAAATTATTACTAGCATCACTGCTGTTAGTTACTTCCTAACACTGATCAGTGTCATGCCAATATTAGTTCATCTCCGTCAATGTTGCCCACGATGACAACAACACTGGGTGAATGGGACTCTATCCTCCAGGTAGCCACTGCACTCTCCATCTCAGCATATTCAACACCCATTACAAATTCCAATTATTACTTCCAAAGCCATACAGATCCTGAAAGCTTATGCATCCTGTACTGTGATTTGCTTTGCAGCCCCTTATGGGTGTCTCCATGGGAGCCATAACAGTAGTAAAATATTACCCAACATTTTTTTTAAACGTGCTGACTACAACAACACACAGCTAATTGAGAACTTACTCGCCAATAATGACTTATCATACTCTGCTCAGCACAGTGCTGATGCAGGCAGGCTCATTTAGCAAGCCAGAGTTTACCGCTTAATGAAGTCTGAAAAAGTCAGATGGAGAGAGAGAAAGGACAAGGGGTTGCATATGGATTTGGCCACTTGAAATCCCCTCACTGCAGTGTCCCTTGAGTATGTATTTTTGTTTTTTTTCTACAACCTTCATTTACACATTTGCTTAATGGGCAATTCAGTGAAAGTATCTAGAAGTGCAGTTGTTATTTATGTTTTTGCTAGGTCAGTAGGCTAAATGTGTATCATAGCCATTCTCTGGTGATGCAAGAGGCAATTTTGTGTATCACTTTCCTAATATTCTCCTGCTAAAGCTATTGAGGCCTGTTGTCCCTTTGCCACGGCCTCCACTGTAAGCTGTCAGTCAGTGCAAAAAAAATCAAAGTGCATATACGAGCTGAGTGTACGTTGTATGTGTGGTTAGAAAAATCGAGCTGCACGCGTACCCACACACTGTGCTGATGAAGAAATTCCCATCACGCAAACTGTACACATAACCTAGCGTATGCATAAAAAAAACAAAGAATACTAGCCGATATCATTTTCTTTTGTAAGTAATTTGCCCCTAGATTGTTGTCTTTCTGTCTTCAAAATGTATGCATCTATCTCCAATAGGTGCCATTGAGGTTGATGGATTGGGATAATCTTTCTGGATCAGTTCTTCTTGTATCTCTCTCCACATACAACTAGTCACACATGGCCTGATGAAGGCCAGATCAAATATCTTAACATTACCAACGGTGTCCCACAGGGGGCAGTTCTTGGCCCCATTCTGTTCCTCCATCTATACTCTCTCACTAATTGAGATCGTAAACAAAAGAGGCATAACGTTTCACAGCTATGCTGATGATATACAGCTCTATTTTAAAACGACCCCAGTGCTTCCACAGCACTAGTAAAGGATTTGCCTTGATGGAATCAGCCTATTTGCAGCCATAATCATAATGTTTTATCCCCTTTTAGGTATCTCTTATCTATTTATCTTCTCTGTTCAGCACTCTGAGATCGCTTTATGCAATGAAAAGTGCTATACTAATTGAAATGATTATTAGTAATTAGGGATGTCCCGATCCGATCCACGGCATCGGTATCGTGCCGATACTGGCCCAGAACGCTAGATCGGATATCGGAGGGGAGAAAAAAATATGATCCGATACCTATGATCCGATACCTATTAGGGGTGGAACGGTACATGTATTCGTATTGAACGTACGTTCGGTACGTGCGTCACGGTTCGGTGCATGGATTTACACGGAGAATACACAGTATAAAAATAAAATAAAACTTGCGTGCACATTAATTAATGTAATGCGGAACTACTGTTAGATATGCGCATAGACATATGCGGGTTCTTTAGGGACACCTAATCTGTGGCCCCGCCTTAGCTCTGAACGCGACATTGTGCTTTTGTCAAACTAAACTCTTGTCAAACTGTAACCTACAACCCAAATCACCCAACCAAAATCACACACACACACACACACACACACACTGTTTAAAAGCAAAAATTATCTCATCTTTTGGACAGTCATCATATTGCATTGGTTTTCATTTCTTGTCCTAAAACAGAGCACTAATCTGTTTATTTTGAAGTTACACATTCTACATTGATTAAAAAAGAAAATCAAATGTGTTTTTAATGGTAGTATTATTTTATACAGAAATAAATTATTTATAATTCAGATGAGAATAACGTTAAAGTTAATTAAAATTTTAAGGAAACAAATATATTGATCTGAAATATAGCAAATTAATTTTAAATTAATTCAGGTACAATTACCAAACATATCTCAAGGTCTTTTGAATAAAGGGTGGCAGTCTTTCATTATCAACTGTTGTTGTGGACTATATACTGGAGAAGTATTTGTTCTCCATTTGAGTGAGATGTTTTTATGTGGCTAATTGAGCAAAGTGCTTCCATATATTTTATTAGTATTAGTATTAGTATTAGTTCAAGAATAAAATAAAAATATCGGATTGATATCGGTATCGGCAAATAGCCAAAGCTGCGCCATCGGTATCTTATCGGAAGTGAAAAAGTGGTATCGGGACATCCCTATTAGTAATGGAGTAATAGTGAAGATAAGATTGATATTTGCACTGAATTGGGCATTTATGCTAGATATAAACACCCTGATAACTGTATAATTTTTCAGAAGCTCTCTTTGTTTCCGGTCCTACTTCTTCAGTCTTTACCTACTGTAAAGTGATGGTAGCTATTGTTCTGTGGGAATGACATAGATGAATCGAGGTAGGGATTCTAATTGTTCTAATTGTTTCTTGTGAGGGAGGCTGTCTGGTCTCCTCCCCGTTTAAAGTAGGAACCTCCATTCCCTTTTCTCTGTGCGCAGCTAACTGTAAGTGAGAGCTGTTTGCTCACTCACATGTCCAACCCTTCTTCCATTTTCATCCCTTTCTTTTTTTACCCTTCCAGACCTCTTTTCCATATTCTCATCTAATTCATGCACTGTTTCTTCTTGACTGACCCTTTGTCTTTGTCTTCTGTTAAATTCACTTTACCATTCTGAGCTGCAGTATTGGGATATAACTATTAAAATAAACAATAGTATTAGCATATTTTTAATTGGTTCACTTTAAACCAAATTAATTTCCGCTATTTAATTTAAAGAAAAAATCGTAACAATTCATTTGTGTCCCTATGAGACACTTTACGTTATGCTGCTGTTTATTTATTTATTTATTTTCAGTGTCTCTTTCTCGGGTTACATTGTTACGCCAATAGATGGTGACAAGTGACTGTCTTTTAACTGCCATTGAACCATTTAATCAAAAGATTTGTTCAAAAAACCTGATTAAAAAAAGAAACATGTGGCTGATGAGCAAGTCATTGAATCATTCTCTCAAACAATTTATTCAAAAACAAAGCAAGCGACTGTCTTTATGAGCGAGTCATTGAATCAATCACTCAACCGATTTGCTCAATAAAACAAATGCATATTGCATATATCACTAAAAAATCATCACTACTGCATGTTCCTGGGTGTAGCAACGGTTCTGCTGGTTTGGTTGGAACTATTTCTGTTGGCAGAGCCAAAGGTAACTGTAAGTTATTCAATATGAACTTCTTTCTTTGAGCTGTTTTATAAAAGCAATATCACACAAGCGTGCAGGCAGCATTGTTATTCATCAGAAACAGCCCAAGCCATTGTTGCTACTTCTGACAGCAATCCCTAACTGCCAGGAAGCACCAACCACTGACAGTTAACCTGGAGAGATAGGGAACATGTTTAACTATGAGCTTAAAAGCAGCTGTTTGCACTAAAGCATCAGTAACTCATTGGTAGAGATCACGGTCATTTGACCATTTTAACTTCCTTGAACTTCCTTAAAACTTTGATCATATAAAATGATTTTAATAAGATAGTCTTAATAATAAAACAATGTGTTTTCGTGCAGCAAGAGTGATAGTGTACACGTTAAATTCAGAGCTCACTAGTTGGGATCACTGTCATTTGACCGCTTTAGTTAAACCTCCATAAAACATCAATCATATGAAATAAAAAGTCCATAATAATAGGTACACAATTGTAATATGTTATACTCGTAAATAGCGGCTGCCTGGATGGAGCTGCCAGTGGGCAGTTTTACTGAATTTAATGAGCCTAATTTAAAAAAAAAAAAACACATAAGGCCTGTGGCTTCCAAATTGGTATATCTGTTTTCATTCAGTAGTTTCTATATCTAGCTGGGGTGGCAGGTAGCTGACCTTCCAGTGGATCGTGGCAGGTCATGTGACCTGCCAGTGCCAGCTTTGGGTAGCCAGCTGAAGATTGAACACCCACTCACTTGTAACGTGACATTTACGAAATAGTAACAGTTGGCTGAATCAGTCATACTTTATGCTATAACGGAAGATTGTATAGTGGCACTCAGAGTGTTATATTATTTGTATTATATTTTTCTGAAATAGGTAACACATTAAAAGTAGCTTCTCCATCACTGCCGATGTCGTTAACTGCTTTTAATAGTGAGGCTGATCCAAGAATGGTTTTGGTTCAATTATTAGCTTTGTTCAGTCCAGGCCACCTCAAACTCTCAATTCCATTTACAACACTGCTTCAGCAGGGTCTCACCTGCATAACAAGATGTGCCTTGAGTAATGTTCTCATCTGCTGGAAATAACACATCTAATAGTAAGATGCAACAAGGCCTTGCCGCTCCTATAATAAATATGTGGCACAAAGCGAGTGTGGCTCCACGGCAGATGCAAATTAGAAAGGGAGAGAAAGTTGTCAGATTCAGTCACTGCCACTAAAATCATTCTAATCTTTTTACTGAGGTAAGACCACAGGAGAGCTCAACAACATGCAGGCCTGTGGCGTATAGTCATGCACGTTTGTGAGAAATGAACCTGTTTAAAACATGAGATGCAGCTATAGAATATAATTTACCTGGGTAGTGGTTTCCGTCTCGGTGCTTTAATATATTGTGTGTTTGTGCTTTTCTTTTTTTCTTTTGTTTTCTTTTACATTCATCTTTTTGTTGTCTCCATTGTCTTCCTTCTTTCCCATTATGCCACTGAAGCGTACCTTGAAGATGACATGGATGATTTCGATGACCCTTTCGGTGATATTCCGTTCCGTAAGTTGCCACTGAATCTCTACCCCTGTGAATATGTCCAAACAGAATTCAATACCCTGCTCCTCAAGGAGTATATTTTGTTGTGTTTTATGTATTTGTGTGAATCCATCCGTGTGCTTGTAAAATAGAGAGTTGTTTCCTGTGTAGCATCTATTAATCTGATCCACCTGCTCATGTTTATTGTGCTTGAGTTAACCTCCCAATCAGATGCTTCTGGCCAACGGATGACACAAAGTCTACTGTTATTTGTTAATCATTGGCCTTGCCACTTGCAATATTTTTTTTTTACAATGATGAATTTCTAACCAATTTATTTAATATTCCTCCACTTGCTTTCTGCGGACGCACCAAAAAAGGGATCCGGGCACTCTTTCCAGGCCTTCAGAAAGGTACATGCTGGACTAAAGCAATAGCTGTTGGTGAAATTAGTGCTAGATTAGATTGTGGTTGTTAGTATTCAAAAGCAGTAGATTTGTTTGCATCACGGGACACTATTTCACCACTTAACTTTGCCACTTGTTAATTTGGTTTCCTGTACTTGAAGAAAATTTCCCCGCAGACTCTTTTTTTGCCTTCAGATCCAAGTCTTATTTGCTTTGTCTTGAAGCATGGATTCATGGGTAATGCCTTCTTATTGAATTTTAAAGTTTTCATTTATAGCCAATTACACTGTGACAGCGGACCGCATTGCATTCGGCATTCTCTCATTCTAAGATAGTCTCTGCAATCCCAGAACGGACTGCTTAAATATATTAAGATGACTAATCATCTCCCTGATCATCGGAATATACTCACAGAACTGACATCCTCCCATGGAAAATGGATCAACCCCTTCCTTAGACTCGACATATAAATACGAATATAAAAATGCAGACACTGTATGATAGGGAATAGAAAGGAGCCATCAGGCAGCGTTGTGCAGATTCCGACGAGGAAGAGGTGAGATTTCATATGCAAACAATCACTGTGCCTCTGAAATGAAAAGGAGCAGTTCAAAGGTGACCTTGTGAATACAAAGCTTGTTGGATGCCATGCAGAGTTGCAATCAGAGGGTTTGAAATAGCATTAGTGGCAACATTATTACTTTTAATCTGTTTCTTCCCGATTTGTTGGTGGTACTTATAAAAAAAAAAAAAAGACATACCACACACATGGAGATCCACTCATAATGCCCCTGGAGTTCGATCGGGACTTAGAAGAACAGAAGACAAGACCCTGTGGAATCAGTGCTGCTCACTGGGTCTGATTGATTTGGTAGTGTTTGTGGTGTTGTCAGATTGTGTCTCCAGGAAAGTGTAGGACTTACCCCATCACAAGCCTACACTACATTATGAACTCCATTAATCATTATTCTTTAACAGACTCTGTTACCAATTAGTTTCAATGTTTGGCAAAAAAAAAGATTTTTAGTCAATTTATCATGGGCATTGTATAATTATTAGAACAATTACCTTCTCGGCAGAACATGTTGTTGCTGTTTTCCATCAGGGGACGTGAAGGGTCCATGTCTCCTGGTCCTCCGTTCTAAATGGTTTTGCAGTGACAGCTTAATTTATGTATTTCATTTTGATTTTAAGGTGGCAAACGATTATAATGAGTGCTTGTTTCGCTTTGGGCCCTTTAATGCATCTCAGTCGTTCTCTTCTGGATGCTAAATAATATTTCTATTGAATTGAGTGTAGGTGGTGATGGGACACTGGACTAGCAAATTGTGGTTAAAAGTAATCTTTCAAAGAGCCCCTTTTTATATCAACTGTGGAATGTTTTTAATTTTATGTTTTTAGGTAATATGATGCTTTTGGTCATGTGACAATGAATTTAAGGTTGTCTGTTTAAAGGTTGTCTGTCTTTGTCTTTTTTGGTTAGTAAACATAAGTTAGCCTGTGTCAAGGTATTGACAAAGGTATTGACTGCTTCTGCGTCTGTGTCTGTGTTTAAATGTGCTTCTTGTGTATGAAAAGTATCTGTACACATGACAGGTGGCAAAATTGCAAGAAAAGCCAATTCGAAATACTCCCTCACCTTGCTGGTCTTACGAGTGGACATTCCGTAGTTAGTAAATTGAATGTAAAAATGTACACGACTAGTAATTCCAATGTGGACTAGCAGCAGCTGTATCGTTTAGTTGACTAGTCTCGTATATCTCTTGTACAGTATGTGCATGCATTTATTTTTCTTACTAACGGCAGAAGGTCTGGGCTCCATAGCAACTTTCATTGGCGAAGGACCGCCCAGAGGCTATCTGACTGACATGTAATGCAACCAGTCACAGTTCATTTTGTTCATTGTCATGTTTTGGGGCATAAAAATGTAAAGTTGATGTCCCCACAATAACAGACCGGCGTGCAATTCATTCAAGAATGCAAGTTTACTGTAACAATGGCACAATAAGCGCTCATTGTCACAAGACAGCTTTCTTCTTCCATAAGGGGATTTGGCATCACGGCAGCCTTGTTTCCAGGCGGACCGTTAAAGGAAGCGACACACGCGTCTCCCAGAAGTCCTGGAGAATTCAACCAATCAGATGACGACTTTGAAACTACCCAAGTGTATCCTATTTTGTGTGCCATATGCATCAGACATTCAGCCAACTGTCCTTGAAGACTACCCTAGTCATACCTTTGCGGACTTATATAATCTGCGCACACCAACTCCCGGAAGTTGAGTAGCAGCCAACCAATAGGCGATTTTAGTCAGCACTCATCATTTTTATATACAATATGCATCAGGCCTTCCAAGAACGGTCCGTGGGTGGTGCCGTCTGAGGCAAAGTCTGGTTTCTGATGTCCTTCTAGACCCTGAAGGATTGCTCAGCAGTCACAGTGCTAATTAATTACAGCGGCAAAGCCATCTGGCTATCAGTAATCCCAGGTAACAGCTTCAGACAGCTTTCAGCTTTTATTACATCGTTAGGGGTTATGCTGTATCATGGCTAACATACGCTTACTTTGTGACATAATGTTTTCACCATGAACCATATAGCTGATTTGACTTGTGATAGTACTCAGCATTTATTCTCGGCTATGGCATTTGAAGTTGGCATTTCGTTCGCACCTTCTCTCAGCATTCCTCCTTCCCTTCAATATTCCTCCATCACATGCATTTCAGATTCTTGCAGTGAAGCCGACGGCCCGATTCTGTTTGTTTTGCCAAAATCTCAGGTTTGTTAATTAACGAGAGTATCAGGGTGTAATGGTCACGGTGCTGCGGTCTGGTCATTTTGAAAACACTGCAGGAGATAAGAACAATAGAGAGAAAGAAAAAGAGAAGTGAACTTGAAAAGAGCCAGGCAGAATAAAGGTTAGGGAAACAGGCAAATTTCGCCCACGGTGCTGCATAAAGATGGTGTATATTTCTAGTTGTGGTGATAGATGGTATAAATTAACATTTGCCTCCCCCACTGGCACAACAATACTTTGTTTCTCTCAAAGCTGAGTTTTTTGTTTTTCTCTTGTGTACAGTCTTAAGTCAGTATGGATTCCAGAATTGTCTCCAGCATGTCTCCGCAAGGCCTCACAACACATTCATCTCAACCTCCCAGAAGGATCTGATTGGTTTGCCAGATCAGGTCTGGAGACTTTAGTTTTCAGACGCTCTCAAAAGTTACAGTGCTCAATTATTATTCAGTCCTCGTCTTCTAAAAGATCTTCCTCCCAGCCCTGAGGCATGATTGGACGCCCACCCCAGTGTGCTGCAGGCCAGCCTCCGTCGGCTCAGTGTGGCCCCCTGCAGGGCTTGGCAGGTGGGCATAACTGCATCAGTGTGATGCTTAGACGTACTGGCAGGCTAGCAGATGTGCCTATTAGTAGGGTGAGCAGGAGTCTCCATCCAGCAGAGCATCTCTTAACACTCATCATCTTTACTGGTTTATCAGAGCCCCAGCGGTGTGTCTGAAATCTCCTAGATAACCACCATCCTCCTCCTCCTCCCACTCAAGGTGACCAAACCAGTGCAAACCTCCTGCTGCTTTCCAGGAAAGTGTTGGGGTTGGACGTCTGCGATCTTTAGCTTCTTAAAGTCCCACTTAAACCTCTCTCCTGCCATTCATATCTCTCCACACAATCGCACCCTCGTTTCCCCCCTCAGTCTGCAAAGTACAAAGTACGCTTACTGTGTGCTGTTTCTAAGCTGTATGACTGTGTGTCTTCAACTATGGCCATTTTTTTGCCGTGGATCTTTAGTTATACTTCACAATCTCAGTAGTTTATTTAAATTGTCGATAGAATTGGGAGTGCATATGCGGACAAAATGTAAGAAGTTCTGTAATTTAAAGTTTTTGTAAGTCTAAGTTTTCTTGGGGGCATCATACACATTTATTTTAACACTATAAATATTGAAAGTAGCGTTTGTAGATTTAGATTTTCAGTTTTATGAAAGGTAAAAAATGTGAACATGAAAGGTGAAAATGGTTGAAAAGTAATAAAAAATAAATAAAGGTATGATGAAAATGTTTTAATCAATGTGACATTCATTTAACAAAAAAAATAGAACCTTAAAAAAGGTCAACCCCTGAGATTTAAAAGTGATTAAAGTTAAAGAAATCCATATACTGTGTGGCAGTAGAAATGTGTGAACCGTATTCTGCTGTTCTGTTTATACCGTGGCATATATCCAATTTTACAAATCTGAAACCAAGCAGAAAACTGTGGCATATTCTCCAACTTATAATGCTATTTTATTCTATTTAAGCCAGTAAATAATTTATAAATAGGTATGTATGATTATCTAATACATCACCATTTTGCCATTGAATAGTTCAGCTAAAATACCTATTGTGACTTACCGTTACTATAAAATTACTAGGATTTTGGACATGCCACCCACACGTTTTTCCTACAGATGGATTTTTTTGTTGCAAAGGGTGGCTTAAGCTCAAGATTTAATACTTTTTAAAACCACAAACTCTTTCTGCTTTGCTTCCAAATCCTATCAATATTCATCCAAGCTCCCATGGTTCCATCTCACACCCATGATTCTCCCTGAGGGCTCCTCTATGAGCCCCCTGCTGGCCGCATACTCTCGCTGCAGGACGGGGAGGGGGCCTCCCAATGCCTCCCGCCAGTGTGCTAATCCAGATTGATCTGCACGGCACGTGGCTTCATCGATCGTCCCTCTCCGGGCTCTAACAGAGGCCCTGCAGTCTGAGTCTGTGTTGCTTCCTGTTGGCAATCCTATGCATGTGTGCTTGTGTGTGTGTCATGTGTCAAAGCATTTCAAATTGATCTACTTCAATTCATTAGAGGTCTCTGCACCAAGACTATTCTTGCCATAGATTCACCTGTGATCTTTCCCACCTGTTGTTGTATGTGGGGTCCCATCTCTCCCAGGTCTAGCTTTGGTTCATCTAAACCCAACATGACCAGTCAATAAGCTAATCGTTACCTAATTGGATTTAGCGATCTTTGTGACTTAGAGAGCCTATGAAAAGGGATTGTTTCTCTTTGATTAAGGGTGATAGTTTGTGTTTGGAGGCACTTATAATTTTTATTTCTGTGTCCATGGAAGAGGCCACAGTAAAGGTCTGTATTTGTTATTATAATTCAATGATAGTTCACCCACAAATGAAAATGTAATTCCAACCCATCAAACACAAAAGTGGAACTTTTGAAGAATATCCTGGCCACTCCTTTCAGTATAATCTATGAGCAAATACTCATAAACAAATGAGCCTGGGCATATCGAGCTTCAAAAAGTATTGAAAAGCTTCATAAACACTTAGAGTCAATTTAACTCCAGAATCAGTCAGCTTAGGGAATTAATCATTCCGATGGTTTTGTGAACTAGATCATCAGATTGATTGAACATTTCTGACTCAATAATTTGTTCTCAAATCAGACATCATTTCTGCTCTGATGAACAATCATGAATGTGCCCAGGAAAGCTACAGTTTGCGCTAAATTTAAATTTTGGTCTGTGTCTTGCACACATTATGACTTTTATAGTGTTTTTCTATCATTTTGAAGCTAAAAAGCTTAATGTCCTTATTAATTTTAGTTATATTAAAAAGAATGGACAGGATATTCTTCAAAAATTAACTTGTTGTGTTCCACAAAATATTCAAGATATTCACAAATGATCTTCGTTTGCATTCGGCAGAAGAAAGAAATCATGCAAGTTTGAAATGACGTGAAGTGAAAACAACACTTCAACTCTTCAACACTTCCTTTTTTTTTCTGTTGTGAACCAGTGTTTTAATGGCATCTTGCATCGTTATAAAAATATTACTCCGAGGTAAGATCCAAGGGGCAGATTTCTGTGATACTAGGCTGAGGAAGGGGATTACTACTAACAAGACTGACAGCATTTGCAAATGCATTAACCAATCACAGGTAACCTTCTCTCAAATGCCTCTGCAGTTCCCATGGCAATAGGCCACCTGTTGCAATCCCTCAGGGAAAAGAGCGTAGACTTCACATGACACGTTCCCTTGGTGACACCTGTATCTTTGGGGTTAAAAAAATACTGGTGTATCGACATGGGAGTAAGTGCCATCTGTTGAATCAAGAGCAAAAGGGCTAAAATTAAAAAAGTAAAAAAAAACTGTTTGATTTTTTTTCGACTGTCAATCTCACAACAAAATTGAAAATATTGAGTGGCTAAATGAAGCATGGTTTTGCTCACCCTCCCCCAGGCTGCAGCCAAGGCGTCAACCTGATTTAATTCTGCTGCTGTCTGGTCTCTCTGTTGCTGACTTACCGGGGGTGAAGTGACATGGAACTGCGAGTCCACAAATCCATTTTAATTCTCACCTTCAAAGTGAATCTAGTCTTATCCCTGGAAGAGATGTAGATTTACAGCAATAACAACAGCTGATCCAATATGCTTCATTTGCACATTGAGACAGATGCTAGTCAATTTATTGATATCAAATAAGAATGCGCCATTGATCGAAAACATTGTTCAGCAGAAAAGGTGTGGCGAGAATGCCGATATTCTAATTTAAATAGGGCTTGTCTCAATCGTTAGACCCTCTAATAGGCATGCTTTGCATTATAAAAAAAACGCCAGCATAATGTCAGAAAATAAATGTAAAAACCTACATTAACACATTTGTTGTTCAATTTACAAGAAGCTGCGTTTCGCTGAGGGTGCTAAACGCTACAGAAATACAACAGATGACGGCTCTTAATAAGTGGGCATGAAACTTTGTGCAGTGAACAGATAGATACAGAGAAACAGATGTCTGCCACAGTGTGTTCGATAAACGCTCAAGAAACGTTCTCTAAATAGGGCTCACATCTCAATTTAACCTCAACCTGCCAGAATGTTCTCTCTCTCAGAGGATCTGCTCGGTTTTCAGATCAGGCAAGATGAGTCGAGAGAGTTGCAGAAGATACAGAGAAACAGATGCCTCCATGCACAAGAATGTGTGCCATGTTCTCCAAATAGGCCCTTTTCTTGCCCGCAACAGACACAAACACACTGTTGTTGAATGTGCAGTCTTCTCGGTTGCCTTTCCTCTTTGTTGTTTCTTTCTGTCGTATATGCTGTCCCACCGGTCTGCTCTGCCGGGAGCCAGAGCTCTGATATTTCCGATGTTTTTAAACCAGCTTTCCTACAGGTCTAATGCAGAGTACATACTGCAAACCTGAAGCTTAAAGACTCAAACAGTTCAAACAGTTTCTGATGTTCTGACTAGGTGTGTAAAGACCGATTTCCTCCCCTACTGTAGCTACAATCTCTCGTAATTTCTGTGGCCTTTTAAATGCTTGTTCAGGAGGTGCACATGAAAATTAGTCAGACAAATGTTTAAACCAGTTTCACAAGTATACACGCTATAAAAGTGTTGGTAATCTTGGGTGTGAATTGGCTAAAAATCTGGGATTGCAAACGTAAAATATTGAAGTGCAACAAAAGTCAGTCTCGTATAATGACTTTGACTTAAATACCACACATTTGTTCTACTGTGTTCCCCTTCCTTCCTCCAATTTCGAGTCTGTAAATTGAGGCTAGTTTCAGCTATATGATTCCGCCAGAAGAGATGGCAACTCTATAATTGTGCTAATGGTTTAAGTCCTCTTGCACTTTTTCTTTTTGACTCATCAGGGGTTGTTTCTCTCTCTTCCTCTTCTACTTCCCCTCATTCTTTCTCTATCATTACGTGTCAGTTAAACTATTGTCCTAGCAACCACAATTCAATCAATTCCAATTCAGGATCAATTGCAAACTCCACAAATCCATCCTGGCAATCCATGAAGCTTGCCTTCCCATTGGCTCCTTCCACTCTGTCCATGATCAATAGGTCACTCCTCTCAGCCCTATTCCAAATGAACAGGATTGTCTGTTCAACTACAGTATGCAATTCCTTAGCTCCGCTGAGCTCACACTTAAAAAGAGTGCAGCTTGTTGCTTTCTTTCACTGTTAGACCTTCAACTTTAAATATTGATATATTTGTTTGCAAAGTTTTGACCTAATCCTAGTTCTTTCAGTGTAAATATATGAGGTATGGCCCCAATATCCTTCAGCCTCAGATCTTTATTCTATTTATTCAGTTCAAACCTAGACTTAATCAAGATTGTGAAGTGGTTATTTACTTACCCGTCAGGGATCACTGGTGATCCCGGATTCTTAATATTTTTTGTTTTTGTTTTTATGTTTGAGCTTGTATATCTCAATGTTAATAACAGTCTGGTTAATTTTGAGTCTTGAACTGTAAACTCTCAAGGGTTGGCTTTCTAAATATATGTTGGTTATGTGTCTATTCAGAATGACTTATGAGCAGCAACCTTTTTAATTTGGGTATGTCATGTATGCAGCACTTTCCAAAATTGGGGGTGATGAGGAAGGGTTTAAAAAGGGATTATTATAAGAACGTTGTGCAGTGTGTTTTTTTAAATGGTAACTTTACTGCTACTTGCTTAAAAGTCAGCCTTGGCATTCATACTGTAAATCATGGTAATTATTTACAGATTTGAAAGACATCAGTATTCTCTTATTACAGTGTTTGCAAGGCTGCTGTGATGATATTATAGGATTTTTTTTTTTTTTTTTGTAACAATGTAAATGTATTGGTACTTTTGATCAATCTTGCAAAGCTGCTGTGATGATATTAATAGATTTTTTGTAACAATCTCAATTTATTGGTACTTTTGATCAATTTACCAGGCAAAAAATATATAGGCTATAATTAAAGATATAATTTAAGATTCGTACTATTTATACAACACAGTGACCGTGTGTCACTATGTGTAGAACTAAAGTCTACAACCTAAACATACCTTTGTACAATTTATGTGCTGCCTTAAGCACTGATTATAGCAGGATTGGCAGATTGGATTTCTGCATTGTACGACCAGTATTTTTGTGTTTATTTACAAAACTACACATATGCCTTTGTTTGCAGTCAATGAGGTGTTTCGTTGACTCCTATTATAGATGATTTGGTCATTACACACACGCAGCCAACAATTAATGGTTGACGCCAAAGCCCTTGGCTCTGGTTGACCACCTTCACCTCACTGCCAATCAATGTATTAGTCCTTGCACCTTTCTTATGAATCGATAAGTTATTTACTTCCCTATTAAAGATGAATAGCCACTTCTACTAAATCCTTTGAACATTCTATACCATATGAATAGTCCCTCCTCTTAAACTAATGCGCAGTTAATGAAACACTCCTGTGAACCCAGCTAATCCTATATGCACTTCCACTGATACAGCCTCCTACGCATAGGAAGGGCCACAGGCCTTTTCTCTGATGCAAGCTCTTGAAGCTCCCAGATGGTGAAAAATGGAAACAGAAAGTGGAAAATTAATTGTGACCGCAGTCAAAGCTGTTTGAAATGAATCGGTGTAGAATATGTAAGAAATGTATGCGTTTCCATGGTGACAATAGAAGCTTGGTTGTTGTCAAATGCAGAGGATGATGTGTCACAGAATTTGTTGGCGGGAATGTTGTGTACCTCTGTCTCACCCAATCTCACACTTTTGGGTGTATACATACTGTATGCCAGGATGGATTATTGTCCTGCAAAAGCCAGGGGCACAAGCCTGTTTTAGGCCTCCTTTTGTCACCCCACATACTGTTTCTGCCAGAGAGGACATTATATTATTTTGTAACTGTGGCTTTTGTGCAGTTGCATCTAATTACTAATTTACATTATTTGTGTGCAGGTGTGACTTAACTTTAATTTCATTTTTATTCATTTTTTCTCAATTCTGATTTTTTTTCTTAAAATTACCCCATAGAAATGAAGAATTGTGACTTTAGCCTCTTGTAATTCAAACTTTTTTTATTTTATAGGCTATATGTCTCGACAAGTGGCTGATTAAAAACAAAACAAAAAAACTGATATTGGTCTGCTGTATTTTAATCATCAACCACTATAGGTTATCTCACTTAAGTATATGTAAAAAAAAAAAAAAAAAAAAAAACCTTAGTCAGAGCTACATTGTATTTAAAGGGTTAGTTCACCTAAAAAATAAAAAAAGAGACACGCTTTATATGATGAACTGATTGAATTTAGGCTTTTTAGACATATAAATGTTGGTCAGTGAACATAAAACAGAAGCTCAATCGTACTTGCTTGATGCGTAAGAACAAACCTCATTGGTTCTTGTGAAAGCTCAAACGTGCTGCATAATACACGGGAACACACATTGGTTCTCTCACGTCAAGAAGGCATGCTTGAGCTTCCATTTACCATATCTGATATGCCTTGATGAATGTGATTAAACCACTCGATTCATATGGATTACTTTTGCAATATATTTATGAAAAATGTCAAAGAGTTGCATGGATTGTCACTTGAGGGACAGAAGTCTTTCAGACTTCTTTGTGTTTCTGAGATGAACAAAATTGTTACAGGTTTGGGAACGCACATTGCGAAGTAGAACAACTTGCTGTAGCAATGTTTTTCACAGAAACTAGTATGTGAACTTAGCATGTTTCCTAAATATCTGCAAACATATTTGGTATTTTTAAGCATTAGTACAGTCAATTACATACATCACCTTTCATTTTTGACAGGAATGAAAACAAGGGGTTGTCCTGTTCAATGGGTTGTACTGTTGTTTAACAGCATTCCAATTGTTCAGATGATGAAACGTCCTTCCGAAAAACATTCAGAATTTCACCATGAAATAATTTTGTGATTAGGTCTTTTATACAGTGTGTGCCATTGTAAATACTGTAAGCATTATTTTCATCCGTGTTGAATTCAGTATGGCGTCTAACCTGACTAAAGTCAATAGTCTTATTTATTGTTGTTTGTGTCAGTGTTTGTATTTAACCCATGTCTACTGGACAATGTTCATGTATAAGGCTTTAAAGTTGGAACAGAAAGTTGAAATTGCCGAACATAACATTTTTGTAATTAATAAGAAATTGCATTAAAAAGATAAGTAATAATGTAGCAACTGCAAGACATTGTCACACTTACTAGAAAGAACACACCCTGTATTTAAAACAAAGGTGACAACAATCTGTATTCATGTATTTCACATTGTGCCAGCAGTCATTGGCATACATTCAAGTGCTGATTGCCTGTATTAATTTTACACTTGCAGTGCTTTGTTTCTGGGTGCCAGGCCACTGTGGGTCTTCAGCTTGGTGTCCCTGGCAGTCAGGGGTCCCACGGCACTGGCCTCATTAGCCCGAGACATAATCCATCCTTCCACTCAAGCATGGCAATTCATGCTGGTCTGAAAGAACGAAAGAAAGAAAGAAAGAAAGAAAGAAAGAAAGAAAGAAAGAAAGAAAGAAAGAAAGAAAGAAAGAAAGAAAGAAAGAAATAAAGAAAGAAAGAAAGAAAGAAAGAAAGAAAGAAAGAAAGAAAGAAAGAAAGAAAGAAATTGTTAAAATAAAGTAAAATAAAAAATATTTGAGATGAAAAAACTTAAACAACATGCAAATTAGAAATCTTACATTGGCAACTAACTTAAATAATTTGAGTTAAGGTTAAAGTACTAAGAAAAAAAAAAAATTCTAAATCAAAACCTATATAAAATAACACAAAAACTAATAAAGATGACAAAAGAACATACAATTACTAAAATTGATTAATTGAATTTAAAACTGAAGATATTAAAATAAAAGTGAAATAAAAATAATTAATAGATACTTTAACATAATTAATACTAAAATATCTTCTGGAATTGTACAGTACATACTCAGCCTTACAATCACATGTGTATAAAGGGACACATACACATGTACCCAAACATGCAAATGCAGATAACCTTCCTAACTGAAATCTGTTGTGGTATTTGAGATATATAGAACAGGCTGTTCTTTAGATTACAGCACATGTAGGGATTATCATCATGCACACAGAGTGTCTATTTGCATGTGTGTGTGTGTGTGTGTGTGTGTGTGTGTGTGTGTGTGTGTGTGTGTGTGTGTGTGTGTGTGTGTGTGTGTGTGTGTGTGTGTGTGTGTGTGTGTGTTTGCTCAAGGCTTCCTACGGGCTGTGTGAGAGGCAACACAGTGTTTAGAGGACAGCAGCACAATATGGACTCTACCCTGACAGAGAGGGAAGAGGAGGGGACTGATGTGATGAGTGTAGGACCATAAGGGTTGTGCAGGCTTTAGGGTCTATTTGCTGCAGGGTGGTTGAACAGCTGTTCACATACACAACCCAGCTAAAACCAGATTGAAATTTTGTTCATCTCTGAGTAACTGTGGAGTCTGTGAGATAAGGGACATAACTCGTTTGATGTGAATGAAAACAGTCCATTTGATATGTAGTAGTATCATGCCTAGGCCCCACACAGAATCAGTGGACTTTCCAGTGCTGATTTTGAGGGACATTGTGCAACGGTACCTTAATGTCATTCATCCATTCATTCATCCATTCATTCGTTCGTTCGTTCGGTCGGTCGGTCGTTCATGAATTAATTCCAGCTGAAAATCTAAAAAGTGAGATTTCTGTAATTTATTTATTTATTTACTGCATACAGTATATGCAAAAAAGGCATTTTTTCATTCATTCATCAGCTGAAAATGCAAGAAGTGTTTTTTGTTTTGTTTTGTTTTTGCCACTGTTATTTTGTAAATTATGTATTTATTGGTTCATTCAATTATTTATTTGTTAGCTGCAAAATCAAGAGGTGGGGTCTTGTTAATTAATTATTTAGTTATTTGTATTCATTCATTGGCTGAATATTCAAGAATTGGTTTTCATTATTTATTTATCAGCTGCAAATGCAAGAGGTGGGGCATTTAAGGGAGTCATAATGTTGTGTTACCTTGGATACCCAATGCTCTATTATAGTCTTTCAGGCACTTCTAAAAAAGAAAAGTGGAAAAAAAATCAACACAGAGCCCCTCAGACCCTTATTTCTAAAGGCATTATTGTCTCGCGAGATCTGATGCGATGTTTTGGCTGTCGTGGACGGTCATTATAATAATGCAAATGAGGGGCGCGTTGATTGGTCGTAGAAAAAATACACCATTTCCAGATACATTCTTACAGAAGCCCCACTAACTGAAAGCTATTTTCAAACTGCATGTTTTGCATGAGTTTGGCTAATAATGTTTAGTGGTATATTGTTTTCATACTTGCATTTAAACAGTTTTAGCCACTGAGCATGGACTCCTGTACCGTCACTACTGTAGCTGCTAGTGTAAAACAAAGTGGAAAGATGTGGCTAGCATTCGTAGAGTCCATTCCCCGTGTTTACCTCGAAGGTAACGTTACATACAATAGCCGCATTAGCAGTTAGCTGCTATTTGTTAACCACAGTAGAGCAATAAAAACACAGTTTTACCTTTTCAATTTCTGGCAAGTCCCTGATGGTGGGGATGGCACCTTTTCCCAAACGGAGCTTCGAGGCCAAGTTCGCCTGATATTGCCCCAAATTTGTAAATGATTCCGGTGTAAAATGTTTAGCGCACACACCTAACGATACGCCACTTGAAAGAGTTGTTGGGACAGCGTCATTAAAAATGAATTTCCTCCACTGTTCCCTGATAGTTTCGTCCGTTTTTGGTAGATAAAACACATTTGCATGTTGTTTGTGGCAGTCAACCGCAGAGCATCTCAGGTGTGCACTCGGTTTCTCCATCTTTCTCGAGTCGACTAAACTGAATCTGAGGGGGAGAGGGGGAGAGGGGCGGGCTTCCCGCGGCATAGGTTTGCGGTGTCCATATTTGGTATATCCTCCCCCGTCTTGACGTCAAGAGGGGGAAGAAATCAAAATCTCGTTTTTTCGTGCGCGTGCACGTGGCCTATTTTACAAACCCTGAGGTAAACAAACGCTTCACTTTTAAATATCGGCTTCCCGGCCAGTGTACAATCATTATGCAATCATAACATACATTGATTCTCGTGGAAAAGTGAAATTTCTACATTATGACTCCTTTAAAAAAAATAGACTTTGTTTTTATCAGCTAAAATTGTGGAAAGGCATATTTTATATTTTGTTAGCTGAATACATGACAATGACAATGCACAAGCTACTTCTATCATCACAGCCACATTTTTTGGATGTCAGTTTAAAAATGGTGGCAACAAATAGAATTGCATGATTATGGATTTTGCAATGATTATTATTTTTTTTAAGTTTTCCCAAACATTCTGCCTTTGTGTTGGTTGGATAAACAGATATTCTAAACCAAAGTCATGCCACTGTTTGAGCGAATGTTGCTATATTTACACTTTTCAGGGAAATCAACATACAAATGGCTTATTATAGTTGTGTCTGTATTTTAAGTTGTGATAGGAAAAAGTCAAAACAGACTGCCTTTAAAATGATTGAGCTATTGAGCAATGCTTTGAGACATTTCATAACAAACTGTCCCATCACTTTGTCTCTGCGGGTGTGAAGGGACATATTGAAAGATGTTTAATGAACTACTTGACCCCTCGAGCAGCAAATGTGCATGAAGACATGAAAGCTTCTCTTGGCTTTTATTTTTGGATATGTGTGTGTGTGTGGGTGTGGATTTCACTCCTCTCTCTCTTCATCAGGTTGCTCATTAAATGAGCATGTCTTTGATGAAAGCATCTAATCATAACCCCTACTTCTGTTAAAAATGATATGACCAGGTTTGTCAATGCAACCCAGATATTTCTTGTCTTCCTACAACAGAGCCCAAAATGCCTCTGCATTTGCAAAATTCATACTTTCTAAAAAAAACCTAAACAAAAAGGTCACTAGGCAAGACAGGTTAGGCTGACCTGTAGTAGACATAATAGAGAAAGCATTGTGTACAGCTTGTAAAACGACACCCACGACAGGCTTTTCCTTCCATTAAATTGTATTTACAACTCTGAAAAAAAAAGGCTTTTACCGGGTGGGTCTCAGGGGCTGCAGACGTGTGACCTGTTTCAGACACGCTCTCCTTTAGGCCCTCGAGACTATGAGACCAGACTGAGATTTCTGTGATCAAAGGTGCCACTGTGACAGACCAAGCTTGCCCTTGTTTTGTAAACCACCACCACCACCACCAATCTTTTAGCCTTTTTATTTGTCTCAGTACTACATTACTAAATTCATTTACATTTCTAAAGCACTTTTTTTTTTCTTTTCTTTTTTTTCTGTGTGAAATACACTCTTTACTCTTCCTTACAGGGATAGTTCACCCATAATTTGTCCACCCTTATGTCATTCCAAACGAAAAAATATCGTGACAAATAAATAAATAATGAATTAATAACAATAATGAAAAAAAGCATGGTCCTACTTTATATTAAGTGTCTTCAACTGCTATGTACTAACATTTAAATTAATCATTTGATATAGTGCACTTGTGTACATAAACATGTTTGCATTGTACTTATATTTAAAAACACTGTACCTGCATGTAATATCAACTGTAATTATTTCCCGTAGTTACAAATATATAATTACACTGTTGACCCTTCCCTTAATCCTTAAAGGGTTAGTTCACCCAAAAGTAAAAAATGTCATCGTTTACTCACCCTTAAGTCATTCCAAACCTTAAAGGGATACTCCACTTTTTTCGGAAATATGCTCATTTTACAACTGCCCCAGAGTTAAACAGATGAGTTTTACCGTTTTAGAATCCATTCAGCCGAACTCCGGGTCTGACGGTACCACTTTTAGCATAGCTTAGCACAGATCATTGATTCAGACGAGTCCAGTAGCATTTCTTTCAAAATGACCAAAGAGTTTCAAGATTTTTCCTATTTAAAACTTGACTCTTCTGTAGTTAAACCGTGTACTAAGATCAACGGAAAATGAAAAGTTGCGATTTTCTAAGCCTATATGGCTAGGAACTACTCTCATTCCGGCGTAATAATCAAGGAACTGTGCGGCCGTACCATGGGTGCAGCAGGCGTAGTGATATGACGCAGCGCCTGAAAATAGGTCTAATAGGTTAGACAAACTTAGTCCCGGTCACGTTGGAAGAAGTGACCGAGCTGGGGACTATTTTTAGGCGCTGCGTCATATCACTACGCCTGCTGCACCCATGGTACGGCCGCACAGTTCCTTGATTATTACGCCGGAATGAGAGTAGTTCCTAGCCATATAGGCTTAGAAAATCGCAACTTTTCATTTTCCGTCGATCTTAGTACACGGTTTAACTACAGAAGAGTCAAGTTTTAAATAGAAAAATATTGAAACTCTTTGGTCATTTTGAAAGAAATGCTACTGGACTCGTCTGAATCAATGATCTATGCTAAGCTATGCTAAAAGTGGTACCGTCAGACCCGGAGTTCGGCTGAATGGATTCTAAAACGGTAAAACTCAACTGTTTAACTCTGGGGGAGTTGTAAAATGAGCATATTTCCGAAAAAAGTGGAGTATCCCTTTAATTTAGGCTTTTAATCACGTGTAAACATTCATCAAAGCACACATCAGTTATGGTAAACGGAAGCTCAATCGTAAACTCTTGACGTGAGAGAGTCAATGATGTGTTATGCAGCAAGTTTGAGTTTCCGTGGGAACAGAAGTACAGTTGAGTACGGTACCAGTACTTCTAAACCTGTCCCCAACCTTACCTATATCCCACCTCAATGGCAGCAAAAGAGTTTTGAAATACAACAAGAATATAGAATAGAATAGAATAGAATAGAATAGAATAGAATAGAATAGAATAGAATAGAATAGAATAGAATAGAATAGAATAGACTATTTAGCAGCTCATAAGGATTGGCTAGTACATAGTAAGTACATATAGTAGTTAACGAAACCTAATATAAAGTGTGACCAAAAGTACTTTCATTTAATTTTGACCTAATTTATCTAATTGTATCTATTGTATGGAAATAGAGTTCAAATATGGTGTATAAATAACCTCTTTTAAGGTTCTTATGTTTTTTTTGTTTTGTTTTTTTTTTATGGAAGAAAAACAATATTATCCATTTAAAACAAAATGAGGGTGTGTAAATTATGACCAATTGAATTTTTGGGTGAACTATCCCTTTAAAATCCCCCCTTTTGTTTCATATATTTCCGATTCCCTGAAATAATATATAAAAACAGCAGTTTAATGATGTTGTTTGGACAGAGCTGAGTAAGTGGGTGTGTCTGTGTGTGAAACACAGTAGTATTTTCATTTTATGTGTATAGATGACAGAAGATATACAGGCAGTTTCAGACCAAAGCGATCGACCAGCTCAATCAAAGGGACAATACTGACAGTCATAAAGCTTTCTGGTAGGGCTACTCCACCCTCACACTTATATTGCAATGCTTTGCTTTTGTTTTTGGGTTATTTATTTAATAATAATAATTTTGTCATACTTCAACTTTCAGTTCATTCCTCCCTCTCTTCCTCACTGAAACTGCACCATCAAAGCTCACTGAGACCTTTATGAGAGCACAGAAAGAGCCTGGTTTGTCTCTCATTCTCTTTGTCCTTTTGTTCCCTGTGCTGAGAAGAGATGAGAGGGAGCAGAAATGATAGAAGAGCTTGATTTGGTTTTGTGTGTCTGTGTGTGTGTGTGTGTGTGTGTGTGTGTGTGTTGATAGAGAAGACTGGATTTGGCAAGACCAGCCCACACAAAGGCCCTTAACACACGCTGACCTTTAACACACACACTGACTCTTATCTCACACTGACCCCTACCACACAGAGAGTCTTATCAAGCAAAGACCCCTGCTTCTCCTTGTCAGACGTCTCAACCTCCGGCCGCAGTTAAAAGATTGAAACACCTCAAATATCAGCGTTATGATGTGAAGTTCAGGACATGTACATGTTTTAAATCATAAACAAGCATACCTGTACATATAACCTGAATTTAAATTTGACCATAGATTTGTTAATAAAGGTCTTATTGTGCATGATTTGAAAGTGCAAGAAATGTCATCATCTTCCAATGGACTAACTTCTAATTCAGAAATTATATTTTCTGCTGGCATAATCGGGGCCGCATGGGTTAGAAAAAAATATATATTTAAGATCCCATGAAACCCAAATTAAATTTATGGGGCTTTTAGTCATGTCTATTGGCTTTCAAACAATCTATATGCTAGTGTACTCCTAAAAGTTGACCTTTAATAGATGTACACATTATCATAAATCTATCTAAAAATAAATAGTTTTTTCTTCTCCTGGGAAAACAGACCAAAAGTGTTAATGACTCATCTTTCTCCCTAGGCTCTCTAGAATAACCTGATTGGCATTAGCAAATAGAAATAGTAGATCATGGTTTATGACTTGACTACTATGAAATACAATTACATTTTGCAAATACAAATTTCTATTTTAATATATTTTAAAATGTATTTATTCCTGTGATTTCAACGCTGAAAAAAAGCACACACAAAAAAACTGTATTTTAATTTTAATCATTTTAATCATTTACTCACTTTACTCACTTAAATACTTACTAATAATTTACTTTTAATAATTAAACATTATTAACGACAAGTGAACAGTAATTAATAAAATAAGAACAAATACGCAAACTACAAGCATAGATAAATACAATATAACAAAGTTAAAAATAAAGGTCTAGCTAACAGTAGTATTTAGGTACAGAAATGTAATCATTAAATGTATAAATGAAATATAGATCACTTTAAGACCTAATGAACAGATCCAATATAATGATACACATTCGATTTCTTTCTCAGCTGTTTGTTCACTTAAGACATAACCGACTGTGTTTACAAGAATACTTAACATAATTTTGTGTGTATGTGTCCGTTCAAGCGCAAAGAGATGCGAGTTTCATGCCCTTTTGTTTTGAGTAAGGGTCTTGCTAGCACGTACAAATCTAGGCTTCACAATGTTTATTGTGGCATTTTTGTCTGTATAATGACGGCAGGTTGGCAAGTGATTACCTTTGATGAGCTCAACCCAAAATAGAATTGATTCATATTTACATTTATGCACTGGTCTATCCAAACCAACTTCCAAGTAAACATTTTAGCAGCATACATGTTCCTCTGTAGTCAAACCTGTGACCTTGGCATTGCATTGCTTTGTGCTGGACTGCAAACCAGAGGATAGGCCTCTTCCTTAATGAGATCTAGTCAATATTGTTCCTTTTCATGGCACTGTGAATGTTAAACTCTGCTCTTTGTTTGCATTTCATTAATACACAAACTCATTGTTTAATTAATGAAATTGGTTTGTACAGATGACATGCTGTTCTGTAAGAGAAAAAGAGAAATGGAAAAAAAAAACACTAGATATCCACACACGCACAAAGAGAAGTAATTGCTAATAATCGTGCTTGACTCTGTGAGTTAAGCACTTGTGGAGTGGCTGTCTGTGTGTAGGCTATGACTGCAGCGTGCCGTTCGAGAGCGAGCATCCTTATGCGCAACATCCCACTCCGGCCTCTGCCGCACACATGGATTGCGCATCTAATAAGAGGTTATCTCCCGAGAGAAAAGCCCCCATCAATCATGCCGTATTAGTCTATGGAAAGGAGCTGCGTGCTGATTGGTCGGGAAGCTTTGCTAATTGGCCTTGCGTTGCATTAGTGCTGCTGCAGGGGGGCCGTGTTTTTTCTCTGTAATGACGGATAGAGCAGACGTGTGTGTGTGCGAGGAGACGGCGGGCCGTAGGAATGGTGTAATGGTGGGTTGAAGGGACAGATTAGGAAATGGGAGGTTTAATGATCCTGTCTGCAGTGCCGTCTCTGAGCCAGCTGCATGTCTGCGAGATCTAAAAGAGACGTTTCCCTGAGGGAGTATCCTCGGATGAGCACTTGCACACACCGCCGATGCTCCTGTCATGCCAGTTTCATCTCAGGATACGTCGGCGCGTGACTTGACTGTTTTAAAGATATGCTGCTTGGATGTGTGTATGATTTTGCAGTTTATGTAACATTCTCACTGACATACATTGAGTTTGAGCATAAGTGTTCACAGGGTTGGAATAGTGCATTCAAAGGCCATGACACACCAAAAAGCTACTGTGTTGTCGTCTCGCTTCGGTTGCGTCTGGGCCAAAAAGCTGCACTTGAACACACCAAAAGTATTAAAAGTGACAACATGCTCCATCGGCCAAAATACCCCCGACTGGGTCCAGCTAGTACCAGTGGTGCGGAACACACCACAAAAACTATGCCGGCTGACAACGGCCCGACGTTGGCCAACAACCGAACATTGGCTTGGCGTGTCAGGGCCTCAAAGGATTAGTTCACTTCAGAATTAAAAAATTCTGATAATTTACTCACCCCCATGTCATCCAAGATGTTCATTTCTTTCTTTCTTCGAAAAGAAGGTTTTTGAGGAAAACATTCCACGATTTTTCACCATATAGTGGACTTCAACAGGTACCAATGGGTTGAAGGTCCAAATTGCAGTTTCAATGCAGCTTCAAAGTGCTCTACACGATCCAGCCGAGGAATAAGGGTCTTATCTAGAGAAACGATTGGTCATTTAAAAAAAAATGTTGTCTGTATAATGACAGCAGGTTGGTAAGTGATTACCTTTGATGAGCTCAACCCAAAATAGAATTGATTCATATTTACATTTATGCACTGGTCTATCCAAAACAACTTCCAAGTAAACATTTTAGCAGCATACATGTTCCTCTGTAGTCAAACCTGTGACCTTGGCTTGGCATTGCATTGCACTGTGCTGGACTGCAAACCAGAGGATAGGCCTCTTCCTTAATGAGATCTAGTCAATATTGTTCCTTTTCATGGCACTGTGAATGTTAAACTCTGCTCTTTGTTTGCATTTCTTCAGTCGAAAAGAAGGTTTTTGAGGAAAACATTCCACGATTTTTCTCCATAATAGTGGACTTCAATGGGAACCAACGGGTTGAAGGTACAAATTGTAATTTCAGTGCAGCTTTAGAGTGCTCTACACGATCCACCCGAGGAATAAGGGGCTTATCTAGTGAAAAAATCGGTAGTTTTTCGCCCTACCCTACATTTTTCTCGTGACCTTTCCAACACGATTACGTAATTTCATGAAATCATGGACGTGCAAGACGAGCATTTGTGGTTAAAAAGTGTGTGTTTTTTTTTTTTAAATGACCAATCGCTGGATCTTGTAGAGCACTTTGAAGCTGCATTGAAACTGCAATTTGGACCTTCAACCCATTGGTACCTGTTGAAGTCCACTATATGGAGAAAAATCATGGAATGTTTTCCTCAAAAACCTTAATTTCTTTTCGACTGAAGAAAGAAAGACATGAACATCTTGGATGACATGGGGGTGAGTAAATGATCAGGTAATTTTAATTCTGAAGTGAACTACTCTTTCAAAGGCTTTTCATTCCCGAAAGTTTCTCGTCAGGGCTACACAAACCCATTACGTTAAAGGCCTGCTGTCAGATCAGTGCAGCAGAGGCCGGTCCCTCCGATTGAGGTGCTTAACCTGAGATCTACAGCTGCTACATCATCAGAGTACGAATGCGATCAGGAGACGAGTTGTAAACAGTGTAAGGAATGTTTGTTAGTGTATAGTATGGAGGAGGCTGTGGCAGTTTCCTAAACCTGAAACTCGACTGAACTTTTAAAGCTACTCTACTTCTAAGCCTCTAAAGACATCTTTATACTGCAAAGGTGGCACTGAAAGATATAAACCACAAAAAGAGAAATTCATATTTGCATATAATGTGGCACACAGGCAGTATATATTTACATTAATTTACACAGGAATCACAATCTCAAAAAAGATTGGCAGATTTTTTTTTACAATGTTACTTTCGGTCTGAATTTGAATGCA
Organism: Rutilus rutilus; assembly: GCF_951802725.1. Lineage (NCBI taxonomy): Eukaryota > Metazoa > Chordata > Actinopteri > Cypriniformes > Leuciscidae > Rutilus > Rutilus rutilus. Next base: position 20,438,369 of record NC_140219.1, on the reverse strand, counting down.
CAGCTGTCAGAAAACAAGACAACAGCAAAGTTTAAGGTAAGTTTAATGCAGTGTTTCATTTACAGAGACGTTAACGTCATCAAGCTGTCTCTGACACTCAGAGGTGAGGCAGGCCAGAGCTGACCATTTTTGTCAGTTGTCACTGAGCATTCTGCACTGCCTTCAATGCAAAGGTATAGAAAGTTGTTCTCTTTCTCTTGTTGCATCTTGTCTCTTTTTGTGATTTTTTCCACACAATATTGCCAAAGCATCATTCTGGTCCTGGTAATGGTGGTAATAATTTAATTATTATTAAATTATATATATATATATATATATATATTTTTTTTAAATATTAGTTATTATATTTGATAATTAATAAAATCATTATAATTAAATAATTAAATCAAATTAAAATGCTAGTGATGGTAATAAATTATAAAATTGAGCAAAACAAAAAAAAACTGTTATATATAAAAGTAATAACAATAATACAATAAAATGAAATGGAATAAAACACTCAGCAAGAAATGAATGAATACTAATACTGATACAGATATACGCAGGCTCCTCTCTTGTCTTGTCTCGTCCCACATACAGTACACTGTACACATATGTAGAAAGAGAGAAGGTGTGTGATGCGAGAAGTGATGTGCCGTCAGAGCCTGACAGTCAATCAGGTCACACACTAACAGATGAATGAAGGCACAGATGCTGCACTCTTCCGAGCCTCCTCGGCCGATTGGCAGTGAGCTGGGCTGTTGATAGAGCGCTGGCAGCCGTTCAGCAGACTGCTCAACCTCGCATTAAACACACACCCGCCCATTGCGCTTTTATGCCTCTCCGTAAAAAAACTCTGTTTGATCTGCCTGACAAAACACACAGGCTCACATACTGTTACGTGTGAGCAGCCATGAGACGTAAGCCTACGTTTGCGCTGAGACATTCTCTGAAAAAACATCATGAACATGTGTTAGGGCTGCACGATACTGGGGGAGAAAACAGACAAATCATATTGATTTTTTACTTATCTAAATTACTTTATTTTAATTATTAGTAATCTAAATTACTTAAATAGTTTCATTAATTAAATAGTTTAATTAATTATTATATCATAAGCTGCACAAGCGTAAATCAACACAGTGTCTTTAAAAAAATAAAATAAAAATCCTACTATGGCATTTTGTACATTACAATCTTTTTCAGTTTCGGTTTCATTGTGTAATGTGGAGCAGGTTCCGTGGTCAGATTGCGCTGCCGGTCAACGACACTAGCGATTTATGACAAGTGTTTATTTCCCTACAAGCCTATCTGCCAGAATCTGTGCACTCCTTGCTCATAAATCAGATAAAAAATGATGTATGCGCCTGCCATTTCAGATGTGGGATTTGTATTTATTTGTATATATTTTATGTATGTATATATATATATATATATATAATATACACTCGTCAATTTTTTTTCCATAAGATTCAGCTATGGATGTCAATGTTGTAAAAGCTGAACCGGTGGTTTAGGATGGTAGGTTGGGACTGAATGGCGCTCGTTCATTCTCCTCTCTGTAGCCCGTCCTGTTGGTGGTCACTTTGCTCATTGAGTGTGGGCTGAGAGACCATCTGTTAGTCTCGTCTACCGCTGTGACCCTCAAAAGAGCATTTCAGCAGACAGGCCAAACCCTTAGAGCATCAGCGATGGTCACAAATTGTATTATAGAGTGTTGTCCAGCAGCATAACTGCTGTTTCCATCAATCTATGTGAATGTCTAATGTGTGTGTGTATGTGCGCCTGTGTGTTGGACATGAGGATTGGCTCAGTGGACAGGTAGGCTCTTTGAGGGTCACTGGTGTAACAGACTGTCTCCTAAACCCCCTGGCTCTCCAATCCACCTGTCTATGTGAAGTGATGAGGGTAAAATCCTGCTTGCTGCACCTGAGACCCTCCTGCACACATGCACATAAAAGATGCACACAGGCTCTGTTCCAAATCACAATGAGCTGTCTGCTGTCCACACAGCCAGCTACCTTCTAAGGCAGCATCCTAACAGAAATAGAAGCTCACAAGCAGGGTCCCAAATTAGCTTTTTCCAGACCTGCCAATGCCGAGTGAATTGCTCAAATTACCAGCCAAAAAAATGTATATCACTGTATTTGTTTTGTTTTGTTTTTCTGTTAAAATAATAGTCCAAATGACATTTGAATTTCTTCATGTTTTCATACAAACAGTGTATTTGTTTTAGTTGCTTTATTTGAGGAATAAAAAAATATATTATACAACAATGTAAAGGCAAATAATGTTCGTACAACATTTTATCAATTTGAGCCTATTAAAGATACAATTAAAGGACTGTTAGATAACCTACAAACCTAAACTTACAAATATGGCTGTGAATAAAGCAATTATGATTTCCAACCAGTCTTTAGAAAGCGGAATCAAACAGTAATACTGCCAAATGTTATGTATATATCTATTTAAAAAAAAAAAAAACAATATGCTATTAGGCATTGTAAAACCCTGCTGTTTAGGTTAAATGTTTAGACATGAAGACACAAAGAAGACATGTTTTTAGACTATCACTTGGCACTTGACAGTTGTTAATTATGGACTGTTTTGTAACTGATAAATTCACTATGTAGCATATAAGGGGTATGTTTTTATTAATTGAACTTACTGCTGTGTGCGCTGAAATTTCCATGAGGGAGATACACATGCTGTATAATTTTGCATTCGGAACAAACTTCACATCTGGGGTATACCTGTGATGCCTAAAAATGGTCCCTCAATGGGTAACTTTCTAGGCTTTGGAACTACACATTTACAGTTCACAATAAAGATTATACTAGCTAGTAGCTGGTAACTCAGCCTCTTTTGCTGAGCAGAGAGAGGTTGTGCTCCATGTTCTTGTTGAATCGGATCTAAACGATCACATTGTATCTTGTTGTGGGAGAGAGATAAAGAGAACATGTGTCCTGTTTTGCCCTCATTTTCATGGTTCTCCATTCTAAATGGCTGTGAAGTGCCATGGATTCTCATACTCCTTTATGAGTATTGATAGCTCTCTCTCTCTATCTCACTCTCTGCCTCGCACGCTCGCTCTCAACTATAATGTTTTAAAGAGCAGAAAATGTGAATTCGAGAGTTTTGTCATTCTCGCTGCCATGGTAACCACTTTGGCATTTGTGGGGCCTGTGTGATGGTAGTAGCGCAGTCAGTTAGTGGAGTGGAGGGCTGTGCGGGGCCATGCTGATCAGCCATCATTCAGAACCCAGCATTTCACATGCCACCTCATGCTTTGGTCCTCTTGGTCGAGACAATCATGTATCACTCTTACTTTAGGTCTTTTTTATTCATATTTATTGATATTTATTTATGTGTTTATAAAAAATAAAAATAAATGTTTTCTGATGGAAGCAGGCTTCACATGGTTTCTAGTATGTCAAAGCTATTAAGCTGGTAATCATATTCTAAAACACAGCTTGAACTGATGGTCACTAGACATTTATTTTAAATGTATTCATTTAGCACAGCGGTTCTCAAAAATGATTCCTAAAATAATTTAAAGGTAAAATATTTAACATATAGAGTTTTGAGTCAATACATCATCAATCCTTCATAGAAAACATGTTTTCATCTTACCCTGATTCATTATGGTAAGTCTAGTGTTTATATTCGGCAGGATGGTTTTTGCGGGAAATTGTGCACATGCTTCACTCGCCCGTGTATGTCTCGTCATATCCGTAAATAGAGAAACGTTCCTCCGGCTACTTTGACGCATGTATGGTGAGGGAGTGGCAGAGGTTAGTTGCCACAACGAGCGAGAAAGGTTGACATGGCAGCTAAATCTCGATCCTCTGGGGAATCACCTATTTAAAAAAAAAAAAAAAAAACACTGAATAGAGGAGAGTCTGCTGGCAAAAAAGAGAACGCAACAGAGCACATAATAAAACAAGAATCAACATTGGCTTGGCTTTTCGGAGATGACGAGAACTGAGGGATTTAAAATGTTGTAATTATGGGTTTGTGTAGCGCTGTGCTGAAGTACCTTGTCAATTAATGGGTATAGCTACAGTAACGTCTTCAGCTAGTCAGCTTATGATTCTTTCCATCTAAACTGGTTAAATCTTTTAAGCCTAGTAGTGAATGTTTTATGAGCCGTAGGATTATCGCTCTCTTTTTTTTAGTTATGATAAATAACTTTTTACTTCTACTCAAAGCAAAACACATCTGCCTCCTCTTCCACCATTATCTTCAATTGAAGCTGGCTCAGATCGGTGTAACTATTACATTTACACAACCAAAATGTTCTTCTGAAAAAATGCATTTTTGTTTTTTAACTGCTAAAGGGCCAAAAGTTACATTTAGTTAAATGAACAGAATCTTAATTAAAATGCTAAATGTACAACATTAAACTGACATCATATTTTGAGTTTATTTTTATTATAACTATTTATTTTATAACTATCTCTCAGGTACTGTATATATCAGCTTAGATTGGATGGCTATTGAATACTGTCTTGAACAAAAGGGGACCTTGGAGTCAAAAAGGTTCTGATTAAGCAGATGCTTTTATTAGCTAGTTCACATTGGATAGTTAGACTACCAGCCGTTAAAGATGAATTGATCAGCCTGGTTAGAGTTGATAGACCAGTTTGGGTAAGTTGGTGGGGACTTGTTTAACTCTATTCCACAGTGAATCCTGAACTGACTGAGCATTAGCTTGTCCATTGGCTTAGCTTGTTCTGGTAGACAATCTTGGGCAGCGTTGCTAGAACTCATCAGATTAGATTAGGTAGTTAACCTAAAAAACACATCTTAAATGGTTTGAACTGCATGAACACCATAACCTGCCCTGGATTTTCTGGAAAAGCTCAAAACCAAAGTTGTATCCGAGTATTTACTGAATGAGCTGGTCAGAGTTGAACATTTTAGTGCATTTATGCAACATTGCATCTTTTTACAAAATTTGGACGTGCACAGAATGTTCTTAACAATGCAGAGTGAAGACTCTTGTTTTCAGCCATTCATACCATGTCTCCCTCTCTCTCTGTCCTGTCCTGTTCTGTTTTCACCTTGTCAGAGGACTGGGCTGAGATCGGATCTGTGCATATGCATTATTGATTCACAACTCTTCTCTCACACTGACCAGAGTTCACAATGCCCTTAATCTCCCTCCTTTTTCCCTCTCTCTCTCTGTGCATATTTACTCACTCACTCACTTACTCTGAAGAGAGACTTTGTGTTATCTTTAATGAAGTGTCAGCCATCATGAAATGAAACAAATGTGTTAAGAAGAAAAACATATTTCTCCCCATTTTTTAGGAGGGTCTTGGGGGTCCCTGATAATATATCCATCATAAAATTTGCCCATAAAATGTTCTTGTGTCCATTTCCTGCAAGTATCAGTAGATCGCAAAAAACATTGACTATTGATGCATTCAAGGCATGTCAGAAAGTTTGTAATTACGAGCTGAATGCACATGAACATCACCACAAAGTCATAATTACGAGCGGGAAGCAATGGCGGAAGAAATTAGTTTTCAGTCATGATAAATTTAATTCTGCATGCCGACAGTACAATGTAGTTTTTACACGTTATGTGTACTGTTAATGAAGAAGAGAGATAAAGTTTGCCAGAAAACTGCCAATTTACTCATTTAGCCAGTTTATGAGCTGATAAGCACGAGTGACCAAACTACATTTCCCATCATTCTCTGTGGCAGCATAATAATAATAACAACAATAATAATGACACATATAATGTGCATTCTTTGGGTTTTCCGAACTTGTAAAAACAAACTTCCCAGGAGAACTTGAATGCACCATATGGTCCTAACCCTATGATATTGCCTGAACAAAAGTGGTCTAACTGCACAGTGTTGCCCTGAGACAACGAACAAAAAAAACCCCACAGTTTTAGTATATAAATAAAAACAAAATTAATCTTTAAACAATCAAACATACATCTTTACATACTGATGCACATGCATATATTTTTTAATATAAAGTTATTTTGACTTAAACGTTAAAAAGTGATATTTATCTTACTAATTGGTGGCACTGTGTACCATGTGGCTTTGCTTCATTAAAGGACTGCTCCGCCCCCAAACAAAGGTCACACCCACTTCAGCCCCCCATATTTATATATATATATAAAAATTAAAGAGCTTCAGCTGCTTCAGCTCAAATCAATCAAAACCTTTTTTCAGCCTGGTCCAGCGAACATATTTAACTAAAAGCGACTGGCTCTTTGAGCTAAAAGGTGAGACTTTCATTCCTTTAGCCACCATATTGAGCCATGCGGCCTATGCATTTCTTGTCTACTATTTTTCCGTCTTCTTGATGCATCGCTAGTGTATTATTGACTGTTTTATACCTGTCCGCCATCAGTCACTACGTGATCATCTGAAACACATGACACCTATAAAATCCAATAAAATCCATATTTTTTCCATCGTATAAGTGATCTCATGCCCAGCGCCGCAAGCCTCACTCTGGTCCTCTCTTCTTGCTGTTGCAGCGCTCTAGTCCACCACTGTTTCCACTTCTCTCCTCTCACAGGCCCTGCTGTTCTGCTGTCTCAGACACCTGCGCCGGGGTGACCGCTCTCCCACATAAACACGCCCCATCCCGTTCTGGCCTGTCCTCTCTGACCCAAAACTCCTCTCCGCAGCTTGCTTTTCCTTTTACCCTGTTTGAACACTTGCTCTGTTGGTACGAGGGGCAAGCATGACATTGGCCGAGTGTTGCCTGTGTTTGCACGTGTAACTAAGAGAGCAGAAGTGAATGAAAGATTAGGAAAGATAAAGAGGAGGAGGGCAGAGGTGAGACAGAGGAGAGGATAAAAGAGGGATAAGGATGAGAGAGAGGGAGATGAGAGGGTTCGAGTGCAGAGTGGGGAAGAAGAGGAAGAGAGGGCTGCTATTTTTACAGCTCTCTACAGGGAGCCCTTGTGGCATACCGTTATCCATCTTAAGACCATGCACACACTGAGACACTGAGAGAGCGCAGGTACTCTATCTGTATTTGCTTGTTCTCTCTTTCTCTCTCTCTCTCTCTCTCCTCACACTCTTTACTGCATCCCAGATCCCTACACACCATGCATACCACAGGGTTAAAACTGTTACACTCTGCTACTCTCTCATCTCTTTGCCTATCTGTTTTTATTTTCTCTGCTTTGACTGTATTCACAGCTTTCTTTTCTGTTTCATTTTTTGTCCTTTTGTCCCTATTCTAGGTGTTTGTTGTTTTCTATTTTTTCCATTAAGCAGTGTCTTCTCATCCAGTGGCACTTCTCATCCTTATGTTTAGGCATGTTTCATGATTTTCACTTCTTTTTGAGGAAAGGTGTGCTATTACTTTTTCAAGTAATACATCTCAAAAGCTGTATTCAAAATTATGAACTGTCAGAAGACTTTGTGTTTAGTACATCGGTTCTCAACCTTATTGACCCGAGTGAGCCTCCCATATTGGCTAAGCTATTTTCTCTGGTATTTCTGTGTAATTATGTAATGCTATTAATTATGGCAATGCCTTTTGTTTTCAAACTTAATAACTTATTAACAGAAACTGGAAGTGTTATTTTAATTAAACACAATATATTTTAAATAAGAATCTGATTCTGTATGTTTTTCATTAAAACTAATAAATATCGAGGGGGAAAAGAAATATGATTTATGGGTAACGCCAGGGCCGTCGCTAGTGGGGTGAAAGGTGGTGACAATTATAACAAAATCCTGCAGTTATACTATATAGGCCCCTGTTGTATGAATAATTCTAATATTTATATTAGTTGTATGCCTGAGATTTAAATGAAAACCACAAAAACATGCAATTTGGTTAAATATTTTTTCCAAATATTCTCTTACCTCCCTATAAATGGTTTAGTCCGATCTAAAGTATTTATTAATTATTCAGTCAGTGACTAACATCATGGACCCAATAAAATTGTAAGTCCCACCCCAGCTCGTGAACAGAACCAATCAGAGTTGAAGCGGCAGTGCCTGAAGTTAACGATGAACTTGGTGGAAGAGCAGGAGATTGACTGACTGACAAAATGTCGGGGAAAAGAAAACATAAATCAGGGTACCAGAAATGCCATGAAAAGAATGAGAGGGAGGCCAGGAGAGTTGTTGTATCCCAGTCGATCAAGACGTTCTTAAAGACAGGTTGTATTATTATTTCGCTGGGAATAAGAAAACTGCCGTCTACAGCCTGCCGGGTAAAGTCACTTTTCATTATCGGTGCGCACCACAATCGACCGAATGATTATGTGGTCAAAATTCCTATCTTTTTACACTATTGTAAATAGAGTTAAAAAATTTACTTGAGTCACGCATTATGCATTATGCATTATGCATTATTGCATTATGCACCTGACCTGCCGGCTGATGATGCATTTATTACATCAATAAAACACGAATACACACTGCAAAGTGAATGAATACATTTCATCTTTATTTAATAATATTATATTTATAAAAAAATAAGACAATAAATTACTTTTTTTAAATTTGACTGCATTCTTGTCAATTTATAAATGTTACTTTGACTGATGAAAAAAAAAAAAACATTATTTGTTTTCATCATTTGTTATTACTGTTACTTTTTAAAAATTGGTTTTATTATTATTTAACCATTTGTTTTTATTAGTTGAAATGTTTATATACATTTAACTTTTAAAGTAAAGGTTTTCCAACAACATCACCATCTTCTGTTATATGTGAGCCTCCATGCTCATCTAGTGTACAGTATATGATATTGGTGGAGGGTGGTGGGGGCCCACATCAATATTTTTTTCAGAGGGCCCCGAATCCTCTAGCTACGGCCCTGGGTAACACTTTAGATTAGAGAACACATATTCACTGTTAACTAGGAGTTTTCCCTCAATAAACTCCTAATTAATGCTTAATGATAGTTGCTGTAGTGGTTTTGTTTAGTTATGCGGTAGGGTTAAGGGGTGTAGAATATGGTCATGCAGAATAAGGCATTAATATGTGCTTTATAAGTACTAATAAACAGCCAATATACAAATAATATGCATGCTAATAAGCAACTTGTTAATATTGAATGTGTTCCCTGATTTAAAGTGATTTTTTTTAGCATTGTAATTTAAAAAAAAAATCAAAATGTAATTAAAATTCAAAAAAAATCTAAATCTAAATTGAAATCATATTTATTTTCCCCCCTCAATATTTATTTGTTTGAATTAAAAACATACAGAATCAGAATCTTATAGAATTCAAATATTACAGTGTCAGTTAAAACAAAAAGCATTGACAATGCCTTTTGTTTTAACTGAAACTGTAATATATTTTAATTCTACATCATATAATTACACACCGGAAATAATTAGCTTAGCCAGTATGGGAGGCTCGTCCAAGTCAATACGTTTCAGAACCGCTGTACTACAGTATACACATGCATATTTATTAAACAGTCCAAAAGTCTTCTGACAGTACACAATTTTGAGAGAGAAGTTTTCTTAGGGCCCCCCAGGTCCCCGGGCCCCTGGTTAAGAACCGTTGGTTTAGTATGAATAAAATACAGACACAATATATCGTTCTTGTTCTTGTCCTTGTCCTTGTCATGTTACCTTCAACGTCAGCCATATTTTAAAATTGACCTCATGGGATAGAAATATGTCCGCCAGATGCACAGATACTTATTCTGACATGCATATTTTCACATAGTATATAGTAGAAAAGTAGTTACATTGATTGAGATAGACTTAAGTTGTATCCCAAATGACGCACTATACACTATGCACTTATACATTGCACTTATGCACTCTGTACTCAACCGTGTAGTGCATGAATTTTATAAGGTTATTTTGTCATTCAGCAATGATGCCCCTCCCCCTCCACTACATAATTAAAGCTGCGACAGCTGAGTGCATGATGTGTCCAACATTCCACACTTCACAACAATTCTCTCTTTGTTGCACTCTGTTCACTTGATTCACCTTCATCTTTAGTGATAGAAGAGTAATGGAACAATCTGACAGTCACATCCAGGGGAACGACTGACCATGAGCCTAGACTATTTGAATTAAGATTTATAAAGGCACTCTCTGTACTCGCCGTATCTGTTTCTCTCCTCCCTGCCGTCTACACAAACATTGGTGCTTGCTTTTTCCTGTCACAAGCAATTAATCCGACCATTGCTTACATTTATTGATCCGGCTAAGATAAGCAATGTAATCTATTCAGTTTTCCAAAGAGGCAGATTTAATGAATGATTTCAACTCATGTTTGCAGGCATGTAGGAGGCATGGGGAAATCAATGCCTATGTTAATGTGCTGCCCTGTTCCGGGAAGAATCCCGGGGCCGGTGCCAGCTTGCACTTGGATAAACGGTGAGCGCGCCATCAGTGCTGGAATGAGGATCAGCGTTCTTCTTGGGACACGGAGAGGGTGTTAGGAAGTCTACCAAGGCCAGAACGAAACAGCTGAATTTATCATCTTTAGCAGGAAAAAAGGAAGGAAGTGTTTTGATCTGGTGGGGCTTTGTGAGAGTGTAGTAGGGATCTGGGCAAGTGCCATGAGTGTGAGCCACTGTGAGCCTATCAGCGACATCCAGACCACTCTAGACGCTGCTTAGATTATGATCCTTCTGTTATCCCTTCTTCAGAATGCTGTGTACTTCCCCTTGTCTGTCAACTGTACACTTATCCCATTAGCCCGTCTTAAACCCATCCCATTATTAGTCTCTCTCTCTCTCTCTCTCTCTCTCTCTCTCTCTCTCTCTCTCTCTCTCTCTCTCTCTCTCTCTCTCTCTCTCTGCGTGTGCGCATGTGCGGGCGTCTGAGGAGTGCGTGAGCATCTGAGCGAGTTGCGGCGTGTTTGAGTGAGTTGTTACTTTTTTCCTTTTTCAGTGTATATTTAATTGTCGCCGATTGCATCACCTACACTGTAAAAAAAAATACATCCCCAAGTCAAAAATTTCAAGTGACCGATAACATCTACATTTTTCAATTAGTCTGACGTATTATTTCTCACTGAGCCAATGTTAACAGACTATTGCAACAAGAATTTCACTTGGGCCAATTGAAAAATTTAGATGTTATCGGTCACTTGAAATTTTTGATTTGGGAGGGTTAGAATTTTTTTACAGTGTAAGGGTGGAAAAAATGGGGACAAATTCAGATGGTTGTGCTCCTTTAACCGCTCAACATGGGTGCAAAAAAGTCTCTTTGATTCAGCATTTCGTTGAATTTGGTTTATCCGTTTATCCGTCATTATCAGTGTTGTGGGTAACGCGTTACAAAGTAACGCGTTAGAGTACTCTAATTACCTTTTTCGTGAAATGTGTAACTTAACGCGTTAGTTTCTTGCGTTAAGTAATCAGTAACTTCGTTATTTTTTTTAAAAAGTAATCCGTTATTTTAAGGAAAGGAAAATCCCGACTGCAGCCTGCTTTTTGTCAGACAGTAGGCTTAGGTCTACTTTGCCACACTGCGGGTATATCAGCGGAGCCGAAGCGCTGTGATCGTAAAGTCAATGGCTGTGATACGTCTGTGCCCTGCATGCGCCTGAGTCTGACCCTGTGTGTGTGTGTGTGTGTGTGTGTTTTTTTTTTTTTTTTCGAACTCCCGGCAAGATGGCAGAGAAGACAGCGTTTGGATTATGGAAGTACGCACATCATATTAAATTTGTCAACGAAAAGGAAAAGAAAATGCACACTCTGCGTTGGTGAAAAGCTTCTGTCGACCGCCAAAAATTTAATTCGGTTTGTAATCATTTTTGTTTGACAGGCAGCTGTTAATTTCGGTTAGATCGTTGACTGGTTGTTCATTTCTAAATGGATTTAAATCTGCAAGCCTGTTTACCTCAGGTTGTGTTTACAAGTAAGCACACTTGATACACTTTGATAACTGCATTAGATTTAAAGAAAAAATCAGGAGTTATCTTGTATGGTGCTCATATACAGTAGCCTAGGCTACCCGGGCTGGGTAGGTGCGAATTTTGATTAATATGTTCTGTGATAATAAATAAATAAATAAAACGCCATGTGGAATAGCCTATTGCTGACTGTCTTTACTGTTATTGTTATCCTGCAGTGTTAATTTAGTCGGATGACTGACGTTATTCATTGTCAGGAGTCACGACTTCTAGGTGCATTTAAAGGGGCCGGGGGCTGTGTCTGTCATGTGTGAGCCGCTGCAAACGGCTTTTAATTTTTGGTAACGCATGAGTACTCTAACGCGTTACTTTTATGAATAGCTAACGCTGTAACGTAACTGATTACTTTTAATTGATGGTAACGTTGTAACCTAATTAACTACTTTCCAAAGTAACTATACCCAACACTGGTCATTATACTTTTTTCAATCAGTTTTGCTGTTGTCGAATCCTTCTAAGAAGGTTATCCTTTCAAATGTGCCCCCATTCATTTCTAAAGATTCACTCGAGCGTTTGTTAGGACGCTATGGTAAACTAGTGGGGCCGATTAAAATGATCCCTTTAGGATTAAAAAATCCAGAACTCAAACATGTGATGTCATTTAGACTTTCATGATCCTGAACGCTGAATTTGGTACATTCTTCCGTGAATTCCGTTGTAAGTGTAAATGACAAGTGCGGGCTGAAGTAGAGCGCGCTGACGCAGATCCCACCGGTGCAATTGGTGAACCGGAGCGACCAGTAGAGCGGGCTGAGCTCGTGATGCCTGGTGGCGAGTCAGTCGATTCGCAGGCATCAGGATTTAGCCTGTCTCAGGGCGATGCTGGTATGTTGATAGAAGGAAGTGAAGTTCAGTCAATGGATTCTGATAGTGACACTTCTGATATTGCAGAAAATCTTACTATTGCAAATTCTCAGGGAAGTTCTGCAGAGAATGGTCACAGTCTTAAATTAAAACATTCCTATTATACAGTTCACCAAATTAATGATTTTCTAGACAATACCTTTAACCAGCGAAGACCAAAACTTGAAAAACACTTCCCAGATTTACAACTTTTCGTTGAAGGCAACACTGGAGTAGCTTGATCAGCCTAAACGCTACAGGCTCAAAAAACATACGAGCACTGTTAAAAAAAAAAGGACTATATATGGGGTCATGATTGCCAGTTTATTTTTGGGGGTCTTTGGATACCCTAGCATTATCTTTTCCATGGCATTCATAAATATTGGATCTTTTAACATCAGTGGATGTCAGGACACAAAAAAGGCAGACATTATTATGCTTCAAGAGACTCATTCTGACTTAAAGAATCAGACACAATGGAATTGTGATTGGAAGGGAAATATTTTAATGAGCCACGGGACTAATCTTAGTGCTGGTGTTACTATACTTTTTTTCTCTATGTGTTATGTTTGAGATAATACCTGGTCGACTTTTAAGAGCAGATATTATGGTTGGACAAATTCTTTGTCTGGAGCAAGACTTGACCGATTTTAAGTTGCTAAGAGTAATAGTGATGGGTTTATAACAGCCTAATAGTACCATCTTTTCTATCTGACCACCATTATATCTCCTTAGCTGTTTCTGTCCTGTCTTCTAAAGTTCACAAATCACACTGGCACTTTAACAAGAGATTATTACAGGATCACTCTTTTGTTCACTCTTTTGGCCTTTTTTGGCAATCCTGGAGAGAAGAGAGATGTAGTTTTCCTTTATTAAGTCAGTGGTGGGACATAGGCAAAGTGCATATTAAGTTGTTTTAAGTTTACACCAGAACTCTCAAAGAAAAAATTAGATCACTTGAAGAAGACATTCTGAGACAAAGTAACCATGGTGCACTTTCCTATTATGAGGACCTCTACTGTGCTGAACCATGTGACAGATCAGCAGCAGAACAACTTTTATGTGATCTACCACAGTTATCAGAGGAAGATCAACATATCCTTGAGAACCCTATATCATTCGCTGAACTTTCTCTTGCCGTCCAGGAGCTGAACCCTGGGAAATCACCTGGTCTGGGCGGTCTTTCAGCGGAATTTTATCGCGCCTGCTGGAAATTGAGTGGAGAGGACTTGTATGCAGTCTTTCTGGAAAGTTTTAACCGAGGGAAACTTCCACTGAGTTGTCGGAGGGCAGTCATAACGTTGATTCCAAAAAAATTCTTGGGTTCCTTAAAAACACTGTCACTGATCTGTGTTGATTTTAAAATTCGATCTAAAACATTAACTAATAGACTTAAAAAATATATGACAAATGTAATCCATGAAGATCAGTCATCTTGTGTCCCTAAACATAAAAAAAAAAAAAAAATTCTCGTAAGAGACATTATTACAGTTGCACAAAGACACAAATTGGACATTGGATTCCTCTCCTTGGATCAGGAAAAAGCTTTCGACAGGGTGGACCATCATTATTTGTTTAAGACCCTTGAAACTTTTGGTTTTGGTGCACATTTGTATTTCTCTTGTCAAGCTACTGTACAGTGACATTTACAGTATGATACGAATTAATGGGTCTTTAACTAAGCCTTTTTCTGTGACCAGGGGAATAAGACAAGGATGACCTCTGTCTGGTCTTCTGTACTCCATTTCTATTGAGCCTCTCCTAGTTATGCTGAGGAAACAGCTGTGTGGTATTGGTGTACCAGGTTTCCCAAAAGTAGCCCCGGTGAAACTAACAGCTTACACAGATGATGTGACAGTTCTAATCAAGAGCACTGATGATGTTACTAAACTTATTCTTGTTTGAACAAGTTTCAGAGAGCTACATCTGCTCGTATTAACTGGGATAAATGTGCATCCTTGTTGTTGGGAGACTGGGTGGATATAGGACCACCTCGATTGCCACAACAGTGTAAATGGGTTCAAGATGGATTTAAAGTACTTGGTGGGTTTTTTTGGAACAGCCCAATACACTGAAAAGAATTGGAAGTGATTAGCAAATCTGGTGATCGGCAGATTACAGAAATGGCCATGGCTTCTCCCACAGCTCTCTTTCAGAGGGAGGTGCTTGATGATCAATACTCTGGCTGCCTTAATGCTATGGCACAGAGTAACTGTTTTAAATCCTTCTAAGGAATTGCTTATTACCATTCAAAAAGCTTTTGTGGATTTTTTTGGGAACGGTCAGCATTGGCTTATACTTTACCTTCCTGTGGCTGAGGGAGGTCAATGACTAATACATATAGAGTCAAAAATATTAGCAATGAGATTACAAACATTACAAAGGCTTTTGTATTGTTCTGCTCCTTTACAATGGGTTGCATTTGGGTTGTCTATACTAACAGATTTAGGTGGGATAGGCCTTGATAAACAGTTGTTTTTAATGGAAAAGCCCTTTGAGGAAAAGGCACACTGTTTCTTCCCTAATTTTTAGATGTCAGTAATTAAATCATGGAAATATTTAAACTTTTCAAGAACAGAAGATGTGCACTATGGGATTTCAGAACCTTTTTTTTTATTTTTATAAAACTACCATCTAATTTGTTTAAATGCTGGGGTCAGTAAAGTAATGGATTTAATTGATTTGACACAATGTCAGTGGCGAACTGTGTTATCACTAAAATCTCTCAGAACTGTGGATAGGATAATCAAGTGTATTAGGGATACTTTCCCCCCTGAATTAATGTCCTTTATAAACTCAGCCCTGGTAAATGGTTTTACACCTCAGAACTTCCCTGAGCTGAAGGTGATCCCTAAAGATGGAGGAGTTGGGGGTAATACAAACCAGACTACATTGTTTAAGGGATAAGGGGATTTGGTTTTTCATAATGTGGCTAAGAAAATCTGTATTATATTTGTGTTAAATCTGTGCATGTTGAACATTTGCAAGGAAAAACAGAGAGGGCTAAGATCTCTATTTGTAAAGAAGTACATCCATTATGGAGAGTATTGTATACACCTCCTATCTCTAAGCGATGTGGAGATCTTCAGTGGAGAGTACTCCATTGTGCTATAGCCTCAAATAGCTTGGTTTCAAAATGTTATAAAATGGTTCTATTATGTCCATTCTGTAATGCTCATGATACTGTTTTTCATATGTTTTTTGAATGTCCAAGACTTGGTCCTTTATTTGTAATACTTGAAAAGTTTATCACATTTGGGTTTTCATATAACAATACCTTGTTTATAGTAGGATATAAGGTCATGGCAACAACAATGTGTTCTTGCCAATTTTTTAATTGGCCAAGCTAAGTTAGCCATTTTGAAATCCCACCCGTGTAAAAATGCAGGAAAAGAAGTTGATATGGTAGCTATGTTTAGGTCTTTAATAGAATCTCGAGTGACCATTGAGTATACATATTACAAATACACTGATAATGTTGCTTTGTTTGAATGGAGATGGGGTGTGAGAGAGGCACTGGTGACTGTGAGTGAGTACGGAAGTTTAGTTTTTAATTGGTAAAATGTTTGTTTTTTGTTTAATTGTTTTGAAAATGTATTTTGTTTAATTATTTTAAACCCTTAATTGTTTTAAATAAAAGGGGTTAAAAGTATCTCTCTCTCTCTCTCTCTCTCTCTCTCTCTCTCTCTCTCTCTCTCTCTCTCTCTCTCTCTCTCTCTCTCTCTCTCTCTCACAAGCAATATTTTATTTCTATTATTCAGTATTTCATTATAATAATAATAATAAATTAACCAAATGTGTTAATGTTATGAACATTCATAAACTGTAAATATTAAAGTGTGTATACATTAAAGGAGATAATATGTCGAGAATCAGCTTGTTTGTGTGTTTTTGTGTAGTGATGAAGAGCCACTGATAGCTGACATTTCTGATTAGTAGATTTGCTCATACTTCAGATTTCATTATCACCCCACCACTAACTGATCAACACAGCACTCATCACTCTGTGTTTATCGCATGCTGCTGTGCTGGCACATAGGTGTAAATATGCTGGCAATAATAGGCCTGTCTGCATAGAGATATGATACACTCAGCAACCAAGATGACACACGCAAACCTGCAGAGGCTAGTTGTCACTGTAGACCTGCTTTATATCATTCATTTTGCCTTTGTGTGTGTGTGTGTGCATGCATGGGTGCATGTGCTTCTATACGTGTCCCTGCCATTTTGTTAAGTAGATCTGACGTGACTTTTAGCAAAGGTGCATGAACGTGTGTGTGACTAATAGTCATTTTTTCAGCATATCGTTAATGATGTTATTTCAGTCACTCAGATGAAGGCATGTTGAAGCACATTATGTTAATGATGAAGAGACTTACGATCTTGCATTTTCATAGAAAGATGACTGAATTGTGTCTTTTAAAATGTCTTTGGCTGTAGCCTTACACAGCAGCTGTTACACACATACACATACACATGTTGAATTTTCATGCTTTATGGGGACTTTCTTTAGACGTAATGATTTTTACACCATACCCCTAAATAATTCCCCATAATATGTTTTATAAGCAGTTTTCCTCAAGACGACCCAAAAATGTCCCCGCAAAGACAGGGATTTTGGATATTGCAATTTTGGGAATAATGTAGGGAATACCTAAACCACACACACACACACACCTGTGACCGGCATCAATTTATTTCTATATTACTGTGCATAGTCTTTATAGCTGCATTAAAAAAGCTGCATTATAGATGCAGAATTTTTTTTTTTTTTTTTTGAGTATTATAGTGAACATTAGAGTTATTTGTTTTGAACATTGTTGAATTTTATCATATTAATGTTGCCATTTCATACATGCAACAAATCACTCAAAGTCATCCAGTTTAAGGAGATTTTTACATCACCCCCGCCCCTTCCATTAATCATACAGGTAAACCCCTTAACCGTATTTAAATCAGTGTTACACTGCCTCTTTTTGCTTTATCTTGATGTAGTCTTTTCCATTTTTCATCTTGCATTATTTGTGAATTATCGTTAACTTTTTTCCATTCTTCACAATATTTACTGAAGGCATATTCAGGAGAAATTAAAAAGGAGCCTGAGAAGTTGTTTTTCTTTTGAAAGCTTTGCTGTGACTTTCAGAAAATAGGATAAATGTTACACTTGGCAACCAATCTGGTTAATTTCTATGGAATTAACATGTGAGGGTGCAAAGGGCTGAGATCTTTGCTCTGAAAGAAAGCCTTCACAGCACTCTTTATGAGGCATAGGCACTTGGCTTTGAGATGAAAAGATGCGTGTTGTTAGGTGTGCGTGTACGTATGATTTGGGCTATGAAAGAACGAGTTGTAATCTAAAGGTTGAGCATGTTTATTCTTGTACTCGTGCAGATGACGTGTGCATGTGTGGAGGAAGTGCACAGATGCACAGCAGGAGGTGGGACAAGGAAAGTGAGTTTTTACGTCATAAAATGCTTCTGTTTTTCATAGTTCTCCAACTTTATTATACATTATTATTATTATTATTTAAATAAAAAGCTTGATGCTTTGCTCTGTGCGTTGGGGACGTTGACAGAAATCACACAAAGGGCCTTTATTCATACCCTTCAGCCTTCTGCAGGCCTGTTAACAGAGCTCACACATGTTGTACGACTACACTGAGAGATCAGTACGCATTGAATTTGCTAGGTTATTTTATTCAGGGCAACCTGATCTCCGGTGGGCCCCTGGACTCCAACACTTTGTCTATTCTAATCTGATCAGCCTTTACGAACTGCCACATTCCAACAGCTCCATAATATTCGTACTATATGGATAATATACACAAACACACGCATACATCTGTAGCGATATGCATCTCACGGAATATGTGGAGGTGTGTGGTCTGAAGAAGACCAGGGGTTGACAGGTCCCAGGTGTCCAGGGTTGGGTCTACAGGCCCTAGAGAGTTGGAGAGTGGCACCTCTCCATGTGGTTCAGCTGTTCTTTCGCCATGCCTCAGGCCCAGTGAAGATCTCTTTGATGGGCAGAGACAGACACCTGCGGGCCCTGCACCCACAGGACCTCTGGATATCTGACTCAGACACCGTGCCAAAATCACTCACCTGACACACCTCAGGCTGCCAGTGTTCAATGGTGATGCACACAGAAATAAATAAGAATGTGGTCACACACAGAAGTTTATATAGATGGTGCTGTGGCTTAGCAGTGCATGTACACTGACATGTTCCTTGGTTTACATGTGGGAAATGTGGGTTTGAGTTTGGCCTGAAAGACTTGCATGTAGTTGTAATTATTGGTTCTACCTCTTTCTTCTATTTTATTAAACTATTGCATTTAAAAACATTATTTTTATTGGTCTTATTTTTAATTGAATAATTTCTTATTTTATTAAAGTATTTATTTTTATTAATATTCTTTTTTTTTCTCATTTATAATGAAATGTCTTAATTTATCAAAGTTGATATTTATTTAATTCTTCATTTATTTTTATTTTTTACATGTATTTTATTTTTGATGAAACATATTTTATATGATTTCTTCTCTTCTTGTTCTTCTTCAAATTTATATTAAAGCATGAAAGACATGCAAAGATGTACACAACATATAAGATGAAAAGCTTTATGTGTGTCTCATAGATCTTATTCAGAGCAGCGCCATGACAGCTAGGCTGTGAGGGATAGACATGTTTTCAATAGCATCCGCTTAAAAAAACTCCCAGATAACTTTTAATTTTCCACAGCTCATGTTGCCTGTAGTTTTTTGTCTACTGAAACTTCTACTGAAACGTCAGCAGAACAATCCAAAAACACGTATGTCTGTCCCTCACAGCCTCGCTTTCACTCCTGATAATAATCAAAGATGGCGCTGCTGTGTATAAGGTCTGTTGGTCCACACACTCAGTGGACTCAATTTCACACCCACTAGATAAAAACACCCACATTCAGAGGTCAGTCTCCGTTTAATGGCGAAATTGAGCATTATGTAAAAGTCCGTGCTGGATATGAACCCCTCTATAGGATCGACGGATTAAAAGCTGAGCTCTGAAAGGCCACGTTGATGAATGCGGCTGCTTTGTCACTGCACACACTCTGTGGCTTTTGTGCTGAGTGTGTGGGAGAGATAGAAAGCAGAAGATTGATTCAGACCTGTTGCCTTGCACCTATGCGAGGGCCATTGTGGGCATAGGAATGAGAGGCCTTCTCTGCTTAACACTTTGATTGAAAGCGAGGGAGCTCCTCTGTCAGGTAGCTGAAAGCCTGTGACTGATCTCTCTGTTGGCTTGGGGCGTGGCCAGCTTTGATTGACAGTTGGGTTTCTATAATGGGCAGACTTCTCTTCTCAGAGGGCTGACAGAGTGAGACATTAACGTGTGGCTGACGTTCCCTGCTGAACGCTCAATGGGCGTCATCTTTGTTGAGGTACAAGTCCTATTCTAAGTGTGACTAAAAACTAGAAGTGGCCTGTCTGGCTAATGTGTTGTTGTGTCATGAAGCAGTTTTGGCACTAACTGTTTTTAAAGGATACTCAGACACACTTACAGACCCACACACACATCTCTCTTTCTTAATCAGTGGTGAACAGTTGGGTTGAGTCCACACTAAGTGCCTTCGTCACCCGTGTCATCGTGGTGGTCCTGTTCCCCATGTCTCCTCTCACGTCAGACTCTAATTAGTAAATAACTCATTAGCATGAGGTGATTAATCACTCACTGGAAGGGCCTGTGGGTGACAGGCTGCTGAAATGCTGTTTGCTTATGTGTGTGTGACTTTCATTTCACTTAAGAGCAGTATTAAGGAGTCAAGGGATACGGGTTAATGAAAGAGCAAAGGAGGAGGTTTGTTCTTATCTCAAAGACAAGATTTTCTTCCAAAATAAGTTGAATTTGTCTCATCATGAAAGCGTGTACATGTGTCATCCTCATACCTATGGCCTGCACTAACAAAGTTTCATTCATTCATTCATTCATTCATTCATTCATTCATTCATTCATTCATTCATTCATTCATTCATTCATTCATTCATTCATTCATTCATTCATTCATTCATTCATTCTGTCTGGACATGAACCATCTTAATACAGGTGATATTTGGACACATATTAGCAAGTACTATGCAACTACAGTACCATGATGTATATACTGTAATTATTCAGTACCCTTGACTATAAGGAATCCAGGGTTGGCTGGTTAGCATGGTCCAGTTTACTACTGTATTGTCTTATTTTGGTGTGTGAATCCATTTTACTTGCATCAAAAACTCCATACTGATTCATACTCAAAAATCAAAGATTTCCATTACTATTTTTTGTTTATTAATATATCCCATATTATTAAAAATAGTGAATGAAATCTTGTAAAACAACACCATGTAAAAAGTAATTTTGTATTCTGGCAATTTCCTTTTATATTATTATATTATATTATATTATATTATATTATATTATATTATATTATATTATATTATATTATATTATATTATATTATATTATATTATATTATTACCTTTTTTTAAATTACTCACATTTATGCATTATGTGATTGGCTAGAAAACCGAGTGGCTGTGAACAAAGATATAAGTATTAGAACTTTACTTCCTTGAGGTCATGCGCCAGCTGAGAAACAAACATTGACATGATTAGGAATGCCAACGGATATCTTTCTCCAGGTAGTATAGACTTCCTTAGTATATATATTTACATACCATAGTGTTATTATCTCTTACATCACTGTACCATGGTACCACCTCAATATATATTTATATTTATATATATTAAGAGCAGAAGTATATGACCTGATTCAAACAGACCTGGCTTTCCTTCGAACCCCAGAGCTCTTGTGAAACCAGAGTGAGTGCTCAATGAGACGCCATTTTGACTGACCCCATGTCCTCTACCTCCAGCTAGATCATATATTTTCCTCCTCACATATACTCTCTCTTCTTGCTACTTTGTCTTTTTTTCTCTTTTCTCTTTTCTCTTTTCTCTATTCAGTCTAGAAACTGTCTTTGTTTCTTGTGTAACCTCCACCTTCCCTAAAGATTAGTATGTGTATAGAAGTGTGCTATAACCTGTGTTCATGGGACAAAGACAAAGGAAGTGAAGGAGAGAGATGGATTCAGAGAGACGGGGAAGAGCTGAAAGCTACAGCCAAAGATAGTTGCATAGAGAAGTTGATTCCCCCTGTGACTCTCTCCCTCTCTCACTCTCTCTCTCTTTACTTGTTAAGGGTAGAAGCTTCATCCAGCTGCTCCATCCCTCTGGTCTCATATAATCTAGTCCTTCTGCTCCTGCTGAAGGATCCTCAATTACAGACTCATAATTCTGCCTCCTCTAATGTCACAGAAGGCCATCCATTAATCTATGTCTTAATCTGCAAGACGTCATCCACCTCGTTCCAAGCTTTATGAGCCTGTTAGCATTTGTGAGCTATTGTGTCCTTGCATGGGGTTAAGCCCGGTGCACACTGTGATTTTTGCCATCTGATTGTAAAAGATCCATTTTGTCTAGGAAAAATTGCCAGTGTTGGATTGCTTAGTGCAATCAGATGGGTTAGGGTTTTGAACCTGAGGCCTGGGGACTCTCAGGGATCTGCAAAATATTTGAGGGAAAAAAAGAATTTTACAAAATTATTATTTTTAGAGCTGTCAAAGTTAATGTGTTAATATAAATGAAATATGTTAAAAGGAATAATTTAAAAATTTGCTTTAGTTACAGTACAAAAGCCAGTTATTTAATTTTAGTCTCACTTTTTTCCTCTCACAGTATAAATGAGTTTTTATCACACTCTTTTTAAAGTTGAAAATATATACAGTAACTTTATGTTTTAGGAAGGGGGTCCTTCACACGTATACCAGACACAACATCTGCAGCATTAGCTCCGTGGTTTTTTTGTGGTATCATTTCAATTTCATGTGTAAATGAACATGTCAGAACGGACTCGGACTGGTGAGTTAAAACACCCAGTTAATGCTGGCAATTGTGACTGAAATCTTAGTTAAGCTTTAAAAGACTGTTGATGTGGCATATTACCACACTTTGGGCCCTATTTTAACGATTTGAGACGCAAGTATCAAACGCGAAACGCAAGTAAATTTGTGGGCGGATCTTGGGCGCTGTTGCTATTATACCGGCGGGATAAATGACTCTTGCGCCCGACGCAAATCTAAAATGGGTTGGTCTGAAGTAGCTTCATTATTCATAGGTGTGGTTTGGGCGTAACGTGAAATAAACCAATCAGAGCGTCATCTCACATTCCCTTTAATGTGCAGGCGTGCTTGTTCCATGGCGGATTTGCCAGGCGCACGCCAGGAGCGGTTCACAGCCGAGGAGACCGACATTCTCGTCAGGGCCGTAAAAGACAGTGAAGTGACAGTGGGGATGGGAGAAACCCACTCAAATTAGCATACAGGCATATGATAATTTGGGTGAATGTGTAAGCTGCCTATTTTTTCACATCTTCATAGACACAACAATGATTTCCCTCGTGTGTTAATATTTTTCCTTGTAATAATGTAGCCTATGATTTGCAAAAATGAAAACTGCTGCTTCTGTGTAGATGAGAGAATCAAAGTGTATGCGCGTTAGTGCACAGGCAACATTATGGCCAAGCATGCGTCCTCAAAATAGCATATGAATAACATGCGCAACGCGCCACTGACTTTAGACTAGGTTTTTCCTGGTCAGTGGTGGAATTGTTTTCTAAACCTGCAAAATAGCACCAGGGAACGTTTGCGCCGGAACACGCCTCATCTTTTCGTTGAACCGCCCCCGGGAGAGCAAGTTCATTCCCGAATTTCCCGACGTGCGTCTGTGAAGGGAAAAGTCCGCTGTGTGCGGGTGCAAAATAGGAATGATACATGCGTTGGTGTACAAAGTCAATTGAGCTGGGTGCAAGATAGGGCCCTTTGGCTTTTACCTACAATCTCATTGGGGTCACATTATACAATTTGACAAGCAACAATCATAAAAGACATCCAAAATTACATATCCAACTTTGGTGAACTGGAATGTCAAGTCAAGAATTTCTGTCTGTCACTCCTCTTTAGGCACTTTTATTTTATCTATGTTATGGGTCAGTTGAGTTATTTGTCTGACAGTCATTTTCCAGGGAGGATGAAATGTTTGGTTATTAAATTTGAAAGCTATGATTATGAATGATTGTGTATCTTAATTCTTTATTCTTATAACCAGCTGTTTGTCTGTATCGATATTTCTCACTAACATGACGCTTTACAACAGAGGATGGTCTGCCTCCAGTCATATGTGCATATTGTTTTGACTCAGTGGCTTTGTCACTCTTGTAATTGTTCATGACTAGCTTCCCGCTGCTGTGTGCACATGATTGGCCTTCTCGAGTTGTTGCCATGGCAATGTTGCCTTGAGTGACAGGCTTGGAGGCAAGTTTGGCAAATGACGACTAAAGCTGACCACTATTACTAACTGGTTTCTCAATGATGACCTGCAGGTCAGTATACCAGTCCCTGAGACTGTCAGGACTACATGAGTAGTCATAAGTCATCCGAAATGAGTGTTGATGTGTTTGTTAAAATCAAAGCTTGTGTAAATGCTTGTAAAAAAAAAAGCTTAAACCAGCCTAAGCTTGGTGTGTTGGTCTCAGTGTACAGTAGCTGGTCTCCCAGACTGGTTAAGCTGGTGTTTACTTGGGCGAGCAGCTGCAAAATGCTCAAAACTCCTCTAAAACCAGCCAGATGAGCCTGGGAGACTAGCTAAGATCAGCAAACCAGCTTAGACTGGTTTAATACATCTCTAGTAGGTTTGTCGCATGCAGTTGTAGACTTTCATACTTTTGTGCAGTGCAAATATACGTATGTGATGGCATTCTAAAGTCCATACACTAATAAAAACCAGTTTGCATAAATACATTGATATGGCACCAATAAATTTGCAATTATAGTCGGGGAGAAGATTTCTGTAATCTCTACATATCTACATATAGTGCAACGGCTGCAATCAGTCTTTATGTCCTTCCTCATGAGTAGAGGCGACCCAGATGTCAAAAGTGCCTAGCACAGCGTTTTGCAAGGTATATGGGTCTCTGAGCATCAGACATCTATTTTCCCGGAGAAATTTTTTCTTGGTTGATACTTTTTCTGGGTTTTTTTCATTGCCGGTAGCCTCCCCAGGGGCTTCCCAGGAAAGGTTAACTAGTCTTTTCTTAAGCCTTCACCGGATGACAAATGGCTGTGTTCAACCCACGGGTCCCTTCGCTGCCCATCCCGTACCTTCTTTAGCTCATTCACAGAACAGTGAGATAGTGGGATGGGTGTGATGTAAACGTAGTGTGATGGAACTCACAGAATTGTGAAAGCTGTTCCACCCTTTGTTGTCTGACCTTGTCCTACTCTTCCTCAGCAGCCATAGATACTAGTCACTACCCATTCTGTTTTTAACTAAATCTAGTGTATGTGGAGTCTGTGATTTTTTTTATCACATGACCAGGGCAGGAGCCATTTGCTGTGAGGCTGTGTCGCTGTAGAATGGTGCCACAAATTATTACAGGCTGTTATGATGAGGCTACTACGTACACTGGAATAATAATTAATTATCTTCTTGACTTTTTTCTTGACATCAGAGGTTGAGCTCTGTTTTACTACGTGAACTCACTCGAGGCCCAGAGAGAAGGAAATGAATAGTGGAATAAATCGTTTTTTTTTTTTTTTTTTTTACATAAAGTATTCTCGTCGCTAGATAAACTTAAGATTGAGCCACTGTAGTCACTTGGACTATATTAACGATGTCTTTAATAACTTTTCTGGGCCAGCAAGTTTCAATCCCTTAGAAGCCTATGGAGGAGTGATCCAGCTCTCAGATTTAATGAAAAAATATCTTAATTTGTGTTCCGAAGATTCCGTTGAATTTTCACGTCCCTAAACAAGATGCGGAACACAAATAACATGATTGGTTGCTAGATGTCAGTCAGACGGCCTCTGGGCGGTCCTTGGCCAGTGAAAACTGCAATGGAGTCCAGACCTTCAGACTGATGGCAGAAGGTCTGGACTCCATAGCAGTTTTCATTAGCTATGTGAGACTAGGTTTGAGCATACACCAAAACAACAAACCAAAACATATCCTCAGAACAAACCAATCAAACACTCTGGAACTGCATGACAAAACTGATTGGCTGATGGCACCACAAAAACTCTCTTTCCCTAGCAACTGTAATGAGGTATGATGTAAGAGATTGGGGAAAATAAAAGTTAATTACATTCTTTTAAGAGTGTTTCAAAAATAATTACTGGTTACTAGATACTGGTAAATCTACCACTATAATGCAATTAAATATTTGTCACAACATAATTTAATTGTGTTCAATCCCCTAAATACAGTTTTTTAAATTCACTTTGCTACTATTTTCAGAACCTTGATGTAATTTTTCAAAACTCTAGACACAAAACTCAAAACGGTTAGCACTTGTAACACAGGCTGTCTACTGTTCAAAACATTGCATTGTGCATTCACATCTTTAAAGAAATCTTGCACTTGCACAATCATTGGTTCAAAAAACAAATTTACTGTGAAATACCATTGAAACATAACTATAGATCACCCACACACAAGCAACCGATAGTTTCACTGTGTCATTGTTCGTACAATCATTAAATATTGTAGAACAAAATAGGTGACAGGTTTTATTATGGTACTACATATACAGTAAATACATCTCTGTAAAAGTACTGCAGTAGTAGAGAGAATACTACAGACACAGTGGAATCATTGAACAAAGTTTGTAATATATTGATGCAAAACACTACAGTACAATCACAACATAGGTTTATTTGAATCAAAGCAAAAATAATTAGCTATGTAATAGAAAAGAAAAGACAGTACTGTAAAACATCAAATGCAGTGTTCCTCAAC
Source organism: Rutilus rutilus (assembly GCF_951802725.1). Lineage (NCBI taxonomy): Eukaryota > Metazoa > Chordata > Actinopteri > Cypriniformes > Leuciscidae > Rutilus > Rutilus rutilus. Next base: position 20,411,771 of record NC_140219.1, on the reverse strand, counting down.
TTGCTTGCTTGTACTGTAAGAAACAAAACAGGAGTGATTACTGTACTTCTACATTGTCATCAACACTGTGTTGTGGATTTGGCCACAGGTTCTCATCTACATCACAATGGATGTTTTCATTAGCCAAACATCTTGGAAAAAACCTTCGGGCATGGTGAATCCAGGCCTGACACTGGTCTGCTGTGATGTCATTGCAGGCGTCATCCATGGCCTGGAGAAGAGTGACTTTTTCATGAGGGTGCCTATCATAAACCTTCCATCTCCATGCAGAGAAAAATTCCTCAATCGGGTTAAGGAAGGGAGAGTATGGGGGTAAATACACGAGGGGGTATGGGGGTAACGAGTTGGCAGAATTGGACAAGCAATTACAAGGGCCTCCATCTATACAGTGCAGTACTGTCAATAGTACTGTAAATAGTCTGAAAAGGTGGTACAGTATTTGGGACCATAGACACAGTGTCTGATGAAGCATTACTGTATGATAAAATATTAGGCTACATCCATGGATATTGTAGTCTAATTGGTTCATGCTCCACGCTAATTGGTGACAATGAATCTCGTTATCTTGAAACTTTCATGATTTAAACATGGAAGAATGTTTGTCTGTTTCCATACAACTATGCATTAAGAGTAATGCAACAGTTACTTATCATTTTGAGCAGTTGTATCAATTGATAGTTAGATCATTGTAAGGAAATGAATAGACACTCATTTGAAATGTAATGTGTGAATTGCCTTTTGAAATAGTAGTACTTTGATGTTAAGTTGTGTCATATTGAACAGGTGATTTTTGTTAAATGAACAAATGATCTAAGTTTTATGTGTATTGTATCCAAGCAATTGAGAAAAGGGTTAGAGTTTTGAAAAATGTGCATTCTCAGCATGATTTGTGTAATTACAAAATTGTTATTTTGTAATATTTCTTTGTTTTTGAGCATTTTGGGCATTTTGAGTGTGTGTGTTTGTGTGTGTTTGTGTGTGTGAAAATTCAATCCTGGGAGAAGAGAAGAAAATTGTAGGATTTACTGTTCTGCTATGAGTATTTCTGTTCTGATTATGCATGTTGCTTTAACGTGTAACTACTTTCCTCTTTACATGTCCATGTATTATAGAAAAAGTTACATTTAACATTAATTTTATTGGACCCACATCCCGTTCACACTATGAAAGATAAATACAAAGCTCTGTAATGTCAAGTCAACTTTATTTATATAGTACTTTTTACAATACAGATTGTCTCAAAGCAGCTTTACAGTGATAACAGAAAATGAATTAAACAAAGATTGTTTTGGCTGTACAGCAGCTCTAGAAGAAAGTAATTGTCCAGTTTAAGTAAATTCAGCATTGATTTATTTCTGAGTGTAAAAATCATTAGTTATTAATATTAATTAAACTCTACATTGGTCTTTAACTCAAACGCTTGCAGTCACATCATTACCTATAGGGGACAGCTGATTGGTTCCTACTGTGTCAGTAGCCAATGACCTCACATGCTCAACCTTCAAATACTTGGTTAGCATTTGCCTTAGCAGTCAGGCACTCTTTCAGAAACCCTCCACCTTCCCCAGCTCGCCAAGACTAAATATATCAAGATTTTTATACCCATTACCATGCTGAACACTCCAAGAGTTGTCATGACAGATCTATAATGATAACTGTATTGGTGTCCACACCAAGGACGATAACAATTTGTTTATTATAAGCGTAATGCCATTTGCAGCTTTAAATACTCCAGACCTTAAAAGTCAGAAGGATTCTGATTGGCTGTCAGAGTTTTTATCGTAGTTTAAAAAAAATCGTTATAAAAGTGAGTTCAGTGATATCGTTCCTTTGTGTCATTATTGTTATAGCTATGGTATGTGCTTTTCCATTCTTACAGACTTAGAACAGTTATTCAAACTTTATAGTTAGGACAATAACTAAGTTAGATTAACATTCGCATAAATCCACAATAACGTACTGTTGATCGTAAGTGTGGACTGTGTCAGGTAACTCAGATAAATGGAGGACTCAATAGCGGTGACAAACGTGAAAAGTTGATCAGTAAACTTTGTAACACAAAAGAAATGCAAAAAGAAATGATTCACAGTATGGTGGTTCCCGTGCGCTCCGCACACAGACAGAGGAGACCACAGAGAGGAAATTAGCACAGGACGACCACAGAAAGACGGGCCCCGAGTCCAGCAAGCAGGATACTGCTGCTACAGACTCCTCGTCTTAGGTTCCTGAGCACAAATAACATGCAGTAACTGAAGTAACTGAAGTAACACACGTGAAAGTGAGCACAGAACATGAGACAAACACACAGCAAAGATAGTGATCAACTGACAACAAGAGGTAGACACAGCTGGAAATATAAAGAGAAAGGGAAATTAGCAACAGATGGAGGAGATCAGCTTGTGATTGTACACGCAGTGTTACGAGGCAGCACAGATTGCTCAATTCACAAGCTGCAGAAAATGACAGGACCATGACAACAGAGAAGAACCAGTGACACACACTGACCCGTGACACACTGCAGTTATGCCGTCTTTTACTTTAAATGCTCAAGCTCTTTAAAGTCAGGTGGGTTCTGATTGGGTATCAATGTGTTTATCTTTTATCAGCTGGGGGGAAAAAATCGTTCTGAAAGTAATTCTAACTATATCCTGTGCGAAAACAAGTTTCATCTGCAGCAAAAAAAAAAAAAAGATGGAGATCTTTAAGTTCTGTAGTTAAAACTAGCTACAAATTACTGTTGCTTACCTCCAGTTCGTGTTGCAAAATGGATTAACCATTACCCACGTCTTCCAAGCCACCTGTGACACTTTGCCTCTTTTATTAATTTGTTAAACAATGTTTTTGAAATAAAGCTGTTTTTAATTTTCATTGATGAATTATTGCAGTGTTCGGACATATTATAGACTGTTAAATAATTAATTATATGCCTTTAACTCATTGTAATCGACCTAAATGTTTTAGACAATTTTCAATGAGGAGGAGTAAGCTTCTATGTAATACTTTCCTCACAGCGCGTTGGTTAAGCGGTGATGCTCTATGAAATTATTGCGTGGCAATTTAATTATAATAGCCTATCAATTTAATAATAAAAGTAGCCTTCCCTAATAATAATAATGATACAATAATACTAATAATAATTTAATACATAAATTGGAAATGCTAAATCATCTTGATATTGATAGCTTAAGGTTGTTTTGACAGTATCTCTGGATACATGATATCGTCTATAGGCGCCACCCAGCATGAGGGTTTATCGCGCTGGTTCGCGCATATTTCACACGTATAGTGTGAGCAGTGAAGTCGCAGCTGGACGTATAGTGTGAGCACATAAATCCTGAGCTTTGGCTTTACATTGCATGCGATCTACTCGTTCAGTGTGAGTAAATACCTTGCTGAAATCGCACAGACATCGCACAGTGTATGCCCGCCTTTAACTGGTTTTAACGATTTAGCCCAGTTCATTAAAGGCTGTTTACTTTAACACGTGACTGCCTTGGAGTATTTCGTCTACATAGGCCTGGCTGCAATACTTGTCAAATTTCTTTCAGAAACAAGTTACGTGTGCTTTAAGCATGTCTACACGTGTGTGAGTAAGTGTGTGCATCCACGTCTGTTGAAAATGACGGATGGCACGGTCGTTGGAGCCGTCAGGTGGAAGGTTATATGCGTGTGTTTGAGTACAGCATGCGTTTTGTATATATAAGCTGAGAGGTGTAAGTGCTGTGCTCTTTTTCAGCTCAGCAGGTTGGAGGCCTTTAGGCTGAATAGCCTTTAATACTGCAGGAAGGCTCTGTCTGCATTGATTACAGAGCCTCAGACTGGACGCCAACATCGTCCATATCTGCTGCTCTGCACACCAGTCGCTGCTCCGCATCACAGCTCAGGGAAGACAGGAAGACAGGTGCTATTCTACTGAGGTCAGGAGAAGTGATTACACGTGGAAATTCTCCCTCTTTAGTGCATTTTCTTCTGCCTGAATCTGTTTCTTCTGGAAATTCAATAGTTTGGCATTGAATCTTTTTTTTACTATCTGCCCCATTTAAATACATATTCTGCATTCAATACAAGTTAAGCTCAGTCGGCAACATTTGTGGCATATTTTTATTATCACAAAGAAAGTCATTTTGACTAGTCCCTCATTTGATTCATTTTTTCTTTCTTTTTTTTTCCTTTCTTTTTTTTTGCAATAAAGCACAAATCAAGGTTTGGATAAGTACTTACAATGGAAGTAAATTGTGCCAATATTTGAAAGATTTAAAAGCAGAAATGTGAAGCTTTATAACATTGAATCAATAAAAAAAAAAAAAAAAAAAAAAAAAAATTGGGCTGTGGTTCTCAAAAAGGGGGTGACAGAATGACTTAACATTATTATTTTTTAGAACTTGATTAAAATGCTAAAAAAAAAAGAAGTCAAATTTCTTTCATTTTAACTTTCAACTGTTATTTTATTGTTTAAAGAACATACATTTTCTGAAATCACAGAAACAATTGTGGTTAATTAATTTAATATATTGACACCATTTAATATATGACTCCTGCTTTCTGTAAAAAAAAAAAGAACAAGTTTGAAACAAGTAGCTTTGTCATAATATCTGCAGAAGATACCGCATTCTATTTATTTGAGGGTCCATTGAAAATTGTCTTGGACAATAATAATTAATAATAATTTGTTACATTTATATAGCGCTTTTCTGGGCACTCAAAGCGCTTTACATGGAAGGGGGAATCTCTTCAACCATCACCAATGGGGGGCCTGCAAGTCAAAAAGGTTGAGAACCATGATTTGGGGGTTTGGGGATTTACGGTTTCATTCATTGAATAAAACTTTTTTTCTTTCTCTTTCTCTCCACGCTAAAATCTTGCTAACACACTTTTACAAATTGTGGCTATACTACTGAAAGTATTTTAATGTTAACAGATTGCCCCCCGTTCACTAACCATAACCCACTGTAAGTGTTCACTGTTGTTGATTGAGCTTAACTGGTATTGCACCATTGATTTGTTACAGGCTTCGTCTCTCATGACACTTAAAAGTGATTGCAATAGCTCTAATGAAGAGTGGACACTGATAAAAGTCTGTTTGATAAGTTCTCTGTAATTTGAACACAATATGAGGGGAGTCTGATATGAACTGAGCACAGATGAATGAATCCAGCTGTCTGCACTTCTAGCAGTGTGGCCTTCCAAAACTGCTCTCTTCATTAGAGCTCTCGCTATGGGTGGGTGCATGTTTGTGTGCGGCCAGATTGCTTATTATATGTACAGGATCCAGTCCCTCCCTACGGTACTGTGAGCCCAGAGAGGGCAGGAGAGAGAGTCATTGGAGTAGATTGGCTCTTTGTCCAATCTAGAAGGGTCAAACGGCTCTAAATATAGAGGCGTTGCAAATATAGCCACTTCGGCTGGAGTGTGTGTGTGTGTTTGTGGGTAACTCGGTGACAGGAAGCAGGCAAGATTGGAACCAGGATGCGTTCTAGCTGATCTGTAACCCTGCCCTCTGTTGGACAGAACAGGAAGTTCCATGGCCAGCTCCTTTCTGAATGCACAGTATTGGAGGCTGTTCCCACACTCCCATACATCATTTTCTCTTGCATGCGGTCTGAACTTTGAGCTGGGCAGTTGTAAAGTCAATATAAAATCTAAATTTAACCTGTTTTCTTTCTTAATACACATTCCTAGTTGTATTGTTGTTTTTTTCACCTTCATATCCTTTCATCAAAATGTAATCGCTTCCTCCGCCTTTGAATTAAGTGACCTACTGTATGGCATTAAAGGCATAGTGAAAATGATGACAGAATATTTGGGTACAGTATGCTTTTAATAATTTTAGTCTATAGCCAAAAGGTTGTATAGGCATTGTTTTAATCTGGTGTTGTAGGAAATGCCACCTTTTTACAATCTTACCATTATTTAATGTAGTAATTTAACTCTGGTTCAACTGCAAAGCATTCCTGTAAGATCACATAGTCAAGCATGGCACTAGCAACGTCAATGTCATGGGTTTCCCAGGGAAATCAGGGCTGCATTTCCCGAAACCTTCTTAACGCTACGTCGTTCTTAAGTTACACCTTAAGCCGTACCTTATCGATAATTCGTGTTTCCCGAAACGTTCTTAGTTAAGTACACCTTCTGTAAGTCATACGTTCGGACGGTTGGTCTGGACCACTCTTAGCTTTACCTTATCACTGTTGCAGGTCTATACGAATATAATTCTGAAGTTTTAATATGCCCAGACAGTGTTCAATTAGGTGAATTCAAGTGTTTTCATGCAAAGAATAAAATTGTCATTACACTGATTGTTGTTAGATTTTTAATTATATTATCCAAAGGTACATCAGCTGGCAAACCATTAAAGGCTTAATAGTCTATTTAAAGGGAATGATTGTGGTGGGGAGTTTGCTCAAACTATGGCAGCGATACAGCGAATAGTTGTTTTAAAAGACGACGCCGCCTGAGGAGCGCTTTCAAAGGCCAGTGGAAGCATAGGCTACTGTCAGTTAAGTCCTATTCGGACGCTAATTGTTTCTCATGGGCTCGTCCGGTATTTTAGACATTTACAGGGGTAAGTCAGTGATTTTATTGCCGTCCGAATCCATAATGTCTGTGTTTTTTCTCACCCAACCCGCGTAAAAATCCCTGGCCAAATTAGCCTACCTACTGTTTTTTGACAAACAGGTTGTGTGATAATTTAATTGCCGTCTGAATCCACATCTCTGAGTTTACAAGAAGAGATTCAAAATTCACTGTTTAAATCCTTTTTGATCACTGCCGAGCACCGTACGTAAGATGTACACTTTTATTACTGAAATGCTGGAAAGTATTTACAAGAACAATATTTCATCGCAGCTCCACCTCAGCGAACAAAAATGGGAAAGAGAAGTAAGCACGTAAAATTTTGAAATGGTTATTATGGCAGCAATACATGATACAATTTTAAAATATGTAGGCTAGATATTATATATAATATCCCATGAGTCCTAATAAATGCAATTTCAACTATATCTGAAGTGCTTATTTTATAAAGAGCACCGCTTTCTCACATAACGCAGAGAAGCAGCCCCTGCACGAGAGAATAATTGATTCTCGAGCCGTCGATATCAACCAATTCAGCACCATCACCACAGACAGCACCTGGTAACGTCGCACGTAAGAAGGTATATCTTAAGCAGCTTCCTCAGGTATGGTTCGGGGAACACGCCTAGAAATGGTATACCTTTAGTTAAGTTATACCTTTAGAGTCTTCGTAGCATGCTAAGAGACAACATTATCGGGAAACGCAGCCCAAGTCACTTTTGGATAAAAATGTCTGTGAAATGCATTAATGTAAATTTAAAGGGACAGTTCATCCATTTACTCTCCCTCATACATTCCATATACACTTTTTATATGCCACAGAAGAAAGAAACTCATACAGGTTTAGAGCAACATGAGATTGAGTAAATGATGACAGAATTTGTACATTTCGCCAACACGTTAATTTGAGCGCTTTGTGACTTTTCGTTTTTGGGTGAATTATATCTAGTAGTTAACATCATAAAGGTGTTTACGGTTATCAGAAAAAATATATAATAAAGGTTACAGCTATAATGGCAAATAATGATTTAAAAATGAAACATTACCTTTGGGATTCATCAACATGCTCTCACCTTTAACCTCTACTTAATCAAAAGCCTCTTCAAAAGCAGGGTGCTATAGGGAGGTCCACTGCAAACTCATCGTTCCAGTATGTAACGCCCACTTTTTATGATTCAGTGAATTCATGGGCTGTGTTTACACTGGCACAAACAAATAAGGTTTTTTGCTATCATCTTACAGAGATCAGATATTGTTTCACACATATAAACACAAAAATCCTCAAGATCAGAATTGTTTCTGCGTCCGTTGTGAGTCACTTCCAAATATGGTGTTAAGTAAGATATATACAGTATATATACGATATCTGGACATCTGACCTACATCTAAACACGCATATCTGAATCTCATTGGAATTCTAACCCACCACAAGGTGAGGGAAACACATTTACGCAAAAATTTCCACTTGTCCATTATTTTTCTAAATGTCGGATAATGAAGCAGACATGCCTGCACAAAAACTCACAACTCTCTTTTAATGAGATGGAAATTTGAATGTATTTTTTTACAAATTAAATACTTTTGTTCCTGAAAGCTATTCTATATTTTTCAGCAACGAGGTGATACCGTCGCTGTTCTTGAACTAATTAAACTCGCAGCTTCATTATATAGAGTTGCTGTACCGAGAAAGGTGATTCACACAAAATGTGAAGACCATTTTATGTTGACTTGAACTTTTTATTCTTATTTAACGCATTGTATTCTCATACCGCTCTTCTGGTGACATTTCATGCAGTTGTTTGCGCTGTCATCTAATGCAAATAAAGAATATCATCACGTAGGCAGTGGTTGGGTTTTGTTGGGTGGTAATGTCAGAGGTGTGTGCGAGGCATAACAGAGCTTGCCTCTTCGGCTTGTGTATTACAGCACTCGTTCTCAGCGTGTTTCAGTTCCAGATCATGTTCTGCGCTCAAGACCTGGAGCGGCTGCCAGATCCCCAATCTAACATTCACATATCCAGTGTTGTTTTTCGTGAAAGCATGGCGGTACAAGGTTATGTATTTTTAGCCACACGGATGCTTTTTAGTTCAGCGTGTTGTGTCAGCGCCTTTGATGCTGAAAGCCCTCCTCTCCAAAGCGACACTCTTGTGCATGTAAAGAAGTGAAAATCTGTCTGTCTGTGCACGTTAAAGAACGAATACTGACCGTTCTCTCTGTAACATGGCTTGACACGTTCTCATCTCGGCTAGACGGAGGAAACATGCGCGATCTGTCTCGTTTTCTCTCCTCTCTCTTTGATGAACATGCTTTGTCACATTCCCCCATCCTCACCCCTCCTCTCTCTCTCTCTCTCTCTCTCTCTCTCTCTCTCTCTCTCTTTTTGTGCTCCCCCACACTCTTGTTCTCTCCCGCACCTCTCCCTAAACCTCTCTCTCTCTTTCTCTTATGCTCCGCAGCGATGCTGTATAATTCTCAGAGCTCAGAGTCTGTGCAGAGCTCCAGTCATGTGCAGATGTAGGATGGAACAGCCCTTTGTATTATTTTCTCCGCACTCGCAGAGAGATTGACAACAACTCCGTTTCCTTTCTCCGGCATTCATTCATTCATCCGTCCTTCTCTTCCGTACTTTAAGAGGTTTCCCGTCGGTTTGTGGACTAGAGCGCCGTGCGACCAGGAAGGTGGAAAGTGGCTGCATGCCGTATGCACGCGTGTGTGAAGTTGTGTGAGAGAGGGCATACGGAGACAGAGAGGGCAGAACTGCTTCTCGTAGGTGGCTTCTGAAGCCCCTCGCCCCTGCGTCCCGGAGAGAGAGAGATCGCCTGGGGACCGCGTCTGACGGTTCGGAGAAGAGGAGAGGAGGAGATACGAGGGGAAGACTCACGCTAGGAGCAATGCATCACTCAGGCAGCACCAGCAGCAGAGCTAAAGCCCTCTCTCAAGAGACCGGTAAGAGCTCTGCAGAACCGTGTGTGTGTGTTTGTGTGTGTGTGAGAGAGTGCTACTGAACTGTGAAAGGTTGCAGATGAAACTACTTAAGACCGTGCTGGAAAAACCAGCACATGTCATGTTTTGGGTACTGGTGGCTTCTTGGCTAGCTAAAAACTTCCTTCGTCAACCGTCTTCTCCAGAAGGACCAAGTTTTCCTGGTGCACATCATGGATGTGATGCTACACCAACTGGACCAGCAACCAAACCAGACGAAAATTCAGCCTGATTTAATTTTTTTTTTAGCTGGGAATGTAGAAGTCAAAGAACGCTAATCATTCTCGCTTGCGTGCCTCTAGCAGTCAGGAAACCACAGAAAACGGGGCATCCATTCATCTGAGAGCTTATGTTTCTTCTGTTTATGCTTTTTAGCTGCTAACTTCTTTTTTGTAGGTCTCGGTAGACACGCTTGACACTTAAGATTTATGTTGGTTGACAGTAGTTTAGGTGAGTGACGTTCGACTTATGGTGGCGAATGGATGCGCCTATGGTTGATGTGTTTCCTCCCTCTCATTTAATTATGCATGCATGTGCGAGTTTCAATATTTACAAGCCCGCAGTTTAGTCTAATTTACCTCCCTGAGTAAATGGACCAAATTGCCAAATTTGTTCAAATTTGCATTTTGGCGATAAAAACAAAGTGAGCAATTTGCTGTGTTTTGACTGCTTTTTAATGATTTTTAGGTTAAATGACGACCACGTTCAGGGTGGGAGTGCCTGAGGCAGGTTGTTTATAGCTATCTAACTGAAACTGGCGTCTCAGATGATCGTATGTGTCTGTTAGTAGCCATAAGTGAGATGTTTGGGGATCTCGTGGCATATTGGGGTATTGTTCTATTGGTCTGATTTAGTATTCTGGTGATCTCAAGTAACGAAGGTGACAGTTAAGATGTGAAATGCCATTAGTTGTTAACTGTATGTGAAACCTTAACGTGTGTAAATCATCATGTTTTTTGTTTGAATGTGCACCCATCCTTGAAACAACAGAAATAAATAAAATGCAAAAAAAAAAATCTATAAAACTTCCACTCATAATTTTTTTCTTTGTTGTCTCACATTCACACATTTGTGCGTGCGAAATCTCACAGCACTTTGATATCCATTCATTTCTGCACCATATACGTCTCAAAGATTGTGTAAACAGACCTGACTAGAGAGGTGAAGAATACTGCAAGAAAGAGAATGAAAGGGTGAAAAGATAATAATAGCAGACCTGATGATAGATACAATTTAATTTAACCCAGTGCACAGGCTTGAGTGTAAATGTGTGCTTTTAGTTGTATACACAATCAGTGATGGCTACATGTAGGTACAAAGCACTGAGCGGCCCCTGATCAAGACCCCTAAATCACTTCTAGGCCGGACTGAACTGATAACGGTGCATTTTGAGGATTTTTAGTCCAGGGGCACACATTCACAGCTGACCTCAGCAAAACACACACACACACACACACCACACTACACTTCTTACACTGCAAGCCGATGTAGAATTAAAGACAGAATCTCAGCTTTGGAAGAAGCAAGAGTGGATTAAGTGTTCCCTCGCTTTCCATCTATTTCTTCCCGTAGTGAGCTAGTTTAATGGGCCCTGGGTCTGTTGTGGAGCCATATGTCTGATGACAGCTCATTTGATCACACAAAACTAACTGTGAGAGTGATAGAGTAATCAAGAGATGGCGAAACTTAATTGGCTCTGTTTACCTCACTAAGTTGAGGCCTGTTTGTGGTGACGAGGACGCCGTCCATCAGGAATAGAGAGAGAGAGGGAGATTTTAATTGAAAATATGGATTCTATTAACCCTGCCGCCCAGGGCTCTCATTAGCATCTCATTAGTGTGGAGGAAAGGTAAGGAACAAATTCTATTATTGTTGCAATAGGTGGCGATTTTTCATTTACAAGGTCCAGAGTGTAAACGCAGCCACTTGTTCTGTCACAAACACCCCATATCAATAGAAACTCTCCGTGGAGAATCAAGCCACAACATGTTAGAGAATAATCATGCAATATGCGTAATTTTGCGCTGTTAAATATCACATCTATTTTTTCAGTAAATATCCGCACCTAACTGATCTGATTACCATTATGTGTAGATAAGGCGTGTGTGTGTGTGTATTTGGACATTTTCTTTAATCATTTCTAGTCGAGTTTTTATTAGCCAGAGGCCATGCACACATGCAGGGCATGCTGGGAGGCTTGTGGAGAGGGGAAAAGAGGAGAAGAGACAGCGTACAAGACTCATGCAGTCATTTGCACGCCTGGCGGTCGACAGACTTCTTGCTCGTCTTGAGTCTCTAAAAAGCTCACCCCCCACCAAAGCCATCAGAAAAATCTGAATTCTAGAGCAAAAATATATCCCGTCATTTTCCAGCTCTGTTTGACATCCCCCCCTTATCCCCCCTTACCCCCCCCCCCCCCCCCCCCCCTCTCTGCTCTCCGTAACTCAGTCACCAGCCCCCCCTGCTGGACACTTGAGGTACTGCGCACACACACTCTGGCCTGCACCAGCAGCGCAGGTGGGCGAGTCACAGCACGTTTAACCCCAGAGCCCAGCATCCACACTTCCCGAGCTTCTGTGATGACAGATGTGCGGAAATTGAAACGCTCTTTATTGTTTATTCCGCTCTGCTCTCTTTTTATTGTGTGTGTCACAGGAGCAAATCATCACCCAACACGTGAATCTTGATTCTGATCTGATTTACATATGCTGGTTGTAAATATCCTTTCATAGTGTTTGTATGATGAACACTGGGTTAAATTAAGTCAGAGGGTGTGTTTTGGTGTGTGTGTAGGGGACTTTGAATGAGTCAGGATTTGTTGGTGAGGTCAATTAATTTATCTAGATTTATCAATTTAACTCTAAATTGGTGCTTTAGATTTTAGGTGTTAATGGGTTAAATTAAGAGAAACATCTTCTCTAAGAGGATTTTAGGGAGGTATCAGCGTGCTGGGCTGTCAAAAGTTGTCCTTAAATTCATCCTCTTTAAACCACCACTACTATAGCCATCAAATACTACTTGTGTAATAAAAACCATTGCTGTCGGACCTCAGATCTTTTTTCTTTCTTTTTTTTGGCATTAACCTCTTGAAGCACACTGACCCAACCTCAGGCTTGACCTCACTTTGTTTACCTTTGCAGACTACTGTCTAGAAATATAATGTTAACAAAGTATGCATCTTTTGAAATGTCTAAGGGTTTAGTGTCAATCTATGCTGTCTGTTTTATGATATAGATACTTTATTTAACAATTATATATATAAATAATTTTTGTATTATTATTTACAAGAAGAGGAGTAAAATGAGACCAGAATATATAAGACAAGTCAAAAAAGAGATATGACACAAACTGAAATAAGACAAAATGAGAAAAGAGACCAGTTAAGTCAGAATGAGACAAGGAAGAAAAAAAAAGTGATGAGATGAGACAGAATGAAACAACAGAAGAGACACGTTGATATATTTTGAGACAGGAAGAGTAAACAGAATGAGACAAAAAGGAGTGAGACGGGACGAAACAGGAAGAGAGATAGGACGAGAGAAGACATGAGACAACACAAACCAAGATGAGATGAGGCAAGTCGAGAAAAAATAGGATGAGAAAAGAAATTGTTGCATCAACATGTTTTGAGACAAAACAAGATAAAATGAGCTCAGACGAGACAAAACAAGACAAGAAGCAATTGTACAAGAGGAGACGAGACAAGAAGAAATGCACACACAAAATCACATTCTCACTATCTCTCTCTTGTTCTCAGTTTCAGTTTAATGTGCTTTATTGGCACGATAAGTAATTGTACATTGGTGTTGCCAAAGCATTAGTAGCATTTCTGTATTCTGTCTCTTTCCTCCGCTGATGCAGGGAGTTTGGGGCGACTGATTTACAACACCGCTTGTCCTTCATCCACCCAGACACCTCCACAGAGACACGGGAGTCCCGATTCAATCTCCCACTGACCTTCATTGTGAAGGACAGAGCACTAGAGAGGTGCAAAGTGGCAAAATGCATAATCTAAAATAAAAAAGAACATACACACACACACAAATGCTTTCAGTATGATTGAAGACGTGTCGTCCTCACAGATCGGCCCAAAAGCGTGAGGAACCCAAGTAGATCAGTCATTTTCTTGCTAAAACAACTCCTCTCTGGTTCAAACCGAATGGAAGTGCCACGGAAGTTAATAGAAAGTGTTGAAAAATGAGTAAATGTGTGAAGAGGTGACAGAGTGAAGCTGCAAAAACAGCATGTGCCATGGAGGAGCTGAGGGAGCTACAGATGATGTGATTAAGTTGTAAATACTGTCAGTGTAAAGGTCAACCACTGAGTTTACAAGCGTCAGTTGTTCGAGAAAGAGGCTGAGATGAGAAAGAGACGGATAAAGTGAGAAACAGAGGGAATGAATGAGAAAACGAGAGAGGATGTGTGGGCTTCGTGTTGCTGAGATGGAAATCAAGCGGCACCCACATCACACAGAGCTTTACAACCATCTGCTATCACACATGCTTAATAGCGCACACATGACACACACACACATCCTCTTCAAGAGCTACGTCTCCAAGCCCACGGGGGCTTTGTTATGCTGCCCCCATTAGGGATGTGCAAAAAGACATATTTTCATAAACCACTAGTCGGCAAGTTAAGGAAGGCCAGTATAATTACGCTGATTTAGAGGCGTCTACGCAAAGCAAATTCTAGCAGTCTAAATTCTAGCATAATTGAATAGGTTGAATAGGTGATTTCCAAAGTTTTTCAACTCGCCCTAAAGTCCCCGGTAACCTTCAGTGTTGTGATGTACAGTATTTCCAAAGCAAATTTTTCAGATTTTGATTAAAGATTACCACGACAACTTTTTTTTTTCTTTTTTTTTTTTTTTGTATATTAAATTGCACTGATTATTTGTTCACCACAAGACCAGTAATGTGCACCAACAAAGTGAATAAGATCAATTTTGATTTCATGGCAACTTGACAAAAAGACAACTGTTATTTGTCGGTATTTGACAAATAATAAATAAGCAAACAGAAATAGTTACTACCAGCTAAATTATAAACATTAAGACAACCATTTAAAAGTCTGGGGTCAGTAAGATATAGATATATACACTGTTAGAAAAATCTGTAGAAATTACAGTATTACTGGCAGCTACTTGCCAGTAACTTACTGTAGATTTAAATTGATGTTATTTACTGGCAACAATTTGTTCAAAATTAAATGAACATTAAACATTAACAAGTCTTCATCTTTACAGAATAAAACTAAAATAACAGCCTCATGCAAAGCATTCTGGGAACCAAAATCTGAAGGAAAAAAAAACAGAAAAAGGTTGATGAAGATTTCTGGTTCCCAGAATGCTTTGCATTAGATTGTTATTTTACAGTTTTATTCTGTAAAGACAAAGACTTGTTAATGTTTAATGTTCATTTAACTTTGAACAAACTGTTGCCAGTAAATAGCATAAATTTAAATCTACAGTAAGTTACTGGCAAACAGCTGCATAACTACAGCAAATGTTTTACAGTGTACAGTTCTACAATCTAATATATAACATAATATATAATATATATTAACATTAACAAAAATAGGGTATGAACATTAATATTGTGTACAAATTTAAAATAAAAAAACTCTCTTCTCTTCTCGTGTTATCTTGAACTAGATAAAGAGAAATAAAGAGTGTGTGATGTAAAGAATGAGTGTTGTAAAGCAGATCTGTTTAGTATTGATGTACTTCAATAGTCACGATAACAATATGTGTGATTAGTCTCTAACACTTGAATATTAAATGGCTGAAAATGCCATATGAAATGCTCCCTCTGCCCACATAATGGTACATTGTAAATGTGCAGTTGATTCATGTGCGGAATTCACAGTCAAGTGAGGTGACTCGACAGTTGAATAATTAGCTCAGTTAAACTCAACCACCTAATATCCCTTTGTGACACACACGGCAGACACGGCCAACTGCTGTAAACAGCATTTGTTCTGTTGTAATCAGGTGCTGTTACAGCCAGATGAATGAGGGGGAAATTAGCATGGTGAGGCCTTGGAAAGACAATCTTGAGATTTAAGTGTTTAAACCCTTCATTGGTTCACCTGTCATCTTCTCCGTGTGTACAGCATTTCCACAGATGTGCAGAAAAGAATGAGAAAGGGTTTGCGAGAGTCTGTGTGTGTGTGTGTGTGTGTGCTAGGAGTGGGCAATATGAGCAATTAGATTATTTTCTCTTTTTATCTGGAATTCGATAGACACAAAACAAAAGATTATTCGTATAATTTAATAAGAATGTCATCAGTGCAAGAAAACAACTTAAACTACAAGATTCTGGAGTAAAACAATAAAAAAATTAAAATAAAAAATCAAGACAGTTTTCTCTACATTTTTACTGGATGAACCACATTCAATTGTGTTGTAAAGTACCATGTTAAAGTTTAATTGCATTTTAGTTCGGTTGTGATGTCACAAATTATCATCATATTGCCTTTTTGGGACACATCTGGCTGTGTACATTCTTCTTCCTTCTAAGTGTCACGTATAAGTAGCATAAAAGGAGCCCATCCTATTAACATTCACACAAATATATCTTCTGCAGTATTAACAGTATAATAGCAAACCCCTTATCAAGTGGCATGTCTAGTGTTACACTGTCATCAGCCCTAGTGTGTGTTTATTTGATTAGGCATGTCGATATTAGTGTGCTATGAGTGTGTGTTTAAGTATGTGTGTTTAGTGGGACTGGCCTGTTGCTATGGATGGATGGAGGTATTCATTTTCTCTGCAGTAATTTGGCCGCTTATTTTGTGTATGTGTGTGTGTGTGTGTGTGTGTGTGAGTTTGACTGTCTGGCAAGCTGGCCAGTTTCACGCATCACTTCCCTGGCTGCTCGCTCGAGCGCTGCTCGCGCATGTGAACCAGCTACGCGTCTCACAAACCAGCATTTCTACACCTCCCCGTGTCCCATGGACCCTCTGTCTCCTTCACCTAATCTCTCTCCTCCTGTCCTCTGTGCTGTTGCGGGTGATGTAATCTGGGTGGTGCGATTGCTCATTGTCATATATTAAACTCTCATTGTGTTCCAGATATATCGAGTCTCTCGAGACCGTGATACTCAGTAGCACAGCGGTCCCTTGGTGCCAAGAGGAATGAAGCCCCCTGGCCAACACTCATTAAACTTTTTGTGTGGCTATTCAGGTAGCTAGCGCTGTCACACCTGTGTAAAGGAAAGCCTCTTGGCGCCCGTGACGCCATCTGACAGCTTGGCTGTCAGTGCACATCGACCTAAAGATTACTTTCCACAATAAAAGTGAGAACTTCGGTTAGAGCCAGCTGTCAGCGACACATCTCCCCACCCAGACGAAACGCCAAGTTCACCTGAACCTAAACTCGAGAAGACAAACGCAAACGCAGGTGAAAATGACACTCAGCTGAAGCCGTTCCCACCCTGTCTACGGCTGGTGGCGTGAGGTGCGGGAGCGGGTTAGTCGCTAGCGCTTGTTTGCCCTCCACTTCCCGAGATCGACATCCTTTGATACGGGCAAGATTCGGGTTTGGCTGTCAGAAAGATTGAGTTGCTCTCCGCCTTGTGAGAAAGGTCACGCGGATGTGAAATGATGTGTGAATGAAGAGAGAGTCCAGGAAATAGATTTTAGCCTATTTGTTGTGAAAGAGATTGGCATGAGAGACAGTTTGTGCCTCAGAGTCTTGCGCCCCTGTGTATACAGGTGTTTGAGGCACACGGACATTTGCACGCCCCGTGTATGTATTCGGGAGACAGATGCCTGAGAAAGGAGATCTGTGTAAAATTGTGTATTGAGCTATTATCTGAGCAGACGCTAATGATGGGGAGAGGGGCGACGGCAATGTGACCTTGCCTTGGGGACAATAACAGCATGAAATCAAGCCCCATGCATCTGTGTGTGTGTGTGTGTGTTTGTGTGTGTGTGTGTGTGTGTGTGTGTGTGTGTGTGTGTTTGGCTCTGAGGAATGGCAGTCAGTTAAATGGGCAAAGAGGCTTGGAGACGAGAGGGCAGTGTAGCATTTTCATCCATCATTCTTGATCACCCAGTGACGCCACCTCTCAACACGGAGCGCATCTGTCATTCTGCCCGCACACGCGTACACACTCACTCAGATGCATTTGCTGGTGATTCTCTTATGTGGAGCTGCATTATGTACCGGTAATAAGGATGGCCTGCATATTTGTGTCTGTAGATAGATAGATAGATAGATAGATGTATACAAAATTCTTACTGTTGTGCATGTATGTGTAATTTCCATCACATGCGTTTATTTGGCATGTGGATTGTACAAACGTAACGTGGGGCCGCTCTTGGCCTTGTGCCATCTGAAGCAGTGTGCTATTAGCATTCCTCGTGCTGACTCCAGATTGGTATTGATCTGCCATCCGCTCTATTCATTGCCAATTCTCTCAGCAGCGCACGCCAATACACCTGCCCCTGCAAACATCCACACATGTACTGGCACAATGTATTAACAGGTGTGTCCGTAGATTCATTCACATGCAAAGCCTCCATTCGTATGCCTCCGTCACATTCAATAAACACCATCTCGCTATAGGACCTCGCTGGATACGAGAGCTTTGTTTTCAGAGTGCTGTTCCCCGTGGATCTCAAATACGCTCTCTCGCCACCTTTCTCTCTTAAACCTGGCAGGTGTGGGCACAGATGGCACACAGGCTTATCGAATATCAACACACAAAAAAAGAAGAGAAATCCTTTAAGTGCTGCAGTGGGGGAGGGGGACAGTTTCTTTTCCGCGCTCCGTCCTCCTGGGAGCCGGTGTGTGGGGCTTGTCTCGATCCTGAATTTAGAGTTTTTCAATGGCAGGGCTTTGAATTTGAAACAGATCAATGGTTAGAAGCAGAGGCCTGAGCTTAGAGACTTTCTGTGGAAGAATGTCCACATCCCTCCTCTCTTCCTCTGCTATTGTGACGACCCAACACCCTGCTGTCCACATTACAGCCCGTGCACTACTCAATGTCTAAGTTCTACCACGTCCATGCTGTCACTGTGTGTGTTGTTATAGTGGTCTCTCTACGAGCAGTCCCGCTGGTAAGTGCTGCCAAAGCCAGAGGAAGTGCAGTACAGCTTGCTGAGAAATGGATTTGGGCAGAGCTGCTTCTCACCGGCTCCATGCAGGAGAGTGGCTCTCTGGCTTTGATTTAGAACGGTTGTGATGGCTGATCTCAGAACTTTGTGTGTGTACGGTTGCTTGACACAATACACTAGCATCTGCTTTTAAACCAGAGCTGCGGAATAGCAAATTCTGAAACTAATGAGAAATAAAAAGTCAACAAAACTGACTATTTATTTACCTATTTTCTGGCTAATGTTGAATGTCAACCAATTAGCTTTTAAGGAATTGTCTTTGGCCACTCATTGGTATTCCCAGCTAATTAAGTATATGTATTGGTTACACTTTATTTTGATGGTCAGCTTTAGACATTCTATTAACTATATGTAACTTGTCAACTAAGTATTAGTAGACTGCGGAAGACTGTTAGGTTAGAGTTAGGTGTTAAGGTTCAGGTAAGAATGTTTAAAGTGGACCATCGAAATAAAGTGTTACCCATATATTTTATGCTTTGGATTGGCTAATGAAACTAACTGCATGCCTTTTCTAAATAAATGTAAGCTAGTATGTAGTTTCTTCTTTTTTTAAGTTATGTTTTTGGCCTTGTTGTGCCTTTATTGGATAGGACAGTAGAGATGTTGACAGGAAAGCATGGGGTAGAGAGAGAGGGGAATAGGATTGGCAAAGGAGCTCGAGCTGGGAATCGAACTCGGGTCGCAATTGAGCTATATGTCGGCGCGCTAACCACAAGACTATTGGCGCCGACATGTAGTTTATTCTTGATTGCACAGTTGCACCTGGTGGGAAACTACAGTCAAAATTGTTCAGATGCTCAATAAGACCCAAAAGCAAGTGGC
This sequence comes from Rutilus rutilus, assembly GCF_951802725.1. NCBI lineage: Eukaryota > Metazoa > Chordata > Actinopteri > Cypriniformes > Leuciscidae > Rutilus > Rutilus rutilus. The sequence continues at coordinate 20,392,268 of NC_140219.1, read as the reverse complement.
ACACAAAGTAAACATAATTTAACATGTATATTATTTCTGGCAGACAACTGTTTGATGAAAAGAAATTATACGCTAAGAATAGACGCTTATTTCTCTTATAAAATTAGTCTTGTTTTCCCATTTAAAAATAACTATACTTTGAAATCTGCAATTCTACAATTGGCTTTACAGTGGTTTCCCACCGGTCTCAACTGGGAGCCAGAGCAATATTAATAATAATAACAGCCCCTTAAATGTATTAATCAGCATTATGCATTATAGTTGACAATATATATCAAGTCGAAGCTACATGACCATATATTTAAAAGTGGGTGCTGATTGTGTTTCAGGAGGGCAGTAGTGCTCAATAAGCAACAGCAAACTCATATTCAGGACGTCACTGATTAGAGAAACACTCTTTTTATGATCCAATTAATACAGTTTTTTTTTTTTTTTTACACATCACAGTGCATCACATTATTTAAGGTTGTAAGTGCTCTTTCATGTTGACTTTAGACAGAAATCTTGAAAGCTGAGTGTTTTCCATTCAGAGAGATCAGAGTTATTGTTATGGAATGCTAATGAGCAAAGCCGTCAGCAGTTGTGCTCTATATTACACAGGAAATCAAACTGTCAGACAGAATCCATTTGATCCGAGTGTCTGGAATTGTACAGATCATGCATGTCCCTGTAATACCATGAATTTGGTTCATGACCTGCATTTCTGTTACTTGATTGGCCATTTGCATGCAGTATTGTTTGTGTGGTAGTGTTTTATGTGTGTGTGTGTACGTGGACTTCCCGACCGTCTGCTTCGCTCAGGGTAGACGTGTGTTATCAGTGTGGTGCAAGCATATCACTATCATTTGCATATCCTTCTCCTCTCTCTCTCTTTCTCTCTCTCTCTCGGTGAGGATGTGGGCAGGAGGATTAAGAGTGTAATGCTGTCTAATCCTGCAGGTAGACTCCATGACTTCTCCTGATCACCTTTCCTCCAGCAGGGAGCTCAAGACGAGGGGTCGGAGAAGAATGGCCCACTTTTGCTTTAAAGGGGTGGTTGATTATGATTTCACTCTTCTAACTTTAGTTAGTGTGTAATGTTGCTGTTTGAGCATAAACAACATTTATGCAAAGTTACAATGCTCAAAGTTCAAAGCAAAGGGAGATATTTGCTTTTAACGAAATCTCTTTTTAAGGACTACAACAAACGGCTGGTAGAGACTACAGTACATGACATTCCTCCCAGCTTAGTGACATCAGCAACCCTAGAATTTACATAAAGCTCGCCCCCTGAACACGATTTATAGATTATCAAGACAGAATATGCTAATCAATGACTAGAAGATAACTACACATCAGCTACATAAATTCATCAACTAACCATTCAGAAACGTCCTGTTGCATTCATCATGTTGTCACTTCTTCTTGAGTCTCTCCATCATTAAGACTCATTTATACGTGATTACACGTGCAGAAAGTAATGTTTTAATAAAAAATTTATATAAAAATAATAATAGATTAATGAAAATGTGATAATTTAAATGTTATAATGTAATTATATTTTAAATAAATATTTATTAAGTATTAATATGTATTGTTTTTATGAATAATGATGCTGCATTTCATTTTAAAATGCAAGATAGCAAGGCATTTATTTAACCCATTAATAGAGAATAATATATTTACATTTTAGGCAAAAAAAACATGGATTTACACAGAATGTTTATACTGCTCAGAAGCAGCATAAATGCATTATTAGATTTTTGAAGTGTAGAAATTACAAGTGTAAATAAACAAATGTTGTATGTGATCTATAACTATAAAATAAATAAATGGATAAATGGAAATCTAAGATAAAATAACATTTTAAATGCATATTAAATATTGACATTTATTTTTTTATGAATAATTGTATATACTCAAGATAATGGCAGAGGTAGAGGCTGCATTTGAATATGTTCCAAAATGAATTGGAACATATTAATTCCAAAATGAATTGCACTGTGCGTCTCATGCGATCCTACATACTCACACACACACACACACACACACACACACACAGAGAGAGAGAGAGAAAATGGAAACACACTCAGATGCATTCATAGCATAAAGTAAATGAATGAAGAGGAGGAGGGGTGGTAAATGTGTGGGTGAGTGTGGTACGGAGGCTCGGGGCATTAGCGCTCTGGGTTGACTGTGGCCATCGATCGCAGGCTGGTCTGCTGATGGGGATGAATCATTCTCCCTCTGTCTCATTAAACACAGCCTGGCCTGCCCTCCACATCATTACTCTTCTCCCATCCTCTCCTTCACATTTTCCGTCTCTTACTCTCTCTCTTTCCTCACACATACTCCAAGATAAGGCCTTTCCGTGAGTACACTGTTTACACGAGGATGGACCTTTGACCCAGGGTGATGTTGCTGTTTTTAGCTTCTCTAACAGCTCAGCCTCAGCCTGAAGGGGCCTGATAAAGGTATAAATTCGTATTTTCTTTTGATGTCTTTAAGTCAAAAGGTTAGTGAAGTGTTAGAGTGGTTAGTAAAGTTCGATAAAGTGGACAGTGATTGTTGTCTCTCACGCACAAAAACACTGATACAAACACACACACACACACACTTTTTTTATATATTTCTCTTGAGCATCTGCGATGCAGTTTGTTCCTACGTTAGAAATGGGCTGTGAGATGTCCTGCTCTATAATTTCCCTTCCCCTCAGATTTCTAAACCCTTGAAGATCCAACACCGCACTCATGTAATCAAGGAGTCATTAGGAGAGAAATTGACCCTCACTTTATTTTCATTCCCTCCATTTTACACTTGGTGGTCTCCTTTCAGTCCTCTCTCTGTCATCTCCTGTCTCTCAAGTTTTCTGGGCATGCTGTTAAAGGAGTAGTTCACCTAAAAAATAAATTTCTGTCTCTATTTCTTACTATTTTTTTTTTGTAGCTATTTCTGGAAAGAAGTCGTATGTTAACCAATGCTGCATTAATTTGATCAAAAATACAGTAATATTCTGAAATATTTTTACAATTTAAAATAACTGGGGGTGTTTTGTACAATTAAATGAATGTTTTCTCTTGTGATATATTTTAAAATGTAATGTATTCATGTGATGGCAAAGTTTGATGGTCTTTGATGAACAATATTTATTTGAAACTGATTCTGTCACTTTTCTTATCAATTGAATGCATTCTTGCTGAATAAAGGTATATTTATTTATTTACTGTTATGAACAAGTTGCATAGTTCACTTCAAAAGAGATGTAATTTGGGAATTTTTTTTTGGTGTTCATGGTAATTTTTTAGAGCCCCAGTATCCATTCACTTTTATTTGATGTCAAAGAGCACTCTGATGCACCTCAGGGTTGGTTTGACATGATGCTGCACTTTTCCTTGTGATCAAAGTCCTGTTACGTGATCGCTCCAGATTTTACTTTCACCTAAATATCTTCTGAAAACCTAAAGAGAAAATTATATAAGTATGACCTCAATAGCATAGCGGACTGAGGAGGAGATGCAGAAACCAGGCAACGGGTACACATCTAAGTTGTCAGAGAATAAGCAGTAAAAGTGTTTCTATAGTACAAAGCACGACCCATTAACCGTATCACAGCACTAAAGCTGAATTTTCCTTCGTCTTTCTTCATTTGAACACATTTCCTAGTAGGTTATTAAAACATTCAACCTGCACAATTAATGTTTGACAAGCCAATAACCTGTATCGTCCTTGCCATCAGAATCCACTGGCATGTTTAATTCTCTGAAGAACGGCATGTTAGAGAAAGTGTGGTTGAAATTACAGACCTCCTGGTGTTTTCTGAGAAATGAGGGTCTTATGGACTGCTATGTTTCCATGCCAACTAACTACGATTTTGATCCTTGTGATTGTTACCAGGCCCTAATAGGTCATGTACCATGTTATTAGAGTGTATATGTGTGAGGTGGGTGAATGAACTGCGGTGAGTTGCGAAAAGATGAAGCGTCATGAAGGTCTGTATCTATTTTTAGAGCCGTATCTTATTCCTACCGTCCCTAGGGGGTGGCTGATAGAATCAATGTTATTGTTGATTAGATCTGAATGAAGAAACAGTTTATCTGAAACACACATTGCTTGTTCATGGCCCTTATTCAGGTTTTGACCCGTCATGTCAGCAGGGAGCACCATCATTTAAAGGAATCAAATATATGTTTTTTTTTTTTTTTTTTTTTTTATGGTGGATATGGTTGGTGCATGAGTGTTTGGCCATGATGAAGAGCTCCTAATGGCTGACGGATATATTGATGAGCTGTGCAGCGTGTAAACTAGTGTAATTGGCAGGCTATCGCTGCATAATAGTGCTGTTTCTCCTCTCTCCCTTACAGAGAGAATGCTAATGCCCCAAGCGTCTCTACCGCACACACCTGCTCACTCTCCTGTCTTATTTCTCAGCTTGTGAAGGCAGCAGCGGAATATGTAATTGTGTGTTTCAGACCGCTTGCAAACCTTTTGCCTGGAGCATAGTTTCCAGGGCTCATAGATATATGCCAAAAGTCCCTCAAACAACAGCATCTCTCAGCATGTAAGCTCCATTTTACCTCTTTGCGGACTTACGCCATGCAAGGCTGTGATAACGCATTAGAGCCAAATCATGTTTCTACGGTACAACAGACGTCTCTCGCTGTACCGAACTCTCTACAGTCATTAGGAAGTCCGTTTGAAGACGATGCTCAATGGCCCCACGGGAATAAACTGCTCTCTCTGATATTAAACCTATAGAAAGCGTTTTTGATCTTCAAAAGGTGCAGCCGGGTTTTTATCAGATGCCGTCAAAGATTTTATTTCTTTCAAATGTGGCAGAAATCCTGCAAATCAGTGTCCTACAATCTTTGTGCAAATGTTGTAATTAGTCCTAATTTTTTATTTTTTTTTCGTTCATTTGAGCAGTATGATAGAAAGAGATTTTGTCTGGTTAATTACAGTGCCCAAAACGCTTTCTATCTGGCTGATGAGAAGAGGATGGGGTGTGGAGAGTGTGTCATTAAACCTCAGGGAAGGGTGTTCAGCTTCGGTACGAACTACTCTTTGTGAATGTCTGGCTGGAGATTCCTTCAGAGAGAGGTTGATGTCCTATTTCCAAAGAGCATGTCAAGGGGAACTTTTTCTTTTCTTTTTTCAAAAGAATAGAGTTGGGAGGGGGAAATGAATCAGTTGAGTTCACTGTGTCTTTTCCCCATCAAGACTGAACTATATAGAACATGAATGGTACTTAACCACATAAAAGTCATTACCACGATGTAATCTAAGTGGATGCTAAGGTGTCCTGAGTTGGTTTTTAGTGTTGCTATGCAGTTGCTTGTTTTTTTTTTTTATTGTTTTTATTATTAATAATTACTCACCCTCTTGTCGTTCCAAACCCCTAAGACTTTTGTTCATCTTTGAAATGCAAATGAAGATATTTCCAATTAAATTTGAGAGATTTATGTCCCTCCATTGACGGTCCATTCAAATACCACTTTGATGCTTCAAAAAGTTTATAAAGAGATATGAATGAATATGAATCGAGCAGCTTAGTCCAAATTTTCGGAAGATTTAATTTAGGGTTTTATTCACATATAAACATTGATCAGCGAACATAAACAGAAGCTCAACCGAACCTGCTTGACACGTGAGAACAAACCTCATTGGTTCTTGCTGAAGCTCGAACATGCTGCATGCGTAACACAAGAATGAACCTCATTGGTTCTTGCGGAAGCTCAAACGTGCTGCGTAACACGAGGAGGAACCTCATTTTTTCTTTCTCGTCAAGCAAACATGCTTGAGCTTCCGTTTACCACAACTGATATGTGAGCTGATGAATGTTTATATGTGAATGAAAGCCTAAATTAAATCTGTTCATCATATAAAGCGATCGTGTCAGTTCAGAAAATTTGGACTTAACCTCTCAATTCACATGGATTAGATTTACAATCTCTTTATGAACTTTTTGAAGCGTCAAAGTGGTAGTTGCAAAGTTCTCAAGGTGCTCTCTTTGCTCTTGAAACTATTACACGGCGGTGAAGGCGAGATCAATGTGAAAGCAGGTGTAATTTGAATTCTCTGTGCAGACGGAGAGACAGGAAATGAATGTGACGGGATCACAAGACACCGCTGCTTTGTTACGGATCTCAATTAGAGCCGATTGCAATGGGAGAACTTCAAGTATTGATCTCGAATACGCACAACAAAGCTCTCTAAAAGAGTCAGGCCAGTAACAGGAAAGTAATTTGGATGTGCTGGAATCTGGCTATTTGAAACCTAAATTCTATTTCCTCTGTTTCTCAAACAATGAAACAATCAAGACATAAAAAAAAAAAAAAACTTTCAACAAAAATTCCAATGTTCTTTTAGCTCTTCTAAAGCAGAACAGCAAATAAATGTTGACATCAATAAGTGCATAAATATGTAAAGTACAAAGCAGCTGTATCAAAGGCTTGTTGTTGTTGTTTGCAGTTTTTCAGCACTTGACAAGAGCCTCATTTGAAAGTGTTTGCCTTCTCTCCATCTGGGTCAGCTGAAAGCAGGAGTAAGCCAGACAAACAGGACATCACAGGCAGGGTGAAAATAGATTATTGATCTGAGGCCAAGACTAGACCGTTCTGACAGCAACTCTCCTGTTTGTTTTACCACAGCCACTTCTGCTTATCTACTTGCTCCACAGGACGCTCAACCCACCCTTAATATAAGACGGTGGAGAGTGGTTGGTTGTGTACCAGCCCATCTAAATCTGATACCTAAAGATACCTAAAGTTTTCTACCTCCAGTGAAAACTTTTCTACTTCTAGTGAAAGGAACAACAGGTATGTTTTAAAGCTGAGGAGATGTTTTGGAAAGTCGCATCATTATTCTCTGTCGAGGGAGGACTGCAAGCTTACACATCAGCTTGTCCACTGTTGTGGAATATTGGTGGTAATTAGAACAACGGACTGGAGGAGAGAGATCTGTAGGCTCGTGGATAATCAGTACGGCTGGTGTGGGGATGGATAAATCCTGCTGCAAGTCTTCACCAACTCTAGCGCTAATGAGAACGCCAAGGAGACTGGTAGATCAAGGCCGACTTTCTTCCCGTCGTCTTTAGACTAGTTAGTGGTGGAGAAGGAAATCCTGGAGATGAAATTCTCATGGTGTTTAAGAGCTGGCACGCTCACTGAATACACGTCGGAAACAAGCGATAGGAGAAGAAACCATCACGTATGCTGTGCCTTGACAGCATAATGGTGCTGAAGGGATGTTTAGTTCTAGCACATTCAGGGAGTGTGAGAGCTGTGCTTGTGTCAGGGAGTGGAATTGACAGCGGACACTTCGACATGCTTTTTACGCTCTGCCGTCTGGTGAATTGAGCCGCCGAGTTGCTGAAAACCTAAATCACAGCGAATGCTCATTCCTGAATTTGTCTTGCACATGAAATTTTGATGCTATTTATTTACCACATAGCTTGTTCTTGGCTGATGTTGTATTAAAAATTTAATAAGGGGCTTTTAAAATCCATGTATTTTATGATTTGCCTGTCATGCAGTCTTAATGCATGCAGAGTAATACTAGATTTTATTTCCTCATGACCCAGCTTTAAAGAGGGGTTATCAGGACTTAAACACAGTTTTCACTTGTACATTTTAATAACAATATTTATCACTCTCAGAGCAGCATGCTATCACTTTTTTAATTAATGCTGGAAGAAAGAATAATCAAATACTACATTGCTCGTACCGGTGTTAATCATTGGATTAATTAAACAAAACTTATCTCAAAGTTAAACAGCTTGGAAGAAAGAGATTTTATTGGCAGAGAGCAGCCTGGCTTCTCTTATGATGTCAGTGCTGTGCTTATAGCTGCTAGCTCTGTTTTTTAACGAAAAGTATACTTTTATTTAGCAAGTACACATTACATTGACCATAAACCAAATAATAATAAACCAAAACTGGGATTTCACAGCGATGTCAACCATTTTCTTAGTGTGAAGAACATTTAAATAACCAAAAAAATCTAAATAACACTTTTTACACTAAATAACCTATTAAGTAATGGAAAGGTTCCATGGATGTTAAAGGTCCTTCATTGAACCATAGATGCCAATAAAGAACATTTATTTATAAGATCGTAGGCAGCTCAATAGGCTTTAGAACTGAGTGGTGATATTGCAAGAAGAGGCATTTCTCCACTCCTCTTCCACTCTCTCCCCCTGTCCTTTTGCTAAACCAAAAAATATATTACATCCTTCACTTTTTGCACTCCTTCCATTAACTCTTCTCTCCTGGTGAGCTTTTTCTGTCCACTTTTAGAGCTTTTAGTGGTACTCCTGAGAGCTTCAACACTGGTCCTGCTTTCAAGTTTTGGTTCTTTCTGCAGGAACAGACACACACAACTGCAACCTCCATGCTCCACTCTCTGCCTCTGCCCACGGCTCCTCCAGAGGTCACACGCAGTAGACTCTCTCAAAGTCATGCAAGAGATCTGCAGTGGTTCAAGTGCCATATCTGATTACCAACTGCTGTTTCCGTCATTTGAAAACATAAGGGCTGGAGCCGCGGGCACTGATTTCTGCTTTTATTCAAAGTGCATGGGACGTTTACACCAGGAGGAAGCTTTGATATCCCAGCTCTGAATGTTCTGCCCGAGTCGTGAATAATTGATGAATGAGTTCCTGCACAGCGTACTCTAAGAGTCTTTCAGAATCTGATGCTTTTTCATCCTGCTACTTTGCTGAATGTGATTAGAGTTCTGTGTACAACTTGTGGATGGATGGAGAGGGATGAAATGATAGAGGGCCTTAGACACTAAAGCACTCGCCTCGTCTTGGGAATGAATCCTTGGGATCGTGGTTCAAAATGAATTCTCATCAAATGCCAAATTAAGTAAAAACACCAGTTTGCTGGAAACTTTATTAGGAACAGTCACAAAATGTTTGATGTAGAAGTCACAAACTGCACAAAAGTAGGATTTTGTAATGTTTTTGAAAGTAGTCTCTCATGCTCACCAAGGCTATATTAATTTGATCAAAAATACAGTAAAATATGTAAAAAATAATAATATATTGCTTGAATCAAAGCTGAATTTTGTGCTGCTTAATATTTTTTGTGGAAACCATGATAATTTTTTTTCAGGATTCTTTGATGAAAATGAAGGTCAACAGAACAGCATTTATTTGAAATAGAGATATTTTTTTAACATTATACATTTATTTATGTCACTTTTGATCAATTTAATGCATCCTTGCTGAATAAAAGTATTAATTTCTTCAAAGAAATAAATCTTACTGAGCCTAAACTTTTATTTAATAGTGCAAACTAATATATTCAAGCATGTTACTTGCTCGCTGGCAGTGTGTAAACATCCAAAATTGTTTTTGCAAAAATAAATTCATGGCTATATATATGTGTGTGTGTGTGTGTGTGTTTGTGTGTGTATAGTTAAATATATGTGTGTCTGAGTGGAATAGAACATTTCAGTGGGAAATAATTCAGGATACAATCATATCCATTGGGGTTAGATTGAATTGTGATTGATGGACCATGATGCTATTGGTTAATATTATTTTCCCTGCCCTCACAGCCTTGGTTACATCAGCAGAAAAGTCGTTTCCGAGGCGGAGAGAGTTATTACCTTTTGATGAAATATTATAAAAACAAACATGTGTTTGTTTTTCTTGTAGAATAACATGCATGAGTGTAATAAGCCCAGGGACATTTATTAAGCCAGGGTCAGTCTTGAATTCACATCGTCTTGAATCGTTCAGTTATTGATTTATCCGAGCTGATTTGCCGCTGAGTGACTCATTGAGCTGTGGGAAGGAGAGAAGACTTCGGTGGTTCTTTCTTTTACTCAACACACCTGCCTAACCCAGTTCTGCACTTCTCTGCTGAGATGCTGCTTTATTCGTACGGATCAGCACAATGCTAACCAAGATGAGAAACACCTTGGTAGCATCACTGGGGCTAAATGTGTTATTATGTCAGATTTACAAATTCCGTTCTCTGGGGTATACAATGACCTACATAATTACAAACCATAGAAATAACAGAAATGGCCCAGTTCTTTCACTTTACCTCCCCTATTTTTCCTCTTCCCTTTGTGTGTTTTTCCACTGCCTCAACAGCGTTCCACTAAATAATGAGTCTGTCGTCCCTGAGAGTGCTATGGCTCTGGAGGGGTGCTGCTAGATTGATCTAACACTTCAAATAATAGAATAAACATCTTATACACAGGTGGATCCGTCTAGCAGCTCTCTCAGGGTATGGTCATATCTCATGTCCTCATGGTAATCTGAGGACTTTATTTGAGGAGGAGGGTGTGCAGTGTCATTTTCTGCTGTCTCTCTCCATCTAGATCTGTGGCTTGGTCTTTCAATACATTCTCAATGTGTTGTCACATGAGAAATGTTGGATGGTTCATCAATATACTGATGTGAATGAGCTTTTGAGACAATCATAGGTCTCATTGAGTTTTTTTTTTTTTTTTTTTTGCTGTTTTAGTTGCATTAAGAATTACATTCAGACACATTTCAGAGTGTAACACATTTTTTATAAATCAAAGATTTTTTGGGAATATGTGTATAATGGCTTAATGAGGTTTTTGAGTAGTAAATCCCATGTGCTTCCCTTGAGTCCACATTGAATGTGATTCAAACTATTTTCAGCTCTAAATGCCCTTATGAAACATTTACCTCTACCATTGCAGATGAAGACGATTTCCATCGAAGAAGAATCTTGTCCACAAGTCATCATGTGAATATCTCATGTTAGGCATCTCTGTTGAACGAGATGGAGAAAGTTACCGTCCCTCGTTTTAAAGAGCAGGCTCCATGGGCCAATGAGTCAAATCGATCACTCAAGGTTTTTGGCCGGACCAGTGGCTTAGCAAGAAATTGACCTTTATTTTTCAGCCAGACAGGAAGAATAACGGCTGGCCTCGTAACAGGCTGAGCCCAGCAACTCTGCGGCTGTAAAAAGTAGATATGGGCAAGAGTAGACATCTGAAACATCCAATGTGCAAGCTCACATCGCTCCTTATCTGTGCAGATAGCAGAGAAAAACAAGCTCTTCTACAAACCTGCACTTAAATATATAAGCCTGAAGTTTAAACCACATATATCAGTCTCTTGAATGTCACCAGAATCTCTATTTCTGCATTTCTCTCTGTTCCAAGTTCATTCGTCTTTATTATCACAGCAAAAATGCTATGTTTTCATGAACATATCAGTAGCAGACTATTGTTATAATAAATTATTCGAGAATGAAAACAAAATAAAATGATTCAAAACTTGATTATTAGAAAGAGAGTATATCTGCGTTGTCGGCAGTGGCTGGCGGTTAGTGGCCGTTTTCATCACCGGTTTATGAATGACATTCACGGATGTTATTTCATGTTGTAGACACAGAATCAGTTTTCTTGTTGCGAAAAACAAACATTTATGGAGGGAAACACTAAATATATATTGAATCAGTATATCACTTGGAGTCCACACTGCGAGTACCCCCGTATGTACACAGAGACATATCATAAATTAAGGGAAATTTGCTGACCGCTAAAATAACTTTTCCTCCATCGCACCACCGACACGTCAATACAGGATGTATTGATGGATCATGTGCGCTCACTACTATTGGTTCCCCGAAAGTCATACATTTAAACATATCTCAACTTTGTCACGTCGCTGGAGACGCCTACATCCTGTCGGCAACGGTCACTGTTGCTCATGTTGCCAGAAATCGCCAGCTCTCCATTGAAATGAATGGGATCGTGCCGCTTTGTCACTGCATTTCACTGGCAGTGTGAACGCAGCTTGACTCAAATAGAAAAGGTGAAGATTTCCCTGCTGGGGGATAAAAGGTTTAAACCAGGCTATGGTAGGCCTAAAGGTTTTAGGCTCTCCCCCCCCCCCCACCACTTTTCTTTTTTCTTTTTCTTTTCTTTCCCTTTATTGTTTCTTTTCTTTCTTTTTTCCTTGTCCTTTTTCAGCTGAGTTTCTATTTTTCTTGCACTTGTATTCCTCTAACAGAATAAAAGTTGAATAATTTTCCACCCTTTGGGGATCAGACAGATTGGCGGTTTTGCATACTGTGAAATTGAAGGTGTATCGGTGAAATGTTATTGATTAGCTTTTATGAATGTCTTCATATTTTATGCAGTCAGTCAGGCAATGCGGTTTCATCTCAGTTTTATTTGTCTAAATGTGTTTTTCTTGTGGCCGCCATTACTTTTGGGCTTATTTTTGGAGTAATTTGTATTTGGTTTCCGGCTTTTTATCAGTCACAGTGGATTTGTATGCTGGGTTTTTAACACCAGACAGCATGCAACACATTTATTCTATTGCACAGTTTTTGAAATCACTTTTGTGTTGTGATCAGGTTTAATCTACCTCTACACATTTTACCACATTACCATTTCATGTCATTTCATTATAGCTAGTGTCACTCGGTTTGCTTTTTTCCCATTCGTATTTTGAAAGAGAATATAGAGGCTATATAGACTAATTTTATTAGTGTCATAATTTGAATCAATTAAACTTAAATGACAGGGCTCATGTAGGTCCTTCATGGTGGGCTGGTCTCTCTCTCAGTTTCTTTTTTTTTATCTCTCTCCCTCTTTCTCCCTTCTGTCTTGAGAGAAACTGATGAAGATTGATGGCAGGCAATGGACATGGCACATATTGATTCATCTGGTCCATCTCATTGGAAAGAGAGATTTTCTCTGTCTGGAAGAAGCACACATACACAACAAAATAGGGCAAGTCTTCATTGTTTTGTTATTATCTGTAGGATGTGAGAGCAGGTGAAAGTATTTCAACGACTGAGACAGTTTTACCTCTCAAGTGTTTGTATTTCTGTTTGTGTTTGAGTCCCAGAGCGCTGTGAGGAAAAAGCACGTCTGTGTTGACTAGAATCGAACTTTGAACACATTCCATTATTTAGCAGGATTTGAACATGGTGACCTTGAGACGGAGCCCATCCAATGGGAATGATCGTGTGAGCTTCACAGTGCTGCTTCTCCATCGAATGACACAAGCCACATCAAACATTCCCCTCAGGCCAGAGTCTGAAGCGCTCTGTCAGTTAAAGCCTTAATTTACATGACCTTGCTTAGATTGAAGGTCACTAATGCATACGCATCTCCTGTGCTCATTCTCAGATTTCTTCCTCTCTGATATGTGCAGTGAATGCAAATGTCCCACGTGTGGCTCAGTAATCTTTATTAATCAAAATTAGCCAGGTGAGGTGCGTTTCTCTTGTGCTTGATTAGTTCTTCTTCAAAAGTACTTATTGTATCAACCCAGTACCTTGTTAACCAAATTTTACTCAAGGCAGACTGATGAAAAATACCTACATGCTAATCAGATTGGAACTGGTGATTTCTGTCAGTGTAGTATGCATTTTTTTGTATGCAACATTTATTATACAGTGTGCTATCTTAGGCTGAGACTAAATCAGAAAGAAACACTAGAACTTATTTGTTGCTATTTTTATGAGTTGAAATATTGCCCATTACAAAACAAAAATAATTGGCACAAATTAATGATTGTTTTACATGTTTTTGGAATTTAAAAACAATATTGTAATTGAAATGATCTCTTTATTACTCTTATTCTCACCAAGGCTGCAAATATTTAAAATACAGTCAAAACAGTATTGTGAAATATTATTATAATTTAGAACTTTTAGCATCATTACTCTAGTCTGCAGTGTCCCACTTCAGAAATCATTCTAATATGCTGATTTTCTCCATTTCTTATTATCAATTTTGGAAAACGTTGTGCTGATATATATTTATATATATGTATATATATATATATATATATATATATATATATATATATATATATATATATATATATATATATAATGATTCTTTGAGTATGAAGTTCAAAAGAACGTTTTATGAATGGTAGTCAATGTATTCATAACATCTAATAACACAATCAATTCTAATGACACTATTTTACAGTTCATTTGTTTTTAGGTGTTTATTACATTTTAACACCATTATCTGAGCGTTTCATGCCCCTTTCTCTGTTGCATTTACTTTTTTTCTTCTCTGGACTAGGAATGTTGATAATTATTATGTTTGCAGTTCTCATGTATGATATATTGGCACTTAAAGTAAGGTGCATGCATTTAAACCTACAGGGAGTGATGGTCCTGCTGTGTCAGTTTCTCTCTCGCTATAGTGCATTTCTGTGTATCCCTCCCTCTCCTAAAAACACAGAATAATTGCGTCCACTCTGATTGCTTAGGTAATGTTGAAAGTACATAAATCCTGCCACCAAAACAGTGTAATTTATCATCTGATTTGGCATGTCCTTTTTGTTTTCTTTTCTTTTTTGCTACACAGCTACTAACTCATCCCTGTCTTTGCATCCTTTGACTATTTTGTTGTTCCGCCATGTCTAGACCCCTGTTGTAAATATTTCCCAGCAAACTCCTGTCTACAGAAGCCCTGAGGCAAGGTGATTTTTTTTAATTTTATTTCCTAATTTATTTCATTATTACAAAAAATGAGCAAAGGAATAGTAATTTTTTACTTTCATAATTTGTGTTTGCTTTTGTTGTCCCCCCTCAAATTTAAAATACCAGTTTTCAAAACCAGGATCACATGATTATAAACAGCAAAACTACTTCCTGTCTGTACATTATTTCGCTAGCATCCATTCAGAATGATTCTGCTTGTGCTTCTTAAGGGCGCAAAAATGTCATTTAGAATGCCATGACACAAACTGGTGACCTGTATTTTGAGTCGGACACTCCCAGCAGCCTGCGTCCCCTCTCTCACATACATGATCTCATTTAAACGACTTCATCTGCACGATTGCCGTAACTCATCCCTGCCCTTGTCTCACCCGCGAGAGAGACTGAGATTACAGCGAGATATAGAGAGAGACAGCGACTTCTCCTCTCAGGCCTGCTTGTTATCCCACTGTGGACTTTTCCGTACGGAAGCACACCATTAGCTGCAGCACATGTGGTGTGGTATGACAGGTGTCAGGGAAGCGGGCTGACATCGGCTCGGCTCGTCCGTCCATCCATCACATGGAGAAGAGGAGGAGAGAGTGATGCGATTTTCACATCCAGACTCAGGCTGAGGCACGAGTGAAATGGGGGGCGGCGGCTGTTTTCTAGCCCGTCGGCCATCAAGACTTATTAATGGCGTTTTTGGCACTAACAGATTACAGCATCAATGCAAATCACTCTAATTTGAATATTAAATGGAGGAGGGGAGTCAGCGAGCTGTGTGTTATAAAGCGCAAGAATGAAAGACAAAGAGAGAGAGAGAGAGAGAGAGAGAGAGAGAGAGAGAGTTGACACTGATTCCCTTGCCAGCTCCTTTTGCTGAATACCAAGCACTCTCTCAATAATTCATTAGGCAGCCATGGAGCCATAAACGAAGCAGTTATCGCTGGCATTGGGACAAGTGCCGTCCCTTTCTCATAGACTGCATGTTATCTATCATTCAGCATTACGTTACAGTACTGTTAGACAACACTTTCCCTTCAGTGTGCGTTTTTTGAGCTTGTTTACTCTCGGCCGTTAGGGCTAAATGAACAAATATTTAGTTCACGCACAATCCAACTGTCATTTATTCATCGATTTTTCCAGTTCCCCCTCCTCTTGCACCGAGTTCTTATGGGCTAATTGCCCCACATCTGTTAGAGGTGTGCTCTCGATCATTGCCCATCAAGGGCAGCCAACATCAATCTCTTTAGACGTGAAACTAGGTTTAGACATCCCAGCCTTAATCAATCAGAGAGCTGGCCAACATAGACTGACTGTCTACAGGAATCACACACACACTCTCGCTCTCACACACACAGTTTCTCCCTCGCTCAGCAGTGTTGTAAAGCTCCTGGGTATTTTACAGAGATTAAACAGTAAGTAGCCGCAGGTGCACGTTGGCTCTAAAGGGCTGTTGAGTGGCTCCCGCCGTAGCAAGGGGGCCATGGGGTCAGTCCAGCCCGGAGCCTGGAGCCCGGCACCTCGCGGTGTAGGACGGCACGCCAGGTCTGTTCTAGAGATCGTAGGGCGTTGGTGGTGCGAGTGTCATCTTGGAGTATTTGTTCCCTCTCAGACAGTATAGCCATGAGCAACAGTGTTTGCTATGAAAAATGCTCTTGGCTCAAAATGAGAAGCGCTTAATGAGGTGAAAGTGGAAAATCTGTGCATTTTGGAGGTGTGTTGGGTGTGTGTGCACACCATATGTGCTCTAGAAATCATCCTTAAAAAAGTCATTAACCTGTCTCGCCTACAGGGAAATACAGTAGTCTCTTAATATGTGCTCTGCTGCTTCCCCAGATATCTGTTACACTGAGTCAGATGTGGGATATTCCTACTTTATATCTCTTGTTCGAGGCTCAGATTATGATGTGTAAAGAAGTTCAATGACTGTGCAATAGAGTATTACCAGTATATATGGTATTACATTGTTTTAGTTTTAGATATTGTATGTATAAAAAAATTCAAATGCAAATAATGCGTAAATAACTGGATGGATGGACGGATGGTTTAGACTGTTTGGGCTAGCATAGTGTTGATATTTCTCATGCTGAATGCCTTTATAGCACAAGGGAAGACATGAGATATACAGCTTAGCTTACAGATAAAGCTTAGATGAAGCATTTCCATCTCCACCTTGCAATCCTATATACTATAGTCTGATTGTGTGAGATCTGTCAGTTGGCTTAAGGCTTTTCTTGTCAAAGTAAAGCAACCTCTAACAAAATACTTTCCCTGGTTCTTTGCATTAGCCGAAATTGGCCGCTCTGTTCGGTTGTCTTTGTTAGCGAGGCACTGTCAGGAAATGGATGTGTTTGTGACAGTGTGGTGTGCAGTGTCTGTGTGAGCTTTGTAAGTTATTGTGATCCCGCTCTATGTCTGTGGTGGCTGGAAGCCAATCAGGCTTTGCTGTTTTCCGTCTTGGCGATCGATAGGTCACACGTCTTATTAGACCCCGTCACTCATTGGCCTTGCTTAGCTTCTGCGCTCAGTTTTTCTTTGCTTGCTTCAATCTCCCCACAATTTAGATGAACTCTGGCCTTTCCTCCTCCCTCGACCGCCCATCACTCTATCATTTATGATACGCTCTCCCACCAACACCCCACCAGGATAAAGCACTGATCCCATTTTTCTTCTCCTGTTCCTTTCTTTTGCTAAGTTCACATCATTATCATATCATCTCTTCATTCTCTTTCTTTCTGTTTTCATTCATTCTCCCTAGCTGTCTGTGTGCCTGCGGGTTTAGTTGTCACACTGATTGTAACGTGTGTGTGTGTGTGTGTGTGTGTCTGTGTCCTCTGACAAGCAATCTCAAAAAAAAAACATCACACTGTGTTTGAAGGAGAACAGAAAGGCCAGAAATGCTTTAGTCTGTTCTGGTTTGCCATGTTTTGCCAGTTTCTGTCATCTAGGAGATGGAAATGTGTTTGCTCTTATGTTTTTCCTAAACCATAAACAAAAATGGATTAGAATTCAGTAGATAATAGGAAAAAAATGGATTAGATGTGGTTGTTTATGTCTTTGGTGCTGTCAGACTGAATAATTGATGCAAAGGTCCAGAAAGAGAGAGATGATCTAACAGGTGCTGGAAGATCAAACCAAATACTCCGGATTATAGGTTACAGGATTATTTATGATGAGGTTCTGCTGTATACATTAGTTATTGCATTAGTTATTGTA
Source organism: Rutilus rutilus (assembly GCF_951802725.1). Taxonomy (NCBI): domain Eukaryota; kingdom Metazoa; phylum Chordata; class Actinopteri; order Cypriniformes; family Leuciscidae; genus Rutilus; species Rutilus rutilus. Next base: position 20,374,614 of record NC_140219.1, on the reverse strand, counting down.
AAATAGCAACACATGCAAACTTGACAATAAGGTTAGTTAATGCATTAGAATTAATGAACTAAGAATGAATAATATGTATATATACACTTTTAACATGTCAAGTTTTGCAATTAACATGAATCCATGAACAATTGTATGATAATACATTACAGATTTTATATTCATTAATATACATTAATGTAATGTATAAAATAGTTGTTCACTATTAACTGATGTTAACAAACACCCACAATTATTAATATTGTTGATCATGTTTGTTCATAATGCATAAAATAATGTTAACGTATAAAGTAATGACGTCATTTTATGTACATATTTATTAAATTTCATAATTTTTTTGGTGGCAAATTTGATTAATAAATGCTCTAAAAGTAGTCAACTGTTAGTGCATGTTAAATATTGGGTTAACTCATTACCTTATTGTAACGTAATAATATATAAATCCCACTCATTATGTGCTGTTGAACATAAATGTGAAACCAACAGAGACATTTAAATATTTAAATATTGTCTACACATATCAAATATTGTGATTCTCAGTAAGTGTAAACTAATATATCAGACTGAGATGGAGTCACTCGGGAGCTTTCAAGAAACAACATTAGCTATGTGTCATTTTATTGAGGTTCATAAACAAATAGGGAGCTTTTCCTTATTTCTGTAATCTGAAGGGAGTTTTTGCCCATCCAGACTTTAACTGAGTGGAAGTTATTCTCGTTCCCTTCAGCACTCCCTCTACTCTCGTCAACTTCATTTTTTCCTCCAGAATGTGGGTTTTTAGGATGTGGTGGGATTTAGCAAGGGGACTGGGAGAATTTGACGGACATTGTCGCCGTGATTGAATTTGAATTTCTCCCCAAAATACACGACAGACACATGGGGTGCGGCAGTCCGCTGAGTCCCCCTCCCCCCCCCGTCTCCTGCGGGACACGTGTGCTGGTTTCCATGCAAGGACGATAGCAATGGTATCGCCAAACAGCATGTAATGACACAGTTGCAGAGAAGATGTTCAAACTTTTTGACCCCTTAAACATGAGCACCACAGCTACTGTAGAACACAAGTCCACGGCGCCATCTTTTCAACCTGGTTTTTTAATAATGATACATAAACAACCTCAAGCAGGTGTCGTCAAACATCGGCATCTTCGCCAGCCTAACAAGCCATGCAACCAGCCGTCGATTACCTGGATCAGCCCTGCTGTCTCTATGAGAACAGGAAGTGCATGCCATCCTCAAACTCATGTGGACTGCGAACACAATGACCTCGTCCTAGTCTGCCTGATTAGAGAGAGGGAATACGGTGCCTCTCGCCATTTCTTCCCAGCATTATTGTTGTCTCTATCTCTTCTCTCTATAACGATGTGGTGTAGATGTGGCTGGTGGTTTTAATTAAAGTGCCACCGCTGGTGAGGGCATATCACGTCTCATCTCATCAGCACTGCAGTCTTGCACCTCTCAATGTCACCCAGCTCTCACACACACCGCCGATGTGTTTGTATGTGTGCGTGAGTGTTCGTTAACGACAACGTTTCTGTTGAATTATGTCATGTCAATTTCATCTTGACTTATATTGTGCGCAACTTCACATGCTGGTGCTCTAAGTTGGACCTGGTAATTGCATGGTTTCTTTTGTTTTTGTTTAATTTTAGTATCTTGCAATAATGCAAATTATGCTCTGGGAACATTTTAAAAGTGCTTTAATTAATAAGTAAACCCAAAAAATATATTTTTTTCTTTCATAATATTATTTCACTTCACCAAACAGTTATAATTTATAGTTTTTATCTTATTTTTATTATTATTTATACTAGTTATAGTCCGTATTGTTTTGACTTAGCTTTTTTTTTATTTTTTATTTTTTATAAAAATATAAAGCTTTTACTTTTACCTTTTTTCCCCCATTTTTTTTTATTTTTTTATTTTTTATTTTTTTTTATTTCTCATTTTAATTGTAATAGTTTTAAAATATTTATATTTAGCTTTATTTTAGTTTTAGTAATTTAAGATTTTCAACGTCAGTTAGTTGCAAAGACAGTCTTTTAAGTTTGTTTTTCATGTAATATTTACTTTTTTTTCAATTAACAAAAACCATTTTTAATTAGTTTAAGTTTCATTTAACAATAACAACACTGTTCCAAGTATCTAGAATGGAGCCAAACATGTTCTGCATTTGATTTACTAATTTTAGTACACTCAAGAAAAGTTTTTTTTTTTTTTTTTTTTTTTTTTTTCTAAGTAATCTTTACGTTAAACTTCATCTTTAATATTCATAATCACATATTCACAATCATAACTGCTAAATAGTAACTGAGGTTGCAAAGATAAATAATTTCTGAAACAATGTATCCATTTGTCATGGATTGGACAAACACATAGCCCCGCCCCCCGTTCACACCACTGAACAGGTGTAGAACAGGCCTTCAAATAGAATTTAAAATAGCAATGTTTTGATAGTGCCATAGAGTTAGAGTGTTCACGCGTTTCAGAGAAATCAGCTTATGAGAAGCTTACTTTTAGTCATGTCTGCGTATCAAAATAAGATAGAAGAAAGTCTTTAAAGATTATTCACTTCAGCTTGCAGTTCAATTCGTGTGTTAACAGCTCAGTGTGGTTTAAAATCCCGACCCGTCTCCTCATTTCCTCGGCATACATAATCACTCATGTATGGCAAATAGATTGTATAAAGGTAGACTCATTCTCGCTCATGGCGCAGTGAGAAGGGCCGTGCTAACCCAAACAAAGCTGGAAGCGGTGGGCCTCGCTGAAGAACTAAACAGATGATGGATGGGACAAGCTGTGAAAGCAATGGGCTCTCGCGTGTCTCTGGTGGTTTGTAATTGCAGGAGAAAAAGGATGCTCAGCAGCCCATAGTATCGCCCTAATGGGATTATTCCCCAGCCATCCTCGTCAAAAGAGAAGGAGAGATAGAAAGAGAGAGAGAGAGAGGCAGTAATCCAATTCTCTTACTGTATGTCACTAAAAATCACCCGCTGGATTGCATACGCATACATACATTACGCTTGGGAGAGTGTGTTATTTGCTGGAGTTGATGCCTTTTCTGTATGCATGCATGTATTTGTTTCTGTCTGTTTGCGTGCATGTGTTCATCCTTTTGTGTTTGTTTATGTTATGTTTGCATGTCTTACATTACTTTTAATAGTAACAGTACAGTATAATTATAAAAGCTGTGTTGGTTATTATTGCAATAACTCAATACGTTACTTGCATGATTATATATTTTTTCTCACAGTCAGCTGACTGTCTCCTCCAGGTATATCAATGCACTATGCTTGACTTGAAGATATATTTTATATCGATAGTACAACACACTCTCTTTTTAAAATGTTTAAAGGTCACGCGTACAGTTTTTAGCTGATATCATGGGACTCCATCACTTTACCCAGGGCTAAACTTTAAAATGGTAAAATAAATGAATTCTCTCATCGTTTATTCATAAAAGTTTCATTTTTTATTTTGATTGTTGTAGGAGTTTTCTAATATCTGAGCTGCAGCTCTAAAAACGACATTTATAAAACATTTATTTAACAATAACAAGTACAACTGGATTCCAGTGAAGCTCTTGAAATTGTTTTTATTCACTAGCAGTTTATTAAAGTTTTCTAAAACATCCTTGGGTGAGCTGAAAGAAAACTACGTACATTCTGCAAGTGTGTGTGTGTGTGTGTTCCTGATCTGCTCCCACCATATCTATATTAAAAGTGAATTGTGAGGACTTGTCGTGACCATAAACAATTAAATTATGTCGTTGAAGTGACCATCACGCGTTCCCTTCGCTAACGGACTTGTGGAAGGGCCGTTTGGGATTCAGTTGTTCACTTTCATTTGGAAATCCCCTATAATGGGCGTCCACTTCCTGAAGCGCCCTTCAAGGGTGTAAAAATGCCATTTGGAATTCGCCCTAGAACTACACTGCACATCATGCAGCATTATTGTATGTTATGAATATTGTTGTGACATATTGCTCCTCACTTGTAAGTCGCTTTGGGTAAAAGTGAAAATATAATTTGGTAATAAGTAATTGGGTTATTATAGAGTACATTTGACAAGAAACTTTTGTCTACGCATTTTTCTTTGTGCATGTATGGGTTAGGTTACTTATGTATTTTTGAACAATAGGTTTATTGTATTATTTGTACTTCATACATGATCAGTCATAATACAATAACTGCACTCAGCGGTTTGTTCTTCAATAAGAGCCCCTCTAAGGGGCATAAAGCTGCTTTATGAATTTTCATTTGAATTCATATCAGCCTCATTTTGGCCATCATGCAGCAAGTATATTAAATATATTTGAATACACGCACAGCTTGAATGCACACGGCATGAATCAGAGATTTGCTTGAGCGTATTTGTGTGTGTTAAGTATCTTAGAGCAGTCGTTGGTTGAGATGGGAGTACCTCATCATTCCAGATGCCAAATCCCTTTAAGTGTGTCTGACAAAGAGCAAAATCTCTCTCTGCCTGTCTGTCCACTCTTTCTTCAGGCCTTTCTTTCTATGAATATCCGTCTCTCACACTCCCTCTCCGTTAACAATGACTTTAAGCTATAAATCTCCTTTTGCATTGATGGAAACCAGTCCATGTGAACGAGAAGACTCTTTAAAATTCATTTAGGGTGAAGCTGACACACTTAAGGTGAAGGTAATACTGCATCATTGACATTTATTTAGTTTTTATCTGTACTCTAGGACTGGATATTAAAGTATTTATTGTGAGTTCTTTGATTGTGGTCTTCAGTCTCTTTTTTGGTTAAATTTTCTCTGTTTCAGGAAGAGAGAGAGAGACACATAGAAGCTATGTGACTAAGGAATCCCTTATTCCTGTTGCAGCTTGCAGATGGGTACTGCAGTGAGCGAGAGAAAGAGAGAGAGAGAAGACACGATAGAGACAGGGACAGAGAAGGTCTTCCACAGCCAAATGAAAGCTAATGAAGAGTGACAGCTTCTTTATAGACTTGCAACACAGACACAAATAGGATGAGAACGTTTAGAGCAGCATCCCTTCTCTCTGTCCTCCATTACCCAGCAGCCATCTCTGCAAGTGCTGGACCACAGGCCATTTGGAATAGAGTCAAACTATATTTTCTATTGTCAACAATTTATCTACACTCTTAAATTTTTTTATTTTTTTTTGATAGGCATCAATGGTTCCATGAAGAACAAATAACACCAAGTTTTTTTTTTAGAGTGGAAAAGATTATTTAGATATTTTAAATGTTCTTCAAACTAAAAAAAAAAAAAAAGGATATTTTAAGAACTGTCTACTGAAAAGGAGTCCTGATGTACAAAAGTTGACTATTTTCTCTCTATCTCTGTGTGTGTGTGTGTGTGTGTGTGTGTGTGTGTGTGTGTGTGCGTGTGTGTGTGTGTGTGTGTGTGTCTTATCACACATCTTAAAGATGTGATTTTCATCAGCAACTGTTGCTGATGAAAATCTGCATATCCACCATATTGGAAAGGTCACAATCTGTTCGTAAACACCTGAAAGCGATTAAAGTGAAACTTAGAGTGGTTTAAAGTGGTAAAATTAAAGTGGTGAAACTAGTTTTCACAGTGGATTGGAGAAATTCATCTTGCCACAACATCTTGCCGTAAGCTTAAAACACCCTGAACAAAATTAGAAAGGTTGTCTTGGAAAGTAACTGAAATAAACTAAGTTGATGTACTAAAACTAAAGCTGATATACAAATAATTAGAAGCTAATTAGAAATATAAAAAAGAAAAAAAAAGACTAAAGCTCATATTAAAATTACTAAACCTTAAAAAACCTAATTCAAAATTATTAATCATTAAATACTATAATAGTATACAAATAATAGAAACATATTATTAGAATATATTATTAATACACATATATTTGTATTAATAGAAACAAAAAAATTTACTGAGGTGTGTTCCCCGGGAAACTTTGCGTTCGCCCGGAAAACCTTTTCGTTCCCCCGAAAAACGTTCCGTTTGAGAACAAGTTTTGAGAGCGAACGCAAAAGTGAAGCAACCTTTTGCCAAGTTTTTTTTTCCTTCACCATCTCCCTTTAGGGGCTCTGTAGACTTCCACTTAAAAAGAGCTCTTTATCTACACTATCTACATGCATTAATGTCCAAGGTTTCTATATCATGATTGTATTAAATATAATTGAATAAGTGTCATCCTTCTACTTTAAGATATAGCCCTTAAAATAAGATTAGCAGCCTGTGTGCTTCTATGGGTGCTGCACAGTGATATACATAGTAACTAGCCATTTCGCTCATAACGGCTATTATATTGTGTGTTTTAGCACGGCTGGAATGGCTTAATGACCGATCAGCATCCAGGGCCAAAACAATTTGTTTTATAAAGTAGAACACAGTACTTTCCAGATGATGTACTCTTTCAGTGAAATACTCTGCAACGCATGTGCACTTCCTGGGAGGCGTATGGAAACCAAGAGTTTGATGCAAAACCAGCTAATTTCCATTGCTGCTGAGATGCACACTAATCCAAAGAGCTTTGTGTTTTCTGAGGCACAGGGGGTTATAGTTCATTAAGCCGTATGGGTCCTGAGAGAGACTCTGGCCCTCTCTCTGTAAAAGACGCCTGGGCTATTAACGCAGCAGAGGACAGGATGAGTTCTCCTCCATTAGCTTAGCATGGCTAATGACTCCCATTCATCCACTGTATGTAAAATGGAGCTCTTTTAGAGGCGGTGCGCGCCATCAAAACAGCTGGCGAGATATTAAGCGTGGAGCTGTGGAGTCAGGGCATGGATGGATGTGAGTCTGGGCGAGTCACGGTTGGGAAATTGTTCACAATGAGAGGGGCTGCGGTTCGCGGCGGGAGACCGCGGCACAGAAACGCTGCCTTAGATCTCAGCAGAAAGGCAGTGAGTCAGTAAGCACAAAATATCCCTCAACCCGCGTAAAGGACAAACATGAAGCTCAGCAAGAAGAGCCAAGAGAGGGAGAGAGCAGAAAATGTTGAAGAAAGGAAAACCAAGAGAGATTAGCTCAGCTGTACTGTGTTCGGGAAAATCACTCTCCGTGCTGAGGGAGACAAAACATGAGGATCCGTGTCTTCAAATCACATAAAATCACGAATCCAGAGATACACTGCAACCCTGAGAGTCGAGTCTATCTTTGCATGTGTGTTTTAAGAGGGTGTTTTAGCGTTAGCTTGTGTGCTAATTATGTGACCTTTCCTACAGTGCATGTATTTTTTTTGTAAGGTGAGGAAAAGAGGGGGGGGGGGGGGGGGGGGAGTGCTGAAATAAGGCATTGAATCGGTGTGTGCGTTTTTCACAGTGTGTGCCTCGGTGTGAGAGGGAGCTGATATAGTGCTGATCAGGTTCCTACGATGGCGCCTGCACCTCACAAGGATAGGAAACGGTACAGAGGACAAAAGCAGACGGAGAGGAAACGAGAAGGGAAAGCAGATGGAGGAGAGGACAGATGGGATGAAAGAGAAAGGGAAATGAAGGCTGAGAGAACCTGAGGAGGTGAAGATGGTGGGGGATGTCGGGATATGGTGCGAGCCGGAATCGGACCGACATCTTCCGCGTGGCTCAGTATATTGACGTGTTTGTATAACAAGTATTTAAAAAAAATTAAATCTATAATAATAAACCAAATATCTGGTCAAGAAGAAGTTTAAGGCTGATTCAGAGAGAGAGAAATAAAACAATTATCAAACCAGCCTATGCAGCTGCTGGTCTCCCAAACTGGTCTAGTTTGCGGTTTTCGAGGGGTTTTAGGCACTTGTCAGCAGTTCAGGCTGGGAGACCAGCTCGCTGACTGGCAGAAACCAGGTAAAACCGACTTCACCACACTGGGAAACCAGCTAGACCAGTTTAATCCAGCTTAGACCAGCAAATCTCCATTTTTTTCAGCAGGGAGACCCCACTGAGTGCTTCTATGGTGACACTACTTTCATTAATGTAGTGAAAATTGAATTGAAATGAACATCCATCTTATTTTTTATTTTTTTTTGGCAATTCATTTCACTCAGATGTACATTAAAATACAGAAGAAAAGATCCGTTGCTACTTCAGTTTCATCGCAACTTTAACACGGTCTAGGTTAGGTTACTTAACTGAGTACAGACATCCACTAGTGGACTCTGCAAAGTCTCCCTTTGTGTCCCTGCATTGTTTACTTTATTAATTAGTGTTTTAATTTTTCGCGAGGCCCTGCGAGGTTAATTAACGTCAGTGTCGGCATGGTTCCTCTCAGCGTGTCCGCAGAGAGACCGAAGCTCGGCGCAGAACCGCTTCCTGCAGTCAGACAGAGACAGGAGCGTCTGACGACAGCGCTGACATATACGGTGGCCGTTCATGTGTGTCTGTCTGTCTGTATGTAGATAACACGTCTCTGTTCTGCTCTGATTGTCTCCCACGCAACCCATTCTCTCACACCAAAGTCCCATAAAGTGACCGAACTCAAAAAGAGGCCATGGGTTGTTTGTGTTTGCCGGATCCCGGCCTACAGGCACGCATTAGAACCCCACAGATGAGGCTGAGGTGTCTGGCAGAGTCGATGTGACTCTGCTTCCAAACACCCTGATTAAAGACGCAGACGGTAGGACAGGGCCATACGGCCGGCGTAATGAGAGAGCCAGATGCACATTTTATGAACATTCTATAATCAAATGCAAAACTTAGACATTAAAAATGTAAATGTAAAAAAAAAGTCTCTTTCTCATCACAATGTCCCAAACAATTTTCTGCTTGGCTCCCTTTCTGCGCAGAGCTGGTTCCTACCCGATTGTGATTGCGTCCTCTACAGAGAGAGAGAGAGAGAGAGAGAGAGAGGGAGACGCAAAACAAGAGACGCATGGGAATACATCCACCTCTCCCATTCTTATGTCCATTCCCCTCATAATGCTATCAGTATTGACTGTCATTAGGAGGAGTATTAGAGTATTACGATGACTAATGTTGATGGAAAAGAGAAAGAGACTGAAAGAGATTATGGAGAAATCTGAACATGATCTACATCAGCACAGGAAAGGAAAGATGCAGACCGACTGAAAGAGAGATATAAGGAGCAAAAACTGAAAAGAAAGTTATATCATTTTCCAGAGGTGCATTGCAACTTTTCCACTAGTTCAGAGCAGTTTTTATTGTATTTTTTATTTATTTTTTCACACTTTGTTTGCTACTTTTTCTGTGAAGGTAGTGGTGTAGCGTGACCACACACTGAGGGAATAGTCTAACACACTCGCTTAAATGGTCCTCGTGTAGCATTGGGAAGTTTGATTCATTCTAGTGAATCATTTCATCCTAAATAGTCTTATCTTATATGTTGCATTGGAAAGTCTGGTTCATAATAGTGATTTGGGTAATCCTATATTATTCTCTCTCAAATATAGTATTAGAAAATCTGATTCATTCTAGTGAATTGGTTCTTCCTAAATGGACCAAGCTCATTTGTAGCATTAGACAGTCTGATTTATTCCAGTGAATGGGTTCTTGTAGACGGTTCGTACAAATGTACAGAACAGTGATTTACTGATTCAAGTCCCTGCACTGTTTTGGACAAGTAAATGAATACATTATTTTATTTTTTGTATTTAGTATACATTTTTCTCTTCAGTTTTGATACTGTCAACCTAATTGAGATTGTTCATTCATTCAAAAGCACTCACACATTGTTTTTGTGCCAGCAAAATTACAGACCTGCCTAAATTGATACATATGATTGGATAGTTATAGATTTATTATTATTTATAAAGCATATTTTACCCCGTAAGTAACATTAGTGTAGTCATTACTTTTTGTTTTTAGCTTTTAGGATTGATAACTACTTCAAAACAGAAGCTTGACTAGTTTAATTACTTCAAATTATGCTTAACTGAACAAGCTACAGTTTTTAATGTAGCTTCCTCAACACTGGCAGCTGGTTAGGTCTGCACAGACCTTGTTTACCTCAAAATCCTGTTTGTGTCTTCCTCAGCATTTCATTTAAAACCAGTTTATTAACTTTGAGCAGCTTTTGTCATCACAGTCGTGTGTGAAGGGTTGTGATTAAGTTGCTCGCAAACAAGTGAGCTCAATTTCAGCTTCATTTGTGTTTGTCGTCGTGTCACACAGTAATTAGCATCTGCGCATCCCGCCATCCAATCCACTCTTCCACTGACTCACACAGCGTGATTGTCTATCAACGCTGAACTGTCCATTTCCTCCATTGAGCAGATGCGTTACCAAGCACATGAGGAAACAAGCCATGTTTGTATGAACTGGTCCAGGACAGATGAAAGTCTATTACTAGAGCCTTGCTGGAAACGCATCCCAGTGATGTCCTGAACGCTGTCTGTCACTCCCAATTAAATCCAATACCAACTAGAGAAACCTAGTTGTGCTCTTTGCAGATGGGAATCTGGAGATCATTCTATTCATAGCTTTAAGTGTCCCAAAACTCCTCAGATGGCTTTCATCTCACTCTCTTTTCCTCTTTGTCCACCCGTCTTCCTGACTTGTTACTCTCAGATTTCTTCCTAGTCTTATCTTTCTTGTTTTCACTGGCTGGACTGTGGAAGTGGGGTCTGTTTTCGCAAACTGGTTTGGTCTGAACTGACTTTTCCGTATTGAGATGTAGCTCATAGTTTCATTATAAGCCACTTTAAGGTAATCTGCATATTGCTGTGGTGAATACAGCTGAGCCCGAGTGGAGGACTATTCAAAGAAGAATCCATTTGTCACCGAATTAGCACTAATTAGCAGAGTTTGGGCATGCTGTATCATAATTGGACACATTTTTCTATGTTTCCTCCAGCTGGGTGCTGGAATTCTGGCACTGGGAGCGGAAGATGCGAGCAAAGGGGGCTGAGGTGGGAAGAGGAGGCGGTGAAGTGTACAGTATAAGTCCCTTTGTTGATTTAGCTGGAAGCAACTTTTGGCTGACTGCACCCGCTGGCAGAGTTCTTGTTCTCTTATATAGAGTTATACGTATGCTTTGAGGCGCACATCGGAAAATTAAATGCAAGGAGAACGAGAACAAAAGGAGAAAGAGCAAAAGAGATGGGGCATAAAACGGCTGTTCTGCAACTTGCAGCTGGATCATCAGCGCAACCTAATGAAGGTAGAGGCATCCCACTGGTTTTATACTGCCAGCCTCGCACAAGGGAATGCCAATTAAGTGCCCCCTCCCTCCTCAATACACACACATGCATGCCCAAACATACTTACGCACAATGAAGGATGCAGTGATGGGGGAGATGTTTGGCAAGCCCTGGAAAGATGTCAAGATCCTGTCATTCCGCTACCCTTGTGCACCGAGAAGCTGAGAAAGCTCTCTTTCTCCTCAGACCCTGGATTTCATCATGTGAGTTGATCTGAAAAACAACTTCCTTTTCTGTAAGGATGACTTGCTTCAGAGTCAATGTGAGGCTGAATGTGGTGTAGAGAGCATGGCATTGCAGCTTATTCTGGCCAAGAAACGCCCACTTAGGAAGAGGGTCTCTGACTGACATAAGCGAACAATTACAGCTTGCCTTGTTTTTATATGCTGTTTAGAGGAGGGTTTATCTGAAATAAGCGATACCATAATAATAGACCAGCGTGGTAAAAAAAACTGTAATTTATGTAATAGTATGGCAAATATACGTCTTTAGCAAATATAGTGACAAGTCACATGATATGCAAATCCCATAATAAACAGTCTAAAATATTTGAAGTCTGTTTGTGTTAGTTGATATAGATGATACTACATTAATTTATTATCTCAAATTTAGTTTTTTTGACTGTGAATGTAGAGCCTGGTGAATGATTGTGTCAATCTATTTGACTATAGATCAGTTTCAGTTACATTTCCAGTTACACTTATGTCTTTATATTTTTGGAAATGTATATGATTTATTCCAAAGTAATCACATTGGATCTGATCAAATTTCAGGTTTCACGAAGGTAAAAACGGTAAAGAATCACAATTATAGAGCAGCATGGAAAAACAACACTTATTGAAATACTACTACTTTCAGAATTGCAATAATGGTATAGCCTGGCTCCGCCCTCCTACGTACTTCCGCTCAATTTCATTTTCCTTCAGTAACTCCGTCTGGGATTGTGGTGTATTCTTTGGTTTTCTCCGATCAATTTTTAACCGGTCCAATCAGCGAACAGAGGGAGCTGCTGAGAACGATGACGTTGAGATCGTGCGCTAGTTTGAGTTGACATACGTCACGACCAAACGTTAGCAATTGGTTATGGCAGATCCAGAGTGACTCTGGTCAGATCCAATAGTTTTAAACTTCAATAGAGTACCCGCCTACAAGGAAGTTAACGCTTGTCAATGGAGAGAGGCCAGACTCTCTGTACAAATGAAATGTACGAGAGTGGTAGAACCAGGCTAATAATGGTATTGCAGTGTCCACAAAATATAGCAAATGTGTAGGATAGTTAGCAGAGTTTCTGTTCTTTCGACACTTACAAGTGCGTATGATTTGATGTACAGTATCTTAGTCGCCACTAACTTTGACAAACTTTGTCAAATCCAGTAGTTCAAAAGCACTCATTTTATCAGACTGGTACATGGTAAATATGACTCTGTTTCCAGGCAGATCAAGTTAGCCAATTAAACTGAATTCAAATTTGTGTTCAGTATGCATCAGGCGGTCAGTGGGTGTGCCGTCTGAGGCTGAGACTGGGCGGAATGAACCTGAAGAGCTTTTGTGGTGAATATCGAAGACATTATTGTCCGTCTCATCTTCTCAGGCCTTGCTCTCATTTAAAGCACTCTGTTTAATGTATGGTGTTTGTACCTCATAAGCGTTCAAAGAACAGCTCTCTTAAGTGCTTTCGTAGCCGTGCCTGCTACATCAGGACATAGTGTGAATGTGATGTTTGCCTTCACAACTTCCCTCCTCAGAGAGATGGATGGAGGTGCACGGGAAGAATTAGCCTAAAGTGAAAATAAGAAGATGTTAAGCCTGCAAAAAAAGGCAGGTCACTTTGAAAACCCCTGGACGTGATGTGACTGGCCCCATCCAAACGCAGATAAAAAGCATCCACCCGGCTCTACAGAGACCCTTTACTAATGGCAGCAACATGCAGAAACTAGACCCAAGAGAGGGGGAGGGAGGAGAGGAGGAGGTAGAGAGAGAGAAAGAGAGAGAGTTTCCTTTATCTCCTCACTCTTAGCTGGAGTCTCTGTGGAAGTGAGGCACTGACAGCAGCACAGTGAAAACTGTAAGTGTGTCTCCTAGTGTAAATGAATCAATGAGACAGACATTCTGACAGACATGTTGTCCTCCTGTCATGGAAGGGTGAAATAAAGCAGACTGTTGCAGCATGGAGACCGGAGAAGGTAAGACACTTGTTTTTACTTATATATGGTGTCAGACTATAGGATCATTTCTATATGGTCACAACATTGATTTTGGTGAACCACTCTGTGAATGTATTGATTGTGGGGTTGGTTGGAGAGTGAGTTTGTGAGGTAGAATTGTGGGAGACTATTAAGTTGTGCCCCGTTTGGCTTTCACAAGGTCAAATATGGTCTCTCTTATTCTGACTTGAAAGCTGTTCAGAATGACTCGATATATTGTAGAGAGATCAGGTGTGCAGGTGCATTTATTAAGCACCCTATCTACTAATGTACACAGCCATCTGTTCAGTGTGTTTGTGTTGTGTGTGTGAGAGAGAGAGAGAGAGAGAGAGAGAGAGAGAGAGACTGCATGAATGTGTGCGTGCACAGGCATTCACAATTACATGAACCTGTGTTTGTTTAAAACAATCATCTGTTTGTGTATGTAGCACACACTTCTTTGCATTATTAGACAATACATTATCTAAATTAGACTACATTATGAATATTAGATGCTTAAATGGATTTATAAGGATGCATGAAGCTGGAAATGCAATATTTGAAAGCACTTTCTATTAAGCCTGTAAATTTGATTCATCATTATGAACATATTTGTAATGCCTTGCCTTATAATTTGTAAAAGTATAATGCATTAAAACACAAAATCTTATGTTAATTAGTTTTTTTTTTCAGCAAGAACACATTAAATTGATCAAAAGGGGCAGTACATGCATTCATGATGTTATAGAATATTTCTATTTAAAAAAGCTGTCATTTTGATTCTGAATACTGAAATAAATGTTTGGGTTCCACAAAACTATTAAGCAGCACAACTTTTTTCAACATTGATAATAATAAGAAATGTTTCTTGAGCAGCAAATCAGCATATTAGAATGATTTCTGAAGGATCATGTGACACACTGAAGACTGGAGTAATGATGCTGAAAACTGAGCTTTGACCTCACAGGAATAAATTACATTTTAAAATATATTAAAATAGAAAACAGTTTTTCATTGTAATAATATTTTACAGTATTACTGTTTTATTGTATTTTGATCAAACAAATGCAGCTTTGCTGAACATAAAATACTTGTTTACATTTTTTTTTAAACCATTTAAAAGTCTTACAGACCGAAAACTTTTGAATAGTATGGTATATTGGTTTCATAAAAAATATTTCCATATTAAAATGTATATCATTTTCTGCAGTAGTGTTGTTTATATGTGAATTTACATTTTTCATGAAACATAATAAAACATTACGGCAGATATCACACTTCTGCGACTTCTCTTTTGCGATGCTGTATGATTAAAACATAATTCTTTTCTAAAAGCAGTATTTCTTTCCTGTAGATGAAGTAATGACATCCTCTCGCTTCATTAAGATCTTGTGTTTTTGCTCTTCTGACCACAAGATAACAGCATGCACGTATTGAAAGTTCTGTAATTAGCGGATGTGTGCTATCATCACAGGTGGTTGTGATGAGAGCTGGAGCTTCGCCTGTGCTCACTCAGGTCCAATCACATGTAGTTAATGAGCTGACGGGGTTAGTTACCACTGGGTTAATGACGCACATTAATATGTTGCTAATATACCCCAGGTCATGCAGTAATTAAAAATCTCATTTTCAACTCATAGAAAGCACAGACTCTCCTTCATCTTAAATGATTTTGTAAAGAGTGAGAGAGAAAGAGCGAGGTGTGTCGATTATGATTCATTCTTAATTCCCCGTATGTTTGATGTCATGGTTTATGGCAGTAAGTAAGAGTGTGTGTGTGATGTAATTTCAGCTATCACACAGGAGCGGTTGCATCAGGTGTTTAGGGTTCATCCAAACACTTGAGCTCAGGGACACACTTTCTCCTCAGGGTCAGCTGATGCAAAGGGCTGATGAATTTACCTCATAGTAGCACTCCAAACCATTGCCTATGTGTGTGTGCGTACACATGTGTGTGTGAGAGAGAGAGGTAGAAAAACACCCCACTCTCACACTTCCGATTTTCATTTGTTGATCACACATAAAAGAAATGAGATGTATACAAGGCCCTTACAATATAATAAAATAAAAATACCATAGGTTCTATCTATTTAGTACAGTAACATCTTAATAAATTCATATGGAATAACAGTGAAAAACATTCAGAACATGCATTCAGAATTGTATTTGCATTATTGTCTCTGTTTGTTTGTGTGTTCTTTTGTTGATCACAGATTGTTGTAGTATGTTGGCGGTTACCATGGTAGCATACTGGACTTCTTCATACTTATTTCAAATAGAAAATATAATAATAATAATAATCATAATAAATGAAAATACAATCATGAAAGTAAGTTTATGCATATAAAATTATATCTAAAATATGTTTTATTGTTTTTATTTATTATTATTAGTACTAGTAGTAGTAGTAGTAGTAGTAGTAGTAACAATTTATTGTAAGAAGTTTTATTTTATTTAATATTCAATTTTATTTTTTACATTTTTAATAATAAATTATAATAACAAATATAAATTATGATAAATAATATAATAAACATATAATAAATTGTTATTATTTTTTTGGATTGATTTTATTGGTAACTTTATTTTAAGGTGATATAATTATACGTGTTCTTTACTATAGTAAAACAGTAAGTTATGCATAATTACAACTAACCCAAACTAAAGCCCTAATCTTAACCTTATCGTATGAAGTTAATTAATAATTCTTAATACGTATTTGTGTAATTACTGTACACTGTAACAATGTCACCTTAAAATGCTCTAAACATGTTATTATTATTACTATTAGTATTATAATTGTTGTTGTTATTATATAACTATTAAATATCTGTTCATCTGTTCATCCGGTCATCTTAAATACACAAATTGACTGTGTCCTTCAGCTACAATTCAAAGCCATGGTAATATGCAACACTATCTCACGACCAATTCGTACGAATTCGTACGAATGATAAAAAGTTGGCGAATTTGTACGATTTGTCTAAACCCACGTGATGGGTAGGTTTAGGGGCGGGGTCAGGGGTAGGTCATTCGCATGAATTCATACGAATTGGGCAATTCGTAAAATATGTACGATTTTGCTAGCCTGGGTTTCCCCATACTGCCTTGCTCAGCGCGATTCTATTCACGCTGCTATGGCAGTCTGGACACCATGGGACAATTTTTCCCCTGAAAAAGGGAACCAATCACAGAACGGGGAGGGAGCAGCAAGATGATGACGACACCGAAGCAGTTTGTTTATCAGACTCGACGTTACCTTCTACCCTCATGTTTATCTTGCACAAACTGTAATATTCGCTAAACGCCATCGTGTACAAATAAATCTTTGACCCATCGTCTTTTTCCTCGTCGAATTTCTCTCACTCTACATACGTCATCTGGTATAATTGAAGCGATTGGCTATGAGCTACATACAGGCGCATTTGATAGACATTCATAGCGCCCAATAAACGGCTCTGGGCATTCGTAAACCACGCCTCAAATACGAGAAAATGCGCACGTAGTTCCCAGACCAAGTCTCAATGAGACTTGGTCTGACGTTAGCCAGGCTACGATTTTGCACAAATCTTACTAATTCGTACGAGTGAGGTCGTATGAATTCGTACGAATTAGCCACCTCGTAGAATTTGTACGTTTTCCCGTGAGATCAGGTTGTAATATGACATAAGTTTATCACATTATGCTGGTGGCATGAGGGTGAAGAAACTTTAAATGAGTGAGTGAAGGAGTGCAAAAATGTGAAAAAGTGTGCTCAGAAACACGTGATCCAAAAAGCCTAACAAACAAGGCAACAGTGATAGTTGTGGCAAAGTGGTTTTGGATGAAGTCTGTTATCTCGAGTAAAGACAGTTCTTTTTTTCTCCCCGAAACACTTTGATCTTCAGTATGAGTGAAACGGTTTCCCAAGACCACACTATCGAGGAGCTGGAGGGAGAGGTGAGACGGTGAGACGACAGAGGGTTTGGAGGTAGGGAGAGGGGAGAATGGGAAGACAGAAGTTTGTCTGTGCTTTATTTCTTTCTAACAGTGCTAAAAATAGGCATGCTTCTATCAGAGTCACAGACATCAAAGAGAGTCAGCTGGAACATAATTAGCAATTCATATACTTTCACACAACAGCTGATTTGAATGAGGATAACCTGCTGTGCATGACTCCATTTATTCTTTGTTTTGTGGATGATTTCAGTTTGATGTGTGCTAACTCGGTAAATAGACAGCCGGTGATGATGTCATAATAGTATTTCAAAACTTAAAGTGATAGTTTCTCCTAAAATGAAAGTTAAATCATCATTTACTCACCCTAGTTTCATTCTAATGCCTCATGCCCTTCTTTCTTTGTTGCCACTCGCGCTCGTCCAAATAATGACTGTGAACAGTGACCAGAATCAAGGGGTATACGATAGGGTTTGGTGAAAAACAACCCAAAATGTAATGTATTAGTTTACCAAAATCCTGACCTTGCCCATTGGTCTTATGTGCTCACCATGCGTTCATGCCACTCTATTATTCACTTCGACCCGCACAGAAAAAGCACATAAGTTGTGAGAAACAAAGATTAATAAAAATGCAACACAAATTCAATTTGATCTTCACTGAGGTGAATATATCTGTTGTGTTTGTCACAGCAAGAAGTTATTGCACAGCCGTGCACAGAAGACCAATGGCCAAGGTTAGGATTTATATTAAGTAATACATTAAATTTCGGTTTGTTTTCCACCAAACCCTATTGTATACCCCAGAACACTTGAAATGTATGACACGTGTTGAATGAGACTGTTCAGTGATACTTCCGCATCTTTTTTAAAAGCTTCATGCTGGTCGCTATTCACTAGCATATGGACGAGCGTGAATGGGACATTTTTTTTTCAATTTCTCCTTTTGTGGTCTGAAAAAGAAAGAAGGGCATACTGCATTAGAACAACACCAGAGTGAGAACATTTTCATTTTAAGGTGAACTATCATGATTTTAGAGCACACTGTTTTCATTTGTCATTTAATTTGTCAGCAACGAAGCGTGTGTCTCTGTGTGAGTTTGTTGTGTTTATAAAGACTTGAATGTCTGGTAGTGTGTGATCCTCAGTTCTTTAGTGTATGATGCCAAGTGTTTTCAAATCTATTCCATTGGTCTCCTTTTCTTTTATTTGTTTGTATACTGTATAATGCTTAGCCTTTGCTTTCTTACATTTATTTAACCATCTCTAACCATCTACATCCTTACTTCATCTCTAGTCTATTTTTACAGGGACATTTTAAAACTGTATTTTTGCTCTATTAGTATTCTTTACTGTGGGAATATTTCAAAAGTAAAGACATTTACAAGACCTTTTTTTAATCCATCCTTGCACCAGGGATGCTTTATCGTTTTCAGCTAAATGCAGCACAACAGAATGGAAAATAATATGCAGTAGATAAATTGAGACTTGTTTGTAAGTGTTGAGGTTATATTTAACTTGTCACTGTACAATCGCTGCAAAACAGCACAAAAAAATATATGTGTGAATGGTTTTTAAAAACATGGCACAGAGGCCACATCGTGTGTTGATTCGCAGCCAACTGCAGTTTTAATGTGCCATTTCATGTAGTGAGAACCAAAGCCTTCAAACCTAAGTAAGAACTTTAACACTTTTGCTTTTTGTGCTTTTTGTGCACAAACTTTAGTGCTTTTTGGCACTGACCCTTTGTATGAAGTGTTAAGGCTATGAGAACAGTGAACAGTCACAGACCGTGATTTAGAGCAGAGCTCTGCAGTCTCCAGCAACAGGTGTAAAGTTCATCCTAGGCAAGAGAACTGACAGTTTTTGACACTAAGAGGCAGTGACATCACTTCTGCAGTCACCCCAGCCGAGGTTGCAATTTTATGATGTCACCACCTTATATCAGCTACTCCACTCTTCAGTTCAGCCCCGAAGCGTATGCCTGTATGTCAGCTCTTCCTCATGTTGACTTCTTCCTTGAGCAAAATGCTATAGTGCGCATCAGCGAAAAAAAAAAAAGTTTATTTTCATGGGGCAAATGAGGTTGATGCCATGTCCTCACAATGTCAGAGTAGACATTACTTTTTAATGCTGGGTTTTAGAGCTTTTTTTGTCTAGCCTTGTAAATAAACAAGTGTAGCATTTCTCAAGGATGTGTGTGGCTGGCAAAAAGCTGTTTATGAATATTGTAGGACTTGTTCTGGGAGTGAAATGACAAGCATTGGTGTGTTCTTGCTCTATAGAAATATCACTCTCATATAAAATGCCGCTCAGCATACTCTGGTTCTTTGCTGCATTAAACACCTGTGATATATCTTGATGAGTGCAGTTTTATTTCCTTTTTTGATGTTTTTTTTTTTCCTTCTGAAACTGTAAGTGTTAAGATGTATATATCATACGGACTTTCATTCTTTCTTGATATAGACACAATTTGTATTTAGTTTTAGCCAATCAGTTGCAAATGGTATTGGGGGCGGGGCATTATTATGTGTGCATTTGATTGGACAAAAATGTGTGTAGTCCAGGATGAGTCATCAGTATTGGTCTGCAATATTTTCTTCAGCTTTTATGAGTTTTTTTTTTTTTTTTTTTTTTTAAATAAGGAATATATTTCCTTTCATAAGGAAAAATAAATATTATATATATATATATAAATATATATATAAAATATATATAAAAATATTTTAAATAGTATTTATAATATGTATTTATGCATTATATATATATATATATATATATATATATATATATATATATAATGCATAAATACATATTATAAATACTATTTAAAATATTTTTAACATAATAAATGTAAGTATTACAATAACAATAATGTTAGTTGATCAAAATATATCTTTGTCATTTTTACAGTGTAGTTATATAACTATTTAGAAATTCTTTAACAAATTCAACATTTGTATTTTGGCAAGTACAGTGATTTGTTTTTTCCTGTGAATTGCTGCTAAAACACTGTGAGTGGTGAATGTCTGAGTTAGAGGACCTTGATTGTGCTGAACAAGGACACAGATGGTTGTCCTGTTTATGTTATATTTTGCTAATATTTTTCATGATGCAATGTTTTGCAAGGCCAAATATAATTGTTCCAGTTAAAATATGAAGCAGATTTTTTAGGCTGAACAGGTACATGTATCAGTGTAACTGTGGGCTCACAGTTGGGGCTGTTGAGTGATGGAGGTTATTTATTCCTTCTCTCTTCCATAAGGTAAACTGTGGATTGCTGACACTGTTATGGATTCCATACAAAGACAACACAGATGTAATTTATATGGAAATGACGTGCAGAGAGCGGACGGAGGCCTGAGCATAATTGGCAATGAGTTTATGAATGTGTGTTTGTGTGGCTACACTGGAATTATTTTCTCAGTGTCATACCATCATGGTCTGGAGGAACAGGACACACTGACACCTGTTATCGGTGGAGGACGGGTTTTAGTCAGTGATCATGAATCAAAGTTTAGTGTCCTGCAAAAGCGCTGCAGTGCACGGCCCAAACAGTAAATAAGCATAGCGTTGAATGGATGATGAATTGCTATCATTACAGAGCAGAGCATTTAGGATGCTGATATGTAAAAAAGGGAAACAAAAGCATTTTTAAAGAGATAGTTCACTCAGAAATGTTTAAGCATACTCCTTTAAGCTTTAAATATATATGGCATATCCTTAAATTTAATCTATTACTACTTGGTTGATTGCAGCAAGTGCATGATAATGGTATTTAAATGACCACCCGTAACCAACAAGGTCAAAATCACCATGATGGACACAAAGCCCAGCATGATACATTGCAAAGCATGATAACAAAAGAGATGCTGCAGTGGCCATCGACACACCTGGACTCGCCAGATTCTATTAAAGTGCAGTCTTTTTGGCTGATCCTCCATTAAAGTGTAGAGGAGCCGTGCTGGTGTGTCTCAGTGCTGCATTCTGTTCCCTCATGCTGAAAGATTTAACTTGCATTTCCTGAAGTCATTCTCAGACAGACAGAAAAAATGAGCAGGATTATAAAGGAGTATGCAGGCTTGAAGTTCAACATCAAAGGTATTTTGAGGAGAGAAACATATATGAATTCACTTTTGAGGTGAGAAATGATAACTTTCTAAATTGTGGAAGGCTTAAAGTAAGTTTCATGCTTTGATATTTGCAGCTGAATAGACCAGGATGAAGGGAATAGGATTGAGCCAGTGTGTGTGTGTGTGTGTGTGTGTGTGTGTGTGTGTGTGTGTGTTGAACTCAGTACTCTGCCATTACCATTGGCTGATGGTGTGAAATGGGCGTTAGTGTTTTGACAGGCCCCACTGAGTTTAGTGGTTGTAAAGATTAGGATCCTGTCAGCCTATTTGACACAACACAACATCAGAATGAGAAAATGGAGCCAATCGCAGAGAATCCAGACAATCTAGACAGAGCAGAGACAGACGCTGGACCAGGGGCGGCCATTTTAGCGACTGTGGGCATAAGATGGCATCCTGCCCTGGATATCACGAGAGATCTATGTCACTGCCCCTTAGCTTCTTTTTACATCCTCTATATTCACTCTGTTCCAAATCAAGGAGCTGCCTACTGCCTACATAGTTGGATGCACTCTGTGGAAGCATTCTGAGAACTGAAAGCAACTGAAATGGACCCTCATGAGTAACTGATTTGGAATGCACTAGAAAGACAACAACTGATCCCAACATTAAAGGGATAGTTCACCCAAAAATGAAAATTTTCATAATTTAATCTCCCTCATGTTGGTCCAAACCTGTGTGACATCCCCACTTCCGTGAAAAAAAAAAAGTTGTCTTTTGTTTTGTTTTGCTCATACAATGAAAGTCAATGCGACCCAATGTTTATTCTTCAAAATATCTTTATTTGTGTGCTGCAGAAGAAAGTAAGTCACACAGGTTTGGAATGTGTGACAGAGTTGACAGAAAGGCATGAGGGTAAGTAAATGATAACAGAATTTTCATTTTTGGGGGAACTTTCACTTCAAGTTCTCCAACGACTCTCCATGCGTTTTAATAAGTGCAAATATATATAGCCCACACAAAATGTATTATTATTTAAATGGATTAAAACACACACACACACACACACACACACACACACACACACACACACACACACACACACACACACACACACACGCTTTAACTCTGGGCTATTTCACATCAGTTTTTCATCCTACTCTTCTTTGTTTTCCTCATTTCCTCTCTCACACCTGTAAGGTAAACTATGTGTTGCATTTCTTATATTCTAAGGTCCAATCCGCCTCCTTTTCCTCTCTGCCTTCAGAGTGGTTGAATGCAGGTGTTGGGTGACGGTTGAGCTAAACGTGTAGGTGCGCTGTTGATGAAAATAGAGGGAAGGAGAGAGTTTGGTCGAAATGATGAATGGCTCTCATTAGGGCGGTAATTTGTCACTTTCCATCTGACTGGGCTCCAGCTGTCTCTTCCTGAGCTTTTTGGCCTCTTTGGCTCACCGTCTCCTCACCGGCCAGATGGGTGGAGAGATATTGTGCCGTGCCCCATGTGCTAGCTAGACCCAGACCGCGGTATTAGAATACGTCTGTGAGCACATTCGTGAGAGTTTGCCGAAAGGAATGCCTCAGTCAGCGGCATGTCGACTTCCATCTCATAATCCGTGAATTTACCGAAATGATTTTCACATAATGGTATTACATTGCATAATCTAATTTTGTGAGCGCACTTACCCAGAGGCTCCAACAAGTGATGGAAAAGTTAGACTCAGCAGCAATCAAAATAAAACAAGACACTGGACAGGCTTAAACTTTATGAATTATGAGCTGTGTGAAACCAAGCGTCACAATGCAGTTTCATGTAGTCCATCCACAAACTTTCTCAAATCGAGTTTTGTCAGAATGGACTTAAGCCAAAAGCAACGGCGGTGAAGAAATGCTGGGTAATGAGAGACTGAACCCAAAGTACAGCTGACAGCTCTTTTTAGCTATAGCAGACCAGCCATGTATAGCTTCTTGTCAACAAAAGGCATACAACTGATGCTCATAGAGATGAGTCAGAGTAGACGTCATATTTAATTTTACCTTTACAAAATCAAGCCTGTGAGCAGTGGCGTAACTTTGTTTTAAAAAGTGGGTGGGACAGGTGGGCTGGGGGTTGCTAATACAATGCTAAATCAGATATATGTACAATAACATTACGATGTACAGCAGTCGATTTAAATAGTAGGCTACATGGGGTTTCATTTGTCGTGTAATGAGATGTAGCCTAATAACGTCATATGTTGTCAGTGCCGAGAATTTTCGTGTGAACAAATACATAGATCCGCCTGTTTGACCAACATGTATCTTAATGGTCCAGTGGTAGAACTTTCGCCAAGCATGTTAGCCAAACATCCAAATAGATTGTACTTAAAAATTTAGGGCAGCAACTTTTTTTTTTTTACAGTGTATAGACAAAAAGTTCAAGGAAATACACACTACTTTTATGCAATATTTTGAAATATTATTACAATTTAAAATAACAGTTTTCTATTTGAATATATTTTAAAATGTAATTTATTCCTGTGATGGCAAATCTGAATTGGGAGCAACCAATACTGTGAGGTATACCGTCTTTAGTGTCACATGATCCTTCAGAAATCATTCTAATATGCTGATTTATTAATATGCAGTGCTTTTTCAGGGTTTTTTGATGGATAGAAAGTTCAAAAGAAAAACATTTAATTTAGAATATGCATTTGTAAAATCATACATGTCTTTACTATCACTTTTAATCAATTTAATGGGTCCTTGCTGAATATCATTAAAGTATTTATTAAATTAATATCATACTCTCCTTAAACTTTTGAACAGTATTGTAGATTATAAAAAATTGTTTTTGTTTATTGAATTAATTATTTAATATAATATTTAATAATTATATTTAAATATTAAAAATATTTTAATTAATAATTGTATTAATTTATTTTAAATTAAAATAGATGTTTTCCCCAGCCTATTTAATTTGTGTTTTGCTATACCGAGCAGCTCAAACTAATTGTGTTGTTTTGAAAGTGCCACAAAGTTAGCACTCTTCAGGAAATCAAAAGTTGCCTCTGCACATTGAGTTTAGATTGGAGTTTTGGAAAAGTTTAAGTTCAATGCATTCAATCTATCTAAGGGCCAAACCAGGGACGTTCAAGGTCAAATCAGCTTTCCAGGCCAGCAGATCCACAGTAGCACATCTTCTCCCATAAGATAAAGGGAATTTAGGAAGGACAGCAAAGGAGAAGAATCATCTAGAGGAACAGGTGCCCCCCCTCAGCCCCCTTCTAACGAGCCTTTGTTCTAATAACACAAAGCAATTTATACTGACCTTTATAGAAATGTAGCAAAAATAAATTACAATAGTTAAAAAATGCCCCTGAGCCTAATTGCAAAGGAGATTAAGTTTCCTATAATTGCTTTTGGCCACCTAATGCATTTTTTCCTTTTTTTGTAATTAAAGTGATTTAAAAATTTAATAACCCCCAACACACACACACACACATACTGTAGGCGTATACACACAAAGGCTTCTCTTGTCCAGTGCCATAAATACTCTCATTATTGAGGCAATGGTCCATTGAAAATGGTGTCATGGTTTTGTGTGATGAATATTATGTGCTTGTTAAAATGAGCGCAACGACAATAAACATTCTGCCTCTGAACTGTTTTAAATATTTATTGAAACTTACCAAATATTATTCTCTGTTTCTGTTCAGAGAAAATGATTCATTGGTCCATCTACTGCTTGACAAGAACACTCCTGCAACTTCACAGAATTCCTGCAACACTTCTGTCCTCAGACGCCCATATGCGCTCTTTATTTTTACGGCCGTATTCTCCATCCATCTTTTTAGAAGTCAGGCTAATCAGCCAGCAGCACACTTAACCTCTCGCTCTTTCATCTGCATATTCGCTGAGCTTTTCAGAGTTTATTCATCTCCTCGGTGCATTAGTGAAGATCCCAGTATCTCTCGCTATTTCTCTCCTCCCATTTACTCGTTCTCAGTTACAAATGCCATAGATGCTTTTATGAAATGCTGACCATAAACATAACCTTCCATCCTCATCTTACTTTTTTTTATTATTTAACAGGACTCTGCCCCATGTCCCTGGGGTCTGATTAACAAGCAGTCCAATCGGCCCGCTTCTTTACATAATATGCATCCGTCTTCCAAACAGAAGAAAACAGAAGAAAAAGGAGAAAACAGTATAGACACATGGCAATTCAGGGTTATTATTATTAATACATAAAAAGTATTTGTTTTAAAATTTCGTAAACTTAAATAGTTAATTAAATGATGAAAGTCTATTTAAGTAAAAATATGCTTAACAACTGAAATATATCATACTTAGACAGTTATTACTTTTACATTGTTAAGAAATATTTCTATTTCAAATAAATGCTGTTCTTTTGAACTGGTTTCAATATTGATAATAATAAGAAATGTTTCTTGAGCAGCAAATCAGCATATTAGAATGATTTCTGAAGGATCATGTGACACTGAAGACTGGAGTACAAATGCAGAAAAATCCCATCACAAGAATACATTACATTTTAAATAATATATTAAAATAGAAAACAGTTCATTTAAATTGAAATAATATTTCACAATATATCCGATTTTACCTATTTTTTTAGCAAATCATACATTTGTAAATGGTATTAAAAGAAATACTAATGTGAAAACCTCTAATAAGCTCTGCGTTTTGCGTGTTGGTGTGTGATTCTGGCACAGGGCAGCGCTAAACCAAATCAATAACACAAGGCACAGCCAGCAACCTCGACTCAATATCACTGAACGACCGCAGACTGTACTGACAAAGGAGTCACGGGGAGAGGGAGGACGAGCGTGTGCGGATGTGCTCGAAGAGGAAAGTTGAGTCAGTACACTTTCAATATGCTTTCTGCATTCAAGGCCCTCTACAAAAGCACCCCTTCACCCTCACTCTTTCCTCCACTTCTGCTAACAGGCAGTCAGGGTTTGATGCGATGAAAGGAAGATGAAAGTGTAGCTGTGTGTTTGCGCGTGATAATCTGTTTGTGTACCCATGCGGCTTTTTGAAGTGAAGACAGAGAGAAAGTGCACAGTCTTCGTTTGATCCCAATTAAAACGATGGTCAATATGTTGTCATTTTAGTTTTACTGATATGAATCTTAAAAGAGCTCCACTCGGATGTCTGCAGGCCCGATAACAGCGTAGCACGATTGTAGCGAGCTCCGTCTTTTCCCTCAGTGCTGTCATTTCAGGAGTAATTAAGGCAGGTAATAGCCTCATAATTTCTCCGCATTTATGAGGACTGACTGCACACAGTTCTTTAAAAGAAGAAGAAAAAAAGCCTTTGCAATTTTACCTCCAATGTCATGGCAATTACTCAGAAACTCAGATGCATTGAAAGGCGCTCGTGCATTTGCTTGGAGTAAAAAAATTACATGCACTTCATAACTGCCGGCTCTTTATTGTCATATAGCGTATGTATACGGTTCTATTACAGGATCCTGTTGGGAAATCACATCCGAAACATCTGTATTACAGTGATGAAGTAGAATGTGTTTGCGTGTAAATGGACTCATGCAATGCTCCCAGCATGGAGTTTTACTGGATAAAAATGCTGTGATCAGCTTTTCCTGTCTGCTGTTCTGCAGTCCAAGCACTCCATAACTCGCACACATGTACATGAACACACTAACTATTTACTTCTACCTACATTTTCTTTGTACATTGTGAGTGTGATGTCATTTTCTACCCTCATTATCTATGCACAGGTGTGAGCAGATCATTTATGTATGCATTCATGAGCACATATAACTTTTGTTTGTGGCCTCATAGCTTGCTTTTATGAGAAACACCTTGGAGCTCACTTTATGAGAATTATTTTATGAGTACATTCATTTGTCGATGTCCACATCACAGGGGACTGTTATGGTTAAGGTCAACATGACATCAAAATTGACCCCATTTACTTTCTTACTGAACATATCTGGTATTATTGAGCACATTTTTATCAGTACATGTTCTAAAGTGAAAAATGAGACCAATTAAATTGCCTTAGAAACAACTTAATAATTAATATTAACTGATTGCCAAATAGATACAGGTGCATCATTTTAGGCTATACTGTTGTAGGCAATGCAGCCTTTGGTTCATTTTTACAACAGTAACAGCAAATTACGATAGATTTGTAGAAGAATTACCATTGGAATACATAATAATGTTCTCAAGGGTGAACTTTATCTTCAGCCTCCACGTATCGTAAGCTTCTTCAGAAGTGAGTGTCCATGGTGTTTCAGGAGGGGAGTAGTACTAAATAATACTAAATACATATTCATGATCAGAAACAGATCACAAACAGACACTTTCATGATCCAGTCAATGCAGTCCTGCATTTTTGTATTATCGCGTTTCAATTGCAAACACATAATATCATGGAAGTAAAATGGGTTGTAAAACATATCATGTTGATCACACTAGTGGGTGCTTATCACATAAATGAGAGCATTTATATCATTTGTCTATGTGCTTCATGATTCAGTGTAATCTGAGTGTTGTAAAACTGTTTATATGTTGTCTGTAGTATGTTGATATCTGCCGTGTCATGTCACATGATCAAGTTTGTCTCCTCCTTTTCTCTGTCCATTCCTCAGGTCGTCCTCTCCCTCCCTCCTCCTCCAGCCTCCTGCCCCCTGCTCCTCCCCCACCCGCCCCCCTCCATTCAGCCCCGCCTACCATAAGGGAGTGTCAAGTGCCCCTGCTGGACAGCAGCTCCTCCCACACCATGCTGGAGCCCCACCCAGAGGACCAAATCTCCAACTCATACCTGCTCCGGGCACAGCCCCCCACTGGTAAGCCCCTCCCACTCATATCTCATTGGCTGACGCCCCCATCATCATCTTACTCATTTACTGTGTTCTGTATTATCAGTGGGTTGTCTGCTATGAAAATGGTAGTGTCCTAACTAGACGCAACAAAATGAGCAATAAAATCAATTAGAGCATTTTTGATGAGAAATGTGATTTGGTAGCCTAGAAATCTAGACGCACCATAGCGGCAGCAAAATTTTATTTTGCAGCCAGGGTAGTCTAGCAACTCTCCGTTGACTTTCGAGCTACAAAAACCAAACTCTAGTCAGGCCAATCACATCATGTATAGAGTCGGTGTGCGGGCTTAACATATTGACGACAGAGTCTTGAAAACAAAGAATGGCTGCTGCTGCTGTCCTATTGCGTGCAGAGGGAATTTGAAAGACAACTGTTTATCCCGCCCCTCGGATTGAGCCCTGCCAATGGTGAGTTCCCAGACCCAACATCTTGATGTGGGTCTGGCTTGCCAGGCTATGATTTTGGTCCTTTGTTACATTGTCAATGGCTGCTGGATATCTTCAATCTCCCAATGAACATGAATAATTGGAGTTCTCTTTGGCTTCCGTCAAACTGCAGGGAATTTTATTTAATTTTTTTCCTGTTTTAGATCTGCTTTTAGACTATTTTGTCACTTTTGCTGGCTACCACAATGGATTAAATAACATATATGGTCATAGTGACAGGGTTGTTATTGTTAAAAGTGCCTAATTATGCTTTTATATATATAATACCTTTCATGCATTGTGTAATATAGCTGATTGTGAATGTTAAAGGTCTGCAAAGTTTTAAAGATCAAAGTGCACTATAAATAAAGTTATTGCCTCCTAAAGAAAGAATCGATTCTGAACTGCCGAAACGAGTCGTCAGCAATTCCAGTCTCACTTCCTGTTACATACCTATGTAACAATGTAATACATTTGCATAATGCCAGCCTATGGTCTTTATTGGCTGCCCGTGAACAATGTCTACTTAGACCTGCCTTCAAACGCTATAGTCGTAGCTGAGACCTGGAAGAGTTTGGTTCGTATTATCAAAATGTCAAAAAAGACGCTGGTTTAAGTGCTGTGAATCCACTTTGCATGCACTTCAAAAGGACCAGAGGACTTGGGCTGGAATTGATACAAAAAAACAAAACCAAAAAAACAACTCCATTCCTGTTCATATCACCTTGTATCAAGTGCTGAGGAAGTTCTGGAGCTGAAATTCAGATATTGTAATGGACGTTTAATTTCCAACACGCTGTAAATGATAGACCACGACCAATCACAATAGGCTGGGCCATCTGACCAATCAGAGCAGAGTAAGCTCTTGGAAAGGAGGGGTTTAGAGAAACTGAATCTTCTAACAAACTGTTTTCAGACTCTTTAAGAAATTAGGTGATGTGCAATGTATATTACGAGAAAATGTAAGTATTTGAAGTACTAAAATTACTAAAACTAAAATTGAACTAAATATATCTAAACAATTAAAGCACGGAACAAAATTAGTCAAATGAAAACGTAACGTAAAGAAAGATAATTTAGAGTATTAATAAATACTAAAGTAGTATATATCTTAAAATAACACTGCATGCACGATACAAACAAACTTGTATGTTTAAAATGCATCTGGCTTGTTTCCTGGTTCACAATCCAAAAAACACTGAACTGACGTAACTCGGAAAAGCAGGAAAAATGAAGAAAAAAGATTTTTGCTGTTTGCCTGCCTGTGTGAATGTCCCATAACGTAGGAGAGATGGGGTTTATCGTTTGTCATTTTGTCATGTTGCGCTTGGCTAGGACATAGTGTTAGTTGTTGTCCCTAAAAAGGTTGTTTTATTATAGGAATATATGCTATTTATGACTAGTGAAGCTCAAGGTGAAAACAAATGGATATGATATCAAACAGCATTGGTTTCCTACAAGGGCATTAAATATGAAGCACTGATTTATGTTGTGGTGACTAATTAGACTTTCTCAGGTTGTGTAGAACCTCACTATGCATCACTATATCACAGCTCAGACTGAACAGAATGTGTGTCTGAGTCATCCTAGTACAGCTGCTCTCATGCAGAGTAATTAATGCTCCGTACGCGGCACAGTCCTCCAAACTTTGCCCCGCGTCCAAATCTGCAATCCAGGGGATATATTTAGCGGAGAGGAGAAAAAAAAAAGTTGTTAATGTAATTTCTGCTGGAATATAATCTATTGTTAATGGCATTAGCCTCTCCTTTGATCTGCTATAAATCTTTATTACGTCTGATCAGGGGCCCAAGTTCAGGAGCAACGCGATTATAAACCTTTTAAAATGACATTACATCATGCCTCTAATTGGTTTACTGTTTGCTGCAGCAACATCAATCATTTGCAGACTAACCACGCTGTAAATAAATTCACTCCAACACTGCCAGCACAACGGCTCTAGACCGACGCACCAGAAGGATTATGGATGAGAGAAGATCAAAAATACAAGAGGGGAAATCATGCATAGTGTCTTTCGGTGCAGACAAGGTGACCACTAATGATTTTATTGAGCCTGTTAGTAGTCTTGCTTTTCCTTCTGAGCTGCCATCAAATTTGCATTTGCTGAAAAGAAACAGCAAAATAAGAAAGATATATTTTTTTTTTTCGTCAGAATTAAAGAATGTAATCTGTGATTAGTATTTTAAATATGTCAACAGAACAGCGACAATAGCGATAATGATGATGATAATGGTGGTAATAATAGTATAACTATTAGTTATTTTATTCTTTCAACAATTTAGTACTGTATTAAATTCCTGAATATAAATGCTCTAATCAAGCTGTAATTTTGATGTAGATGCAAATATCTATACATTTCTAGATTCTAATCAGCTATATGTGAGAGAAAACTTTTTGCTTTGGCGAATGGCGTTCATTGTGATGCAGTGTTTTTTTTTTTTTACCACATTTCGAAAAATAACTACTTTGAATATTAAAGGCTTGCAAATCATCATTCTTATTTCATATTCTTTACAAGTTTGTCATATAGTTTGCATTTCCTTGATCTGATGACACATTCAGCTGAGAGGAGTTTCAAAGCTCGCAATTAGCCTGAAAATAAAGCGCTAAATAATTGCCTTATTATCATGTTGCCTTGAGCTTAGATTTTTGTGTACAAGTCTGAGAATGTTGCTTCAACAAGTGAGTGTATATGTGTGTTTTACATCTTGCTGTGTTAGATTGAGATTGAAATGTGTGTTTGCGTGAGACAAAGTCCAATTAAATGTCCTGCAATCTTGTCGAGGGTGATTGCTGTGCAGGAATTGAAATGTCTGGCCAGTAACCCAACGTACCGAGGCTGAGAGACATTATAAAAAAGAAGAGTGCTCTGAGTAGATGGTTTTGAGCTTGTTGTGTGTCTGGCGAGTGCAATTATTAATGGTTGGTTTTGTATTTAAATACATTAAAGCTTCAGGATTCGAGATAGGAGAGTGTATCTCTGTATTTCTGCTTAGTTTATTGCGGGTCTGTGCTCCAGTGGGCGACGTGCACAGCTGGACTGTGTCTCTGCCAGTGGGTAGCACTGACACTGGTGGCATGCACACCGTGCCACAGTCATTACTTGAGCTATTGCAGCTGTCAGCGAGACCCTGTGACTGGCTGCCTGACTGGGTTAGAGAGAGATCTCTTAGAAATCTGACGAAATGCCTCCTTTTCTGACATGAATTCTATGTATAAAAAAAAGGAAGACATAGAAGATTTGGAAACACTTTCTTTTAGACATTTACACTAAAGAAATATTTCAAAATTATAAATGTCTTTACTTTCACCTTTGATCAGTTTCATGTTTCATGATTTTATGCATTATAGTACTACTATTCATGATTCTACTTTTAAAGAGTCAAGAGTTTTTAAAGGTACACTTTGAAGGAATTTCTCCCATCTAGCAGTGAAATTGTATTTTGCATTCAAACGAATAGTGCTCTTTAGTGCCTCGCTTTTTCAAATGTGTGTTGCAACTACACACTGTAAAAAAAAATTACATCCCCAAGTCAAAAATTTCAAGTGACCGATAACATCTACATTTTTCAATTAGTCTGACGTATTATTTCTCATTGAGCCAATGTTAACAGACTATTGCAACAAGAATTTCACTTGGGCCAATTGAAAAATGTAGATGTTATCGGTCACTTGAAATTTTTGATTTGGGAGGGTTAGAATTTTTTTACAGTGCAGTAGCCATTATGTACCAAGAATCTATGACAACATGTCTTCCAATAGCACTTCATCGAGTTTAACTATGCATGTTCTACTGTTATGCTGCCTATATAATGAATTACACAACCAAGCAATGAAAAAAAGCTTATAATTTAGACCGTAGTATGAAGTACCGTGTAAACGCGTTGAGGCAGGCTAGTGTTTTTTGTCCCTCTCTGCTATTATAGTTTTTCAAAATGGTGGAACGACATGGAAACCTCCTTGGATTTTCTTGTCCAATGTGAATAAAGATAAGAAATTCTTCGCATACGAGGATAAGTCAGATCATTGGCAGAGGTAATCTTACACCAATGAGGACATATTTATGAATAAAGACATTGATTGTAGCCTATAAAATACTTAAAAAACTACACAGTGTACCTTTAACATCTGCCATCTCTCATGTGTGTGTGTGGGGGGGTGACTCATGTAACTGTGGGGACCCCATGAGGAAACAAGCTTATTAATCATACAGAATGAGAGTTTTTTTGTTTTGTTTTTAAGTAAAAAGGCAGAAATTTTTCTGTGATGGGTAGGTTTAGGGGTAGGGTCAGTGTAAGGGGACAGAATATACAGTTTGTACAGTTTAAAAACTATTACGTCTATGGAGAGTCCCCACAAAGATAGTAAACCAGATATGTGTGTGTGTGTGTGTGTGTGTGTGTGTGCGTGAGAGAGAGAGAGAGAGAGAGAGAGAGAGAGAGAGAGAGAGAGAGTAGTGTTTGCATCGCTATCCATTTATTATAAATGGAGAGTGTCGGCTGGCTATTTTTAGCAGTTTCCAAAGTCACATACTCCTGCCAGTGAAATCAGCCGTAGATCCTAATGCGATGAATTTTTAATCACTGTGTGTTTTGAAGAAATTCTGTTAAAACAATTTAGTTTGGACTGGATGCCCCCTTAAAGCTGCAGTCCGTAGCTTTTTTGGGTTAAAAATGATCCAAAATAAAAAAACTATCTGCTTGCCTTAGCTTGATTCAAAACGGTAAGCTTGTAAAAATGTTTTTAATTCCAGTGGTTCTGGTGGATTTCCGCTGGAAATTCGAGAATGTCTTTGCGTCATTACGTCACATCTGTACACATAAAGAGGGTGTCTCAGCTAGTAGGCTATATTGCGTGTGAGGATGTTGGAGGTGGAAATGTATAGCCTTTTCTCACTGCACTTGATATAATTAAACTTATCAATTTGATGGCGGATCCAGAAAGGTTCAAACGACAATCACCAGTGACAACTGGAGATTCACCCGTTGTAAAACGAAAAAACACGAAAGACTTCGGAGAAAAAAAGAGACTGCAACCGGGCCCATGCGAAAACAAGGACAAATATCGGAAGGGCTTTCACGCAATGCTGATGTTGTTAACATTAACAATTTGCGAACAAAGTATAATTTGAACGGTTTGACGTGATATGATAAGCAATCGTTAGATTTAGTCGATTTAGATTAGATTTTAGATTACGTTAGATTTTACTGCAATGCTTTTTTCCACTTAGTTGGTCAGATAATGGGAGTCAATGGCACTGAAAAACTTAACATAACAAAAACTTAACATAACTTAATTTTTTCTGGCCGTCATATCTAAATATGAAAACAATTTAAAATACATTAATGAGGATGACCGACGTTAAATGACGTTAAATGACAGAAAATATACGTCTATGTGTTGGTTATATGCATGGCCTAATTACCCTTAGGAAAATAGTATTTTGGGACAAAATATTATTATAGAAGTACTATAAGACTACTATAGAAATACTATAGCGGCTCTAGGATATTATAGAGGTATTACAGAACATAACATACTTCTGTGATTTTCTGTAATACCTCTATAATATTTTAAAGCTGCTATAGTATTTATATAGTAGTCTTATCGTACTTCTGTAGTATGTCCCAAATTACTATAGTATTCCTATAAGATTACTATAATATTTTGTCCCAAAATACTATAAGATTCCTATAGTACTTTTTAGTAAGGGTATGTCCCCCACCGAATCGGCTTCATTAGCCTACCACTTACGGTTTGCAAAGATACAAGTATAAAATTACTGCAAACCTTTAATCTATCAATATGTATGTTCTATTATGCATTTTCCTTGTTATATGACTAACAGAAATTCATGAAATAATATAGGCTATAGGCAGACAAACAGTAATAAGATATAAGTAATACGATATTTATTCAAATGTTGATTTTGAAATTAGTGAACATCACCATATATATGATTTGGAAAAATAAATAAATAAATAAAATTATAAATGAACATTTCTAAAGACAGTTAATATTTTACATAGAATATCACAAAAATATTAACAACTTGTTTTTTCAACATCTTCAGTGAAAGTGCACACAGTGAACGTTTCAATGGCAAGGAAAAAAACAATCTGTGAATGTCCTATTACAGGCGGAAAGGTACAAAAAAGATGTGCAATCTAGCAAGTGCACACATGAACTATAAACAGTTCTAAAATGGATTTTGCCATTGACTGGCGCTAACGATTTCAGCAGCTTTCAATCCATTATGGCGGACGCGCCTCCGCAGCGCCATCTACAGACTGTTACCCATAACACAACAGAGTTTCGCCTCTTGGGCTTCTATACTCTTTGTCCGCGCTGTGCCACGCCGAGGCACAACCCACGTAAAGTTGATAATTCCGTGAATAACTGCAATTGCAGATTTGGACAAACAGGAAAAACTGCGGACTGCAGCTTTAAAGCTAATGTTATGCTGTTTTTAGTAGTAATTAAGGTTGTGCTGTTGTATAATTGTTTTGTTTTTTTGTACTACTGTATTTAAACCTTTGTATTCAGAACAGAGGGCCGTGTATGTTTGTGTGTGGGAGGGTTTAAGAGTGGGGTTTCAAAAGCCTGTTTATATTCAGGCTGATTTGATGACTCTTCTCTCAGACTGTTATTATTGCTCATTACAGGAGGGGATTGGGCCAATGAGACTGAATGTGAGGGAAATGTTTCGTTCAGAGCCCAGCACACAGCTTGGATTTACTTCTGTTACCACCAACCAAGCTGTGTTTTAATTAAACCTCCTCTCAGAAAGAACGTCATGAGTTCAACAGCATGACCTCCAGACCAGCTGCTGTCCCTTCATTCTGAGGGAGCAGGTATCAGTAAATGTCTTTTTGAGGGATAAGAGAATGCACTGGAAAAACACTGGGATTCATTTTAGGGATGAACCTGTTCATTTGAGTGATCATGTTGGGTGAAACAGTGGAAACAATTTAGTGTAGACTTGACACTGCCTTTAAAAAGCTCATTTTATTCTATTTTGCAGTGGTAATTAAGGATTGTGTTGTTGCATAAGTTGTATTATTATTTATTCATTTTAGCTGTTCATTATGTATTAGCATGAAATGTACTGAAAGGTTGCAAAGAAAAATAGCATAGGGAAGTCAATTCATTTAGCTATTCAGTTTTTTCGAACATAAAAAACAGTCACTTATTCATTTGAGTGATCATTTTGAGGAAACTGTTTAGTTTAGACTTGACACTCAGATTTAAAAGTTAATTTTCTTCCTGTTTTGCACAGGTAATTAAGGGTGTGCTGTTGCATAATTGTTTTTTTAATTTATTGTAACATAAATTAGGTGATTTTTATTTTTTATTTTCAATTAGGTTACAAAGATTGTGTCAAATTGTGGTTCCAATATGATTCACTCTTTTGGTCAACTGATTTACAAATCAGTTTGAACCGGTTCAAAGAAATGTTGTGTTTGTCATGAGCTATTTAAAGCGGAATGGATTCTGATTGGCTGTCAATGTTTTTATCATTCATCAGCTGGGAAAAATCCATCTGACAATGATTCCAACAATATTATTTCTCGGTGCCGTTATCGATATAGTTAAGGGGTGGACTCTGCTATTCTTTTGTATTTAGAACGATGTTTAGAACTACAATACATCTTTATAATTATCATTATTGTCATCATCCTTGGTGTGAACAGGCCTTTAGACTTGTTTAGGCCAGCGGCTACGCTTGTGAGAGCCTCTGAAAGGAAGCAGAAGTCCTGCCGCCTACTGCTCCTCTTGGCTGTGGCTGCTGAGCGGGCATCCTTCCTCAGCATCCGACTCTTGTGTTGAACCACAGAAAATATCAATAAACATTTTTACTGAGGCTGGGCCTGGAAAACAAACATGGTGGCTTTCTGTTCCCGCTGCCAGTGGGTCTCCGGAGCGCTACTGTGAAACTAATGCAGTGTACTGAAAGCCAATTCCATCCTGCCCAGTGCCTCCGCTTCGCTCTGCCCAGCACAGGCACGGTCCCAGAAAGAGCAGGGGGTGGGTTTAAGTGCTAACCTCAGGCACGCTGGACTGTGTGTGGGGATCTGCTAGTAAGAGCGAGCTGAACCATGTAGGTTTGGATCTGTGTCAAACTAGATGAACTCCATGCTACGCTATTGAGACAGGAACAAAACTCCACTATGTTTTCAGTGTTTTCACACACACACACACACACAGCCACACACACACACACACACACACATTCACACAGTGCTTTGATGTACTTAAATTATTATTATCATTATAAAAATTAAATAATAAAATATATAAAAATAAATAGTAATTAATAATAACATAAAAATAATTAAATAAACGAATTAGACACATAAATGCATACAACATGATTAAAATGAAATTATTAGTTATTAATAGGTTAAAGTAGATCAAAATAAGAAAATAAAAAATGTATTAAAAACTAAATGAATAAATAAATAATACATTTAATAGTACATTATATTGAGTAGAAAAAATATATAATAATCTAACTTAGAAACTAATTCAAGATTTCTTTGAGTGTATAAATTTGGTTTTATATTATGTATTTTTATACCATTTATAAATATTTGATTATTTAAATGTCCATTTCACATATTTTACAGAGCTCTGTAAAAGCAAATCAGCCGCTATTCAACTGAAAATCATCTGAAGAAAATAAACATCAATTATATTCCATCTGAACATACAGCTTTTTTTATATGGCCATCAAAAAGATGCTTTTTGTAGTCAGATGATATACTTCTGGCATCTATTAGCAGGGGCTAACTGGACCCTGCCAACCAGCCAAACCTTGACCTTTTGATTATAAAATGAATGCAAAACTCTTTCTGTGTGATTCTTTTCTGAAAGGACTTTCATATTCCATTTTATTGCTGTCATGTACAGCATATAGAGAGCAGGCAGCTGTATTTGATGGGCCTTGAGCTGGGGTGTGCTGTATATTACATCTAGCCTCACTGTAATCTGCCTTGAATTTTGGCACTCTCCATGGCGAGAAAAAAACACCTTGTTATCAGTGAAAATTGTGGGAGGTGGTGGTTGCATTGGGATATAAGAGTAGGGGGTCTAAGTGGCTGTTTCCTAATTACACACTTTTATTTATTCACACGCAAACACAAGCCTGTGGTCCAGGGCCTCTCTCCGATCTCTTATATCATCCCAAATTGACGTTTTATGTTCTCGCTCCTGTTATTTCCTGAGGTTTCTGCCACTTATGTCCAGCGGTTTATTTCAATTTGTGTTGGCGCGTTTCAGCTGTTGTTGGTTTAACTGTAGCCAAAAAGAGGAATTGAGCTTTAGCTTTATCCTTGAACGTATCCTTGGCGCATGACTGACTGATCGTTTGTGCAGACATTTCAGTTATATTGTTAAGCATCTGAGAAAAAGTACGCTCTCGTATTTAATACAGTTTCCAGAATAACTAATGTGCAAAAGTCAATCTGTTTATAATGGGAATCAATTAGTTTTATAAAACATTCATGGACAAAGAACCTCGATTATCCTCTAAAGTAAAGCTTCAATTAGTCATTCCTAAAATAAGCGTGTAACTCTGTCAGTGTCCTACAGTAAAGGAGACATCGAGAGTGAAAAGGACAGCGATTACTGTGCGCTGCGGGTGTGAGTTTTTACCCTCACACACACACAGAGCCTCTACACAGCCATTTCAGAGTCGACGCGGGATAAAAGTTGATGATGCGTGCAGAGGTTTACGAATGAAGAATGCTTCTTCATGAATATGAAATCAACCTTTTCATCAGTCCAGGAAGGGCTGACGGGGGAGCCTACAGCGTTTCACCTCAACCACAAGTGACTTGCATTTGTTGTTTTCTCAAGCAATGTGCAAACAAATATTTCTCTCTTTTTTTTTAAGCTGGTTGCGCAGCAATAAGCACAAAGGCATTTGTGAAGAATGAGGGAAATAGATGCTGTTATTTAACCTTGAATATTTGAAGGGAAAAAATGGACTGACACAAGCAGGAGCTCTATTTAGCTTGTGCGTGATATCTCATCAGTGATTCATAATAAATGTCCTTTTGACAGTAGGAGTGGTTTGAGCCATAATTTTCTTTGTTTTTTAATGGTTTGTCAAAGTAAACAATCAGATGAGCAAACTCGATACATTGACTGTCATTTGTCGAGTAAGTATAATTATATTACCTGTGATAACATTCACTTTAATTCTCTTTAGAGATGCTGGATGAGATGCTTTCATTCAAAAGTTTTCTATTTCAAACAAACACTGCTCTTTTGAACTTTCTATTCATTATACAATCCTGAAAACATGTATCTCAGTTTTTGCAAAAAAAGTTAAGCAGCATGACTGTTTGCAACATTGATAATTAAAATAAATGTTTCTCGAGCACCAAATCAGCATATTAGAATGATTTCTGATGGATCGTGTGACACTGAAGACTGGAGTAATGGTGCTGGATATTCATATCACTGTAATAAATTACATTTTAAAATATATTGAAAACAGTTTAAATTGTAATATTTCAGAATGTTGCTATTTTTACTGTATTTTTTTTTTATTAAATAAATACAGCCTTGGTTTTTTACATAAAACAAAACAAAACAAAAAACATGAATAATTCATATTGACCCCAAACTGTTGAACGGTAGTGTATGTGTTTATGAAAAGCAACTGTTATGTAGTTAGGTTAACATCTCCTAGCTACTCAAGTTACCCAACAGACAGTCTGAGTTTTTATTATTTTGCTGTCCTTAAATGTTTTTACGCATGCATATTTATGCGTGTGTTTGACCGTGGGTTTGTGTACACATCCTCAGGAGAGTGTTTGAGTGTATATTGGCAGATGCTAAATGTCTCTCTCAGGTTAAGGGGTCACCCCCCTCCCTCCACATTGAACATCTGTACACTGCCCTCCCTCACCCTGCACCTGGGCCCAAAATCAGGCCACGTCTCCCACATTCACTGTTATAGCAGCATGCTGACGAGGACTTTTACTACAGCCACAGGAATCATGCCTCTAGAGAAGAGGAGGCATTCATCTTGTGGCCTCAGACAGCCATGCATAGTGTTACAAACAAACACCATATAGAGCTAATGAGAGACAGGGGCTAAACTTTACTTCACCTTAGCACTGCAGAATCACTTTCATAGTTATATTCTGCAGATCTGGAATAAACAGAAGTGG
Organism: Rutilus rutilus; assembly: GCF_951802725.1. Taxonomy (NCBI): domain Eukaryota; kingdom Metazoa; phylum Chordata; class Actinopteri; order Cypriniformes; family Leuciscidae; genus Rutilus; species Rutilus rutilus. Next base: position 20,334,824 of record NC_140219.1, on the reverse strand, counting down.
GGTAAGATGTGTCAGTGGGTAAGTTGTGTCGCCCCCTTAATCTAGAAAGTACAATTTTTGACACGTTACGACAAAGTGACCACCATGTGTTTTGTACGAATTTTTCTCATGTCAGAGTATGTTTTTTAAGTGGTAGGTAAATTTTATATCAAAGTAAATTTATTCAGTTCTAAAAATACATATTATACTTGTTGCTGAGCTGCCAGTGTATAAAATCTGTTAAATGATCTGACTATGAACATTAAGTAAAGTTGACTTACTTATCTTTAGAGATATTTTTCACAATATATTTTGCTCACTGATGATAGATCTGAGTTTGGGTCATCAGAGCGTGTCACCCCCGGATAGAGCCACAGGGCCACTGAGCTCAGATCAGTCCTGCATGATCTTTAGACAGGGGGTCAGACCCCATCACCTGCCTATGCGCCAGGATCACTCCCAATTCCCAGCACTCAGGGACCAGCTTTACGCTTATTCCATGTTTGATCCAACACTGTTGCCATTGTAATACAGCGAGAAACAGCAGATTACATGGCCAGGCCAGCACTGATCCACTCTACTCATGCACGCACACACACACACACACACACACACTCACACTTACTTGATCTGTTCTCCTTTGGTTGGATTTAGATTCTAAGAACGTTCTATTTGTCAATACACTTTGTTCATGAATTGAATCCCTCACACATACACATCCTTGTCCTTGGCACATGCATGTTCTTGTATTAAAAAAGAAAAGAAGAGGATAAGAGGAGAGAGAGAGCGCGAGAGGCTTTTCACTGTCGCAGATTTAAACAGGGGTCAAGCCGACAGAAAACGCACAAGTCTTTGGCTACATCATTGATGAATAGGAGCTTGCTACAAATCTCTTGTCTGTGTACAAAATAGGAAATCAATCTCATTGCATAGCTAAAGGGCAGTTTATTTAGATTTGAGAGTGAGCAATTATATTTATTCATTATTTTGTTTAAAATTAAACTCAAGGCTTGGAAAGTGATTTAAAAGTTTTTTTATTAGAGCTATCAAAATTAACATGTCAGTTTAACATGTAAAAAATATTTAACGCAATTAACGCAGCATCCTTTTTTCCCCATCATCCTTTGGCTAGCACGCTCTTATACATGCAAATGCTTTTAAACCATTCAAGCGCGCCAAACACACCAAAATGATGCCAAAATGCCCGTTTTGTCGAGTATCCTCGCAAACACAGTCTTAAATGAGTCTTAAATGAGTTAAATGAAGTCTTAAATGAACATAAAGAGTTGTGAGAAAATGGGATGCACGTCATGTGCTGCAGGTCTTAAAGTGACAGCAGCCTAATAAACCCGCTGCTGTTGATAATCAAAGAACAAAAGAAAAAGAGAAAATCACTCCCTGCTCTTGACTGTATAACTTTTTTAGCTTTAATAAGGATTAATCTATATTTAATTTATAATTTATGCAGTGAAGACTGTGACGTGTTTGATAACTTTATTCAATTTCTGTATATCCTACCTGTTAGACCTGTCAAAAACAACGAAAACAATATTTTTTTGTGCTAGATAGAATAGAAAAAATTGAGCCCTGATATATTGAAGGGCACAGGTAAATGTGACAATTATTATAATGGGTTTATGTGAAAATTAACTTAAATTAAAAGTATTGGTATCGGTGATGCCTTCTTTAATCAAATAAAATAATCTTTATGTTGTTTCTACATTAATTTGGAGATTAAATGTTAACTTATTACAATATAAATATATATAAAAAATAACTAATGTAAGGTTCGTTTTTTTTTCAGTGACAGTTCTTTATATTTACCATGGTATTCATGGTATATTCATATTTACCATGATACTTTGATTTTCATATTAAAATACCATGGTATTACCTTCCAGTACCAGCCACAGCACTTTTAGTAAGCATGTGAGGCTCTTCATATTATTTTAGCCTATCAGCTCAGACTCCTGACAGCCATAGACAGGAGATCAGGCCATGGGACTCGCTTTCAGGCAACTGTCATGGATCAACAAGCATGAGATGGGCAACCTGAGAAAATGGAAATGGTTTTGGGTGTTGGTGGAAAGAAAACTTGGATTGGGAGGTTCATCTTTATTGCATTACTCCGTGTTTCATGGGAAAACATTATTAGGAGCTTGTTTGATGCTTCTTGTCTGGCCGCCACATCCTCCCCGCTCTTTCCTCTGATAGACAAGAGTTATAAATGTAACATGATAGAGAGATTTGTTTTCTTTTTGTTTTAAAATTATATGTTAGACAATTCCCAAGCACCGCAGGTTACCTCTTACAAAAGCAGCCCTGAAGTGAAAAGCCTCCGCACCGCAGTCGTGTCCAGGTACAAAGTGTTTCACGGTAAAAGAGTCGGAGCCGGTGCTTCCTGCAGATTCATGCTTTGAATTCAGGCTGCATTAAGGATTACACTGAGCCAAACAATGTCAATTAATGCTGCTTCATGAGGTACAAAAACGCAGCATCCAGCAACGCTGGCGCAGCTTAAAAAGTGAAGACAGGAGTTTCCTGTCTGACAAGTGTCTTAACAAGCTGGGTGGTTGAGTGTTTTAGGGGCTTCCTGCCGCCACGGAATGCGAATTTGGTGAATTGCGAAAGAATAACAACACAAACAGCTTTGGCAGGCTGTCATCACAGAGAGCGTCCTTTCGTCCCTGATTTGATGTTTATTCTGATTGCACTTCACCCTCACACTGCTGCTATTCCGTTTGTATTTCCTGCATCGCTTAACACAGTTTTTGACAATGCCAATTGATAATTGATTGACAGCCTGATAAAAGGGTTTTTCAATATTTTTTTCCCCAGGAGCTCCAAACCATCACAGCCAGACCCTGCGGCCGCCCATCCCTCCACCGCACAACCACCAGACGCTATCGCACCACCAGTCCTCTGCCAACTCCCTCAACCGCAACACGCTGAGTGGCCGACGCAACCCCATCCACGCCCCTCCGTCCGCCCCGGGTGACGGGCCCACCACACCCGAGTCAGTGCAGCTGCAGGACAGCTGGGTGCTCAACAGCAACGTCCCATTGGAGACCAGGTCAGTGGCCACTTTTTGCACACAACAAATCTGTATAAACAAAGAAATGAACAATGATTAACTTACATTTTAGACACAACATACGTATTTGATTCCTTTTTATCAGCACTGTTAAAATGTAATTTCCTGTCAGATTGGAGAACCAGATCTAACTGTTTTAGAAATAGAAATAATTGACAGTTTTGCATTCAGGAAACTTTATCGTCACACAGTGAAAAACACTGTGGTTAGAGACATTTCTCGCAGAAAAGAGACTTTAAATAGCAGGTTGTATCCTAATTCTGACAAAACAATCTCTTTCTGCCCCCCAGGGCGCAAGATTATTGAGTACGATGTGACAGAAATACTGTCTCAATCCAAATAAGTATTTTTTATTAAAATCTAGGAGTGTTATTAGTTGGGCGGAAGCAATTTAAGCATTTTGACAGGCTTGTCGTTTTAAAATATATATTTTGTTTTTACCTATTTCTGCTAATAATTCTGTAATATTATAAAATTACAGAAATAATGTGTTAATATTTTATTATTTTCAAATACAGAAACTAATTTGAAAACAATGCCTTATCCTTCATTTATTTATTTAATTATAAAATTATATTGTAAAATTATAAAATAATATATAATATAGTAACAATACATCAGCATGTCCTCATAATGGTCTGAAACCTGAATATGCACCACAATATAAGGACCTCATAATGTAGGTCAAACCAGTACATACACACATGTTGGATTTCCATGTTTTATGGGGACTTTACAAACACAATGATTTTTATACTGTACAAACTGTTTATTCTACCATCTAAACCTAAACCTACCAATCACAGAAAGCTTTCTGCATTTTTACATTTTCAAAACACGTCACTTAGTATGATTTATAAGCTGTTTTCCTCATGGGGACCAAAAAATATCTACCCAAGGACAAGGGATTCAGATATTGCCATCTTTACCCTAAACGTTGGGTTTACTTGGACACACACACACACACACAACAGTTTTATGCTGCCTGAAGAATATTTTTCGTTGAGAAACAGAAAGTTTAAAGAACAGCATTTATTTGACACCGAAATTTTTTGTAACATTATGAATGTGTTTACTGTCATTTTATCCATTTAATCTGTCCTTAATTATGTGCTTACAGAATATATAGCATTATAGTTATGCGACTTTAGTGCTCAGTAAGTTTTCCAACAGACAGAGTACTGTGTGCTTACAGACCACAAACATACACTGTATTATGCATGCACAGCTTTTAGAGGTATTAGTATCCATAGTTCCCTCAAATACAAATGCTGTGTCTCTCATGCGTACACACACACTCACCCCTGTGGCTCAGCTTTTACTCTCTCTCTCTCTCTCTCTCTCTCTCTCTCTCTCTCTCTCTCTCTCTCTCTCTCTCTCTCTCTCTCTATCTATATATATATATATATATATATAATTTTTTATTTTTTTCTCTGTATCTTTCTCCTGCTGGGCAGAGGGTCACCTCCTATGTTCCCAGATCAGAGAGGAAGCATACCTGCATGTACTATTCATGAGGCTGGGCTGAATGTTTAATTCACAAGGACAGGTCTCAGGCCTGTTGGAAGTGCAGGTTCCTGACTGGCTGTAATTAAAGCAGAGCTGATAGGCTGTCCTGTATGTCAGCATGGGTCATCCAGCACTCAGACATGAATGCTTTTGGGACTGCTGGGGCCGTTGTGTACAGGATTGGATAGTGGCAAGGTTTTGTTCAGTTCAAGGTCTGTATACGCACACATATATTGACAGTTTGCCTGTGACCTCCAGCGTTAATTGTCTGCTGGGTTTGATTGGTTTCTTTGTGTTGGTGATTGTGGACACGCCCACCGGCACCTTCCTCATCAGAATTTACCCAGCAGATGTTTTGTGGTCTACGTCAGGGGTTTTCAATCTTTACAGATCCAAAGGCCCCCAAAGCCAGACTCCCAGCCAAAATAGAGACTCCCAGTATTAAAATGTAAATATTCTCTGAAACACTTTATAACCTTCATTAAGAACATTAAACTTATTATAAAATGCAAATACGTCTTTATTTAGAAATGTGTTAATAGAAATGCCATGAAAATTTAAGCTCTTTATATTTTATTTATTTTCGGCATGGAACCCCTGGAGTACCCTCGGGGACCCCCTGAAGGTTAAAAACCCTGGGTCTACATGAAGAGTTTCCAGTGGAAAGAAAGATAAAGAGCTACGGAGTGCACTAGAATGTAATTTCAGCTCAGCAAATCTAGTTATTTTTTAGTTCTTGATCCTGACATTAAAAATTCTTTAGAAAGTTTATAATTAAGATGAGATTATTTATTTCATATAGTTCATGCTCATGTGCTTTATTTCATGTCATGTTTCTAGCTTGTTCATGAAATAAATACAATTAGTGTAATTTAATCAGTTTTCACATTTCCCAGAAATGTTATTAATGCTACATCTCATAATATATTTCATTATACATGTATTTTATATATACAGAAACATGGAAACATTTAGGAGCACAGAAACTTGTCAACACTGCCCCGCAACATTTATGAATAAATTAGCTTCGCTACTGAACTGCTACATTATATTACTCAGCAGTGAGGTGGTATGTTGCTGTTTTTGAAGTAATTAAACTCACAGCTTCACTGGTAATTCACATGCTCATCTCTCTCTTGATAGACTTATTAATTCAAATAAATGTAATCTTACAACACTACTAGGGTGACCGGTTAGTCCTGAAATTGCTATTTTATTTCATTATATTTCTTTTTCTTTTTATCCATTTTTATAGTATAGTATCATCTTATCACATATATCATTAAAATATAAAATATATTTTATAAACTGCTATAAATGTAAATACATAAATAAATGAATGTAAATTAATTTGCCCATAACCACTCCATAAAGCCTGTTGTTTCATATTAAACCTCTGCTAAGCAGCACTAACCCTGACAGGTAACAAATGATGATATTTCTTAAAGTACTCCTGTCGGGAAACTCCAGTGGGTTCCAGCATTTAATTCTGTCCTTCGGTTCTCCGCGCTGTCGTCATAAATCACTGGAAGTTGCCAATGTGTGTAATATCTATCGGCTTTATGCCTGGGTAATATTTAGACAACTAACTGGCACTGGATAATTCTCATACAATCTTTCCTCATTTGCACACAAAATTATGAAGCGATCTTAAAATGAAGGGCCGACATTCGGCATTGAATCATGAATGTTCAGGTGTGTTAGAATGGGCTCCTGTACTGAAGCCATCAGGACTACCCAGCAGCACTAAGCCTGCCATCTGCTGAGACAGAACCACACTCCCCACACCAATCCAAACCTCACTAAGCCAGGAAGCCGGCCCAAACTCTGGCCCCTCTCCCCGTTCCCCTGCTAGCAGGCCCCACCCCTATCACTGCAGCTTTTTAATTGGGGTTCTGTCAATGCAGATGGGCCACCTGTCACACACATGTACGTGCAATTCACAAACTCATTTCCAATATATTCACATTTATTAACGGCATTACTCATTGCATTTGTGGAGGCTTTGAAGTGTGGCGAGAGAACTCACGAGTACAGATTGGAGCACCAGCAGACCACCCAGGATCTGTGCTGGCATTGCCCAGCATCACACACACATTCATGGGCAACAGGCGAGTGTGTGGGCCTTCTGAGTGGAATCATGCAAGTGCCTGTCCATTTCAATTTTAAGTGTTATCCGCAGAGACAGTGATCCACATGGACACAGTGTTTTACATATACGTTTTATCAATGAGTTAAAGAAATAGCTCACCCCAAAATGAAAATTCAGTCATTATTTACCCACTGTCATGTTGTTCCATGTTCTTGGATCTTTTGTTTCACTGAATAAAAAATTAAATAAAATAAATAACAGCATATGGACATAGGAGTGACATGTTCTGAATGTCTGAAAATAATGATTGGATTTTAATTTTTGTGTGAACTATGGAATATGATTAAAGCCTGAACAAATATATAATAATATTTTTTAATACACTTTTTTGGTTAAACACATTTTTTATAAAAGAATAAACAATTTTTTGATAATAACATTTAAAGGTATTTAAGTAAAAATATAAAATGATGTGTATATTTCTAGAATAGACATTAAATATCAAATTTTGCATCCCTATATTACTAATTAAAGTAATTCAATTTTGAGTTTAAAAGGTAACACTTTACAATAAGGTTTCATTCATTAACATTAGTTAATGTATTAACTAACATGAACTAACTATGAGCAATACATTTGTTTATGTATTTGTTAATCTTTGTTAATATTAGTTAATAGTTCATTTGTTCATGTTTATTAACAGTGCATTAACTAACGTTAACAAATACAAATTTTTATTTGAATAATGTGTTAGTAAATGCTGAAGTTAACATTAACAGATTAATAATGCTGTATAAAGTGTTGTTCATTGATATGTTTCATGTTAATTAAAACAGTTAAATAATGTTAACTTTGAAACCTTATTGTAAAGTGTTACCGTTTAAACTTAAAACTATAATTTAGATATTATAATTGTGTTATGTATGTATTTTGTCCTCAGAGATTTTAATTATTATTATTATTATTATTAATTATCTATTCTGTAACATAATACTGCATAAAACTCCCAGTTTAATTTTGTAGTACAGTAGATAGTGGGAAAGGCCTGTTTAATGTTGATGCCCCATTCAGGCTCTCAGCTGTTTTATCTCTGAAGGTCTCCAGTTCAGTTTTTTCAACTTTCTTTGAAAACAGATGAGTAAAAGGTAATTTGAAAATGAAATCAAATATTTAATAAAAAAAATAAAAAAACTATCTGCCATATTGTGCTTAAAATGGGATCCAGCACGTTAAGTAGCCGAATAGATCAGAGATGTGTTCAGCTGTGTAAATAGCACAGAATGTCACATGGACAGTTCCTCAGTGTGCAGAGATGGAGGCTTGGAGAGTCTGTGTCTGCAGAGGCTCATCTCCTCTCGCCTCTGGGTCACACAACATAAGCCGACACACTAAAGTTAATAGGCCTATTTTTATTTCTGTATCAACACTAACAGAGAGAGCCTTTTCACACACTGCCTGCCTCTCCCTCTAAAGGAGAAAAACACTGACAAAATCCACCTTTTATAAACCAAAGAGAGAAAGTTTGGAGGAAAATCTCCAGCCCTGTGATGCAACAGCAGCCTCCTGTAAGGCCATGATCGGAAGAGTTTTGGGTCGTCACTATTCTAGTTACTTTTTTGTTGACAAATAAGTTCATTTGCGAGCGGTGCATGGTGCAATGTACTGTATGTCAGCTCAAAGATGGGAATGACATGAGCTCCCATAGGATGAATGGTTCATTTTCCCTTCAGTACATGTCTCCTAGTCACTATTTTTTCCGCTTTATCATCCTTTTTTCTGTCTCTTTGTGTGGCTAAAGGTGGGCAGGCATCATCTATCCATCCAATAGAAAACAAATAAACTTTTAGCTTTGCTTGGCTTTAACTTTTTCTAAGTTGATTATTGGCCATTTTTCCAAAGGGCATTTTCATTCAAATGAATGTAGACAACTCCACTGCTCATAACTAAGACGTTGTGATGAGAAGACTGATCACAAGATGCAGATGTAAGACACCTATACCTTTCTAACGATAAACAACTACATTTAACATTAATCTCTCACATCAGTTTATGACTTGATGCTAAGGAAGATTCTCTCTGTGTGGCCATCCGGATGGTCTTGATTGAGTAACATGACATTTAAAAGCGAAGAATATTTGTTCTTTCTTTTTTGGAATTGGAGGTCATGCCTGTTTCTGTTTATGTGGGTGACTTTTATAAGGGTTTAGATTGATTACCCTGAATATTCCACGTACAGATTAACACCTTGAGCCATTTAGAGAGGAACACACAGCTCTGTGTGTGTGTTCTCTATGTAAATTATGTTATTTTATAGGTCAGGCCTTTCCTGCTAAAGAAGAAAACCAAACCTTTCTCTGAGAGGTGCCTCCACAGCTGCCAGCACCGGAAGATTGATTGCCAAAGTATGCAGTTGTCAGACAGGTAGAGGAAGGGAGAGAGACAAGCTGGGGGGAAAGGGGGAGGATCCGAGAGATTGCTTCGGCGCAAGAGAGAGAGAGAGAGAGAGAGAGAGAGAGAGAGAGATCGGAAAACAAGAAGGAGGGTGGAATCGGTTTTCGGCAGCATAAATGACTGAAGATGGCCCGGTCCTGTGAAGGCTTATTTCCAATCATAGAGTGAGGCTTCTTCACCAGCTGATGCCTGCTTCAATTTTACTCTCATCTCAGGACTCGCAAGCTGCTCTCTTCCCCTTCCATACAGACTCGTGCACACTCAAATAAGATTTCCAAGCAGGTCGCACTGTCACAATTGAACCAAAGAGGAGCAGCGCTTTCACATGCACGGCATAGGGGATGTTTTTGGAGGTGTGCATTGTCGTTACGGCCTGGCTGGTGTTTGGTTTCGAGTGTGTTTGTAGCAGGGTCCTGTGTCAACTTCTTAAAGTGCAGCTTGGGTCCGTTAGCCATGAGAGAATTTGATTTGTTTGTTTGTGCAGATATCAGAGATTCAATTTGAGTTGTGTGCACACATTCGCAGGTCCATGAACTCTTTGAACCAGATGTCTTTGCGGTTATTTCTGCATTTGATGGTAGTATCCATTCTGCATCATTTCACCTCCATTAGCTTTGGGCCATGGGCTTCTGACCTCAGAAGAGGATTCTTGTGAATGTTTAATTATAGCACTTGCAGTCTCACTCATGTTTTTTATTCACATACACTTTTCAGCACAAACCGCTTAATACATTCGTACTTTTGTTGTATATCAGATCATTTCACATTTATACCAGATGTGATGCTGTAAAGGTACCTGGTTAAGACATTGTGGTAGGTGTTCTCTGTAGCTGTATTTGATTTGAAGTTTGATTGTGAAGTTTATTCAATATTTAACATGAAAATCCCACATCGACTTAAAACGTGTCCTATTCACATACATTTGACTGCTATGGTGAGTGGCTACATTTCCTAAAGCTAGTAGCTGTATTAAAAAAAATCTAACAAAAGTACACACAGGAGATCACAGGAGAAAGCTTAGCAAAATAACCATGTTTAACTTGTTGATGACACCAAACAAATAACTGAATGAACCGAGTGTTTAAATACACATGGGAAGCCAGCCCGATCTCATCCCAAGGCGTCATAAACTGACGCTTTTGACATTTCGTCTACATCCAATGCACATGGCACCCTTTAGCGTCAATATGAGACACAGATAGATATGGGCCAGAAGGCGCCTCCTAGCGGTCTAACCCTAACCCTACCCCAGACCTAAACCTACCCATAATCGAACAAAGCTCTGTGCGTGTCATATTGACGCTAAAGGGTGCCATGTGCGTTGGATGTAGACGAAATGTCAAAAGTGTCGGTATATGACGCCCTAGGATGAGAATGCGTTGGGGAAGCTTATTAACAGAAACTACTGATTCAAATCAGTAACCATAGAAAAAAAAAACTAGTGGCGGGAAATGAGAACAAAGGAAACAGGAACTAGAATTAAAACAAAACGTAAACGTGACATTAACATCGCATAAGGTATATTTAAAGAGACTATAAAAAATATTCTATAAAATATTTGTATAATTGCAAATAAACAATAAATACAGTGTAATAAAAAAGTGAAGTCTTCCATTTGAGACAAGACTATTCTTGTAAAATCCACACACTAGATGGCAGAGTACAGCGTGAAGTGTAAGTACACATAATACAGGATGCATGTTTACTATTCCAAATCTCACCGACAATAAATTTGTGGTCACAATTTGTCAAAGTTTTGTTGAAATTTTCTTTCCCCATCACACAATTTTGTTGAATTGCTATTGAAATCACTGAATTTTGTCTGTGAAAATTCACTGAACAGAGATGAATGTGACTGCACATTGATGATGCCATAGTATTATTTGCATACTGAATTGTTATTGATCTTTATTGCACATTATAGTAAGTTCTACTATTTCCTTCATGCAAATTTAGTTTGCACCATTTACTTTCCAGCCTTTTTTCAGAAAAAGAGGGAAGGAGAATTGTTGCCCAATTTTAGGTCATAAATGCAGGAAAATTGTCCTAAAAGAAAATTGTTTGAATTTCTGAGCTCAGGCTGAGAAGTGAACAATGCAACACTCTGCCTCTTTTCTTTATTTCCCTCTATTCTTTCACCCCCCCTCTTTCTCCCTCAGACTTCATCAGTGGTTGCCAAGGTATCTGTGTGGGGCAGATTTAAATTCTCAGCTGCGCTCCGAGGCCAATTTGTTATCCTAACAGGAGCCAATCAGAATACAGGTGCCCGCAGCTCGCTGAAGATTTATGGGCCCTCTCTCTACTCGTGCCGCGCGCAGATCATATTCTGGATATAGCACAGCAATCCCAGCAAACATAATTAGACAAGTTTTTGGAGACCTTTGTTTTGGTGTTTAGAATACCCCTCACCCATAGTTGGATTGGAGGTGAAGAAAAGTTTTAAAAAACCGAACAAGTGTTGTTTGGGTCAGGGAGAAACTTGTCTCAGTGAACTGTCTGTTCTGATGCTGGGTGTTTGGTAAGTGGGTGTTCCAAAAAAGAAAAAGTGGTTAAAAAAGTATTTTACTCCTATTACAGTATGCAGAGAGGTGTTTCATGACCAGTCACTTACATGTCTTGATAGGCGCTGATGTTGGTTATTTAAAGTGGAGAAATGATGTATATAATGAGGGTGTCAATCAGAGGTGTGTGGGCAGCGAGTGTGAGATCAGACAGTTAAATGAGGGATAGATCTGAAAATGGAAAGTTAAAAATGAATAAATAAACACTGGTGTTTGACACTAACTACATGTTTGGTGATGAGGGGTCTTCTGGGGCTATCACAACTAATGAGTGGCAGGGGCCATTTTCAGCAATGCATATTTAATAGGGCTCAATGACACACACACACACACACACACACACACACACACACACACACACACACACACACACACACACACACACACACACACACATATATATAGAGTGAGAACACACACCTGTCTGACTGAGACATGGTCATTAATCACCTCATGCACAACACACACCATGACCTCAACAATGACTTCATCAGTATCTGCAGAGAACTTACAGAAAATACCTCAGCTTATATCCTTTTTTTGTCTCACGTTGACATCTTCTCTTCTTCTCTTCTCTTCTCTTCTCTTCTCTTCTCTTCTCTTCTCTTCTCTTCTCTTCTCTTCTCTTCTCTTCTCTTCTCTTCTCTTCTCTTCTCTTCTCTTCTCTTCTCTTCCCTTCCCTGCCCTCACCTCACCTCACCTCACCTTCCCTTCCCTTCCCTTCACTTCTTCTTTTGTTTCATCTCCTCTTTTATCATGTTTTCTCTTTGTCCTGTTTTGTCTGACCTCGTTCCATCCCATCAAGTCTGTTGGTCTGTCCTCATCTTATCTTGTCTCTTTTTATCTCCTCTTCTATCCTTTGCCTATCTCTCCTCATCTCATCTCTCATCAGTTCTCCTTGTCTCACTTCATCTGTTCTTGTCTCATTTTATCTCCTTTTCTCTCCTCTCCTGTTTTTCCTCACTTCATGTCATCTCATCTCTTTTAGTTCCTTGGTTTTGTCTTCTGTTTTCTTGTTCTTTTTCCCATATCCTCATCTCATCTTGTCTTCCTTGACTTTCTTTTTTTCGGTTCTTCTTTTCTTGTCTCCTCTCATTTATTTTATTTCATCATCTGTCTCCTCACTTCATTTTTTTCCCCTCTCATTTCTTCATCTCGTCTCCTCTCCTCATCTTGTTTCACCTCATCTCCTTTCAGCTCTTCTCCTCTAGACTAATTTGTATCTCCTCTTCTCTCCTCATCTGTTCTCCTTTAGTTACTTCTCTTGTCCTATCTCTTATGTGACCTTATCTTGTCTCTCTTCTTTCTTCAGTTCGTCTCTTCTTGTCTCAAATCCTCACCTTGTCTTGACTCCTCTCCTTCATTTTATCTCTTCTTCTCTAGTCTTATCTCTGCTGGCCTTAGCTTGTCTTTTCTCAGGTTTTCTCTTCTTATCTCACCTCCTCTTCTCATCTTGACTCCCCTAATCTTTATTTCATCTCCTTTTCTCTCTGCTCTCCTCTTCTCATGTCATGTCATATCATCAGGTCTCCTTGTCTCATCTTATCTGCCCTAGTTCATTTGTTTTGATTTTGTTTTCTATAGTCCAATCTTTAATTATCCTCATCTCATCTCCTCTCATTTCTTTATTTCATCTCCTCCTATGTCATCTCATCATTAGTATCCATTTCTCATTTACTCTCATCTTGTTTCACCTTGCCTACTTTCAGCTCTCCTCCTCTTGTCATCTCACCTCCTCTTCTTGTCTTGATTCTTCTCCTTTCTCAATATTATTACCTCTCAGTTCATCTCTTCATCTGGCTTCTCTCCTTCTCTCGTTGTTCTTTCTCTTCTCCTCTCACTTCCTGTCTCCCAGTAAACAAGTCATATTCCTCCTTCAGATCATTATGTCCCTAGTATCTCAGTCCCTGTGGACTTTGAAAAGTGCAAAACTGCCATTGTCTCCAGACTGTCCTCTGCATAACCCCACCCTGTCAGCACTCCTTTTTTTGGGTTCAATCTGGCCTCTCTTTATTTCTGTCCACCCCCTGGTCTGGCTTCATCTCTCTCTCTCTCTCTTGCTCTCACATCTTCCATCATCTCAGTTGGCTTCAACTCTTCCCCCAGCTTCCCTCCCAAACAATGCTCGACATAAATCACTGTCAATTAAGCACACTATGTAAATCAACCATTTTAATTTCATTCCGCAATTAAGCCACTCCATCCGCATTCGGCTTCCCCTTACTGTCCCGAGATGAAATGAGCTTTCAATAGAGATTCAGCCAATAGCTATGAGTTACACTTCAACTTGAGTGCACACGCTTCCAAAATGACCTTAATTAATTTCACTCCGTCACCCCTGTCAGCTGGCAAATTAGTGGCTGCAACCTTCTGCGTGGGTAAAAATGATTTGGCATTTAAGTGACTGACTTGACCTTGTGAGTGGCCCAACTTCAGACGGCGGAGGAATGACACAGAGGCGGCCTGCAGGAAGTTAGCAGAGCTATATTTTTAGACGTGCACTTCTGCTGACTTCTTGTCACTCTGCTGCTCATTGCAGGGCTGATTACTGCCTACCTGCAACCTGCTAGCTTCCCTTTACAGTTTGTGCACGGTCGCACCTGACAGGAAGAACGGAAGCGAGATGACGCAGGTTCAGATAAAAGCATGGAGCTGGAGGTGGAGGTGCCACCTGTGGCATCACACCATCAATTGGAGAAGCGAGAAGGGCGGAAAGAACGTTATGGAGAGAGAGTGTGAATACAAAGAAATGCGAGATTCTGCTTTTTTCCACAGTTGACTGAGCCTCCCGGTTCATGCACACAAGTTTTGCATGAGTTTGTGCACTTCTGTGTGTATGTGTTATGCATGCATGTGTGTGAGTCAGTGAGGCCTAAGGCAGTGTAGATGTCACCCTCAGCTGGGGAAAAACAGCTTTGTTATGTAAAGCCACCGTGTGGAATCCTCTGTGTGGCCTATTTTCATTATACGGCTGCATTATTATCATTTATTACCATTCATTACGTTTATCAACCTGCTCTCACTCTCTCCATCTCTCCCTTAGTGGCTTGTGTGAAGGATAGACCTCTATCTTTTTCTTTTGTATTTCTTCTGAGGTTTATTTTCCCTATTGTGGAGAGATGAGCGAATACAGACATGGTGGGTATGGCGTCATGACTTGGAGAGGTTATTTTCTTTTTTTTTCTTAAGGAATCATACATAAGATATTAACATGGGACAAATTAAGTGTGTGAAATAAAAGGGTGTCCTCACTATGAGTGCTGATATACAGTCAACCAGCACTGGAACTTTTCACTGTTTCACTCTATTGTTTCTGTGTTTATGCATTTCAGACAGATTGTACTTCTGTGCAATAGTGGTGGGGAATTTTCATTGTTTCACCAGTAGTAACAAGTGACTGTCTTTATGAGTGAGTCATTGAATCACTCACTCAAATGGTTTATTCAAAAACGCTGATTCGTTCAGGAACTAAAAAAAAGTGACTGTCATTAAATTATTGTATTATACATTCAACATTATACATTATACACATTTGTTTAAAATACTGATTTATTCAGGAACAAAACAAGTGGCTTACTGAATTGAACATACCATACTAGGATAGTACTCATAAATTGACAACTGTCCATATTGTGTCTCAAATGTAAGTTTAAACAGAAATAAGTCAATATTAACTTCTTTTTTATCAAAATTTTTTTTGCTTTTTAATATATTTTTATAGTATTTTTTTTTGATATAATTCAAAATATAAAATGACCAGTACTGTTTGTTAAACTGACAGTTTAGTATTATCTGGTCATGTTCTCTTGTGTATATGTACAATATGTAAGAAAGCAGATGTAGGTGCACTGTAGGTTAAAGCTTAAAAATCGTTTGGTGATAGATTAGTTAGTCGCTGACCCCAGTAGCCCCATCAGGCCTGATTCCAGGGGGGTTCAGTCTGTCCATTCATGGGTGAGTATGGGATGATAGAGGGATGTATGGGGATAGGCCGATAAGAGATGGAGGTAATGGAAGGGCTGGAGCACGACGGAACAAAAATCAGCTCTGGAAATGGAATCCACCGCTGGAACGTGTCCAGAGATATTGGAAGGCATCTTGTGGAAAGAGGTTATTAAAGATCACAGGAGTGAGCAGCCTGTGGCCGTTACCCTCGTAGGTTAGAGGTATGAGGGATGGATGTGTCTGGGGGTAGTGTGTGTGGGCTGGTCCAAAGACAAACCTTTTAGGCTGATAACTGACCGAACTAAAGCTCTCAGCCTCTCGATTCGGTATTAATAGAGAACGGGACCTGATAAAACATGACAAACCCCATGACCCCATGCTAATCACAACGGCAATGTGACTGCAGCTAATCCATTTTACTCTACATCTTTTTTTAACACCGCATCCGTGCTGCTGGCATGACCAGGCTTAAAAGTTCTCATTTGTAGGGCAGGAAACACCAGCATGGGGCTCAGAGCAGTAATTAACTGCTAAATTATTTAAGTACAATGCTAAATTGTACAAGTTTCATCAATAATCTATTGAAGCATTAAGGCTATGTTAGTAAGTGTCACAGCACTGAAAAGAGACTGGAGAACACCAGTGTGACACCAGAGAGGCCATTCTGACAGTTACTTTCCGTGTGACGTAATTTCTTAAAGACGAAGTGTCTTTTTTTTTTTTTTGTTAACCAATAAACCTTTTTTTCCCACACTGTTTCATGGCTTCAGTAGACTTAATCATTAATATAGTGGACAAGTCATGTTTAACATGATTTTAGGTGTTTCGCATCAATGTTGTTCAGTATTAATTTTGTCACAGATTTCTGTTGTATTATCAGTATTGATGCACTAATAATACTTCTTTTTTTTTTCATGTCAACTTTTAGGGATTAGGAGTGTTTTGGAAACAATTCTGTGTATCACAGAAATTACACTTTTAAAGGGGTCATATGATGCTATTTTTAAAGATGGGTGTAATATAATATGTTAACATGCTTTAATGTTTAAAAAATACATTCTTTTTCCACATACTGTACATTATTGTGGGTCCTCTATGCCCGGTCTCTCTAAAATGCATCGATTTCTACAAAGTCCCTCCTTCCGAATAGCGCAGTGTGCTCTAATTGGCCAGCTGACCCAGTGCATTGTGATTGGCCAAACAACTCAAGCGTGTGTCGGAAATGTCACGGCCCTTACCATAATCACAAGCTTCAGCTTCCAAAGCAATTATAAAGACAGTTAATAATGTTGTCAGTTTTATCTGTTCGAGTCCCATCGGATTCTGAAAATACAGATGACCAAGCCGATCGATCGGAACCTAAAACCTATGTATTTGCAGTACACAAGCTGCAGTTCAGCTGCACGTGAAAGCACAATGGGCGCGTGCCGCTTCAACTCAGCTTGAGCGACAAGTTTGAAACAGAACACGTAGTGCATCTATGTTTGTCAGCTTTTCACAAGTTATAAGCGGAGAACCGAGGATACTATGTTTGTACAAATAAATCTATCGCTGCACTTTTGATTGTATGAACGATACTCTACACTGCACAAAACTCCGCATTTGAACAGTCAATAGCAAATACTTTAACAAACAATAAAACATACTTACAGGCTAGCCGGCCTTATACTCTTTCAGGTTCAGGAAACTGTCTTCCATAAAATTCTCTGTACACACACTAACATTTGGGTTGTACTGTTCTGGAACAGTGTTGTAAATAAATCTAAACCACTGATTCCTAATTGCATCCACTTTCGGAAGGCCAAATAAAGTGTTGCTTTTGCTTTCGCACAGAAACACAGCACCTCCACAACATGGCGGCGACAACACTACGATAACTGAAGCCACGCCTTCTTTCTTTGCGTATGCATTTGGGCGGCATTATGCGTATATTTCCACCTAGTGGCGCCTCGAGGCGTTTTAGCTAGGTCTGGATCTGCGTTTTCTTTTAGATAGAAGTCTTTTTGTGGGAGACTTTGAGCTTTGTAACTTTGCAGATCTTATGCATGCACAAACAGCTACATAACACAGAGAAAAAGGAAAACATGAAAACGCATTATATGACACCTTTAAAGCTAGTCGGGGGTAAAAGTGATTTGTGATGCATTTGTTAGATCTTTCAAATTGCACACCGTAGTGAAAAGCATTCTGTGGGATCCTGCCAGGCTGTTGTTACATGACTCTGTGGTCTATGCACCACATTTTAGCTTAACGCTGATTATCAGTGAGTATGTTCTGTCTCTCTATAGTCTAGGTGCCGAGACTGGATATTAACAAATTACAT
This sequence comes from Rutilus rutilus, assembly GCF_951802725.1. Taxonomy (NCBI): domain Eukaryota; kingdom Metazoa; phylum Chordata; class Actinopteri; order Cypriniformes; family Leuciscidae; genus Rutilus; species Rutilus rutilus. The sequence goes on along the minus strand of NC_140219.1, from coordinate 20,316,870 downwards.
CCTGTTTGTCTGCACCAAGAGTCAGTTTATAAGGCTATAATGATTAATCTCTCTGTGAAGTACGCAGCAATATCCTCCTGTCTATATGTTTCTATTCATCAGCTCAACGGAAATGACCCTGCACCAGAGAGCCGAGCCGCTGCGTACGGTCTCAGTGAATTGTGTCTCTGTACAGTATGTGTTTGTTGTTGTACCTGAAAGGAGCGGAGGCTCTTGAATTATTGAGTGACTTTGTTGTATAAGTGTCCCTCGGTGGGCCGGGACAGGCCTGCGGTGCCGTGTGTTCGTGTGCCATATGTCCACTGCACCACACTGAGGCGCTGCATACACTGTCCTTCACCCCCAACAAGTGCCTGCGACACTCAGCGGTCAACACAACACACACACACACACACACACATGTATACCTTAAAGCTTAGAAATGGATGCTACAGCTGAGAAGGTTTGATACCAGGGATGGATGTGACCTTCCATGTGTGCTTGAAATACTAAAAGCGCTATTTATCTTTCTCTTTTCTGCAGGCATTTCCTGTTTAAGACGTCTTCAGGGACCACACCTCTCTTTAGCAGCTCATCTCCGGGTTACCCTTTGAACTCCGGCACAGTATATTCGCCCCCACCGCGGCTCCTACCCAGAAACACCTTCTCCAGAAGCGCCTTCAAGCTGAAGAAACCGTCCAAGTACTGCAGCTGGAAATGTGCGGCCCTGTCGGCGATCACTGCCGCCGCTCTGCTGGCCATTCTGCTGTCTTACTTCATCGGTAAAATATCTCATTCTCTCTTTTTTGGCTGTAGCTTTTAATTGTTTTTGTATTGACTGTGATTTACCATTTTTAAATCAGACAAAGACTATTACGTTATTGCATCATCACTTTTTAAAATCATCTGAGAGACTCATTTAGGCATTGTAATGAACACTTATATCTGTACAAACAGTTGTTCGGCAATAGCAATACGCAGAACATTTAATTCCACATAGAGATTAAGTAGGCTATTCATCATTAGATTAGTGTGTATGTGTGTGTGTGTGTGTGTGTGTGTGCGTGTTTACTGTATATGTGTGTGCATATTTTATCCAGATGCTGCTCATTATTGAATGTGCCTGAGGAGAAATGTAGAAATGTTACCTAACTCATACCGGATGATCTGTGACTAGAACTGTGACTAGAACCTGTTACATTGTTAAGATCTGAATTATTAAAAGCAACGATCGCCTTGTGCTTTATGCATCGAAGGTACCCAGCTGGCTTTATTCAGTGTATATCTTAGAAGGACTCTGTCTTCTACAGAAGACCATTTACTGCCACAGAGTGAAAAAATGAAAAAGTAATTGTGAGATAAATTTAAACCAAGATATAGTGTCGCACTATAGCTACGTTTACATGCACCCAAATAATCCATCGGATTGATGGCTCAATCGGATTGAAAATCCTTCATGTAAACACCTCAGTCAATCCAAATGAGCGCGATCCAAGTGAAATGTCGGTATGTCATCAAGCCATAAACGACAATTATACTCACTAGCTCCGGTGACATTAGCTTTCTCCAGTTCTGAATGCAGTGACTGGGGCACTGCACATGCACTGACGTTTAGGGTTCATATAAACAGAACTTTCAGAATCTAAAATCGGATTGGATTTATTAGGATTGATGAAAATTAGTGCATAAACATACCTGCTATGCAGTGTTAATTTTGACTGCAAATTTTGATTTAGTTTTAGTCATAGTCGTTGGACTAAATGCAATTTAGTTTTCGCCATATTTTAGTCGTCTTAATTGTATTAGTTTTAGTCTAGTTGTAGTCAAATATCATAATTGGTTCAGTTTCAATTTATCTTAAAATCAAACCATTTATGATAAAGAAACAGGAACATGGTATTTTCAATTAATGATACAGGCCTATGCATTCTTTATAACAACTTGCATACAACATTCTTCATTCTTTCAAGCACACATCTATATTTGTATAAATGAAATATAGATTAATCCTTATTAAAGTAAATAAATGATTTCACTTTAAGCTCGAATGTACGGATCCAATGCACTGATACACATCCGATATTCTTTAAGACATAAATGACTTTGTTTATGTGAATATTTGCCAAAACAGACATTTTGACAATTTTGAATGTATTTGTCCATTCAAGTGCGAAAAGGTGCAACAAAAAAAAAGATCAATTCAGTACTCATGCTCTGAGAGGCAGCTTTATGTGTGTGCACAGAAAACCGGATTGAATTGAGCTCTCTTTCTGCTCTATACTTTCACCCAGACGTTTACATTTTTGAACGTTTTATAAGACGTGCAGCAAATGTATGCCAGCTTATGTCCCGCCGGGTAGATCAGCATGTTACAATTCAAATGTGTGCATCTACCACGCAGGACATCAGTTCTGACTTGATCTCTACCCAAATTGTTCCTCCCTAACATTTTCGCCTCTTTAGTGGGGAAATCCTATAGGCTGATTTATTTTTGCGTTATTTTATTATTTGGCTTACTTAAGTAAACTACATAATATACTTGTGAAAAATAATTTCAGTCTATTTACGACGTATTCGTTTACTCGATGGATATCCAAGTCAACCTAAAGACTGTGGGGGACACTTTAAATGCAAAGCATTGCCATGCGTTTTTAACCTTGCACTGCACTTGTTATTATTTTCAATAAGGCGTCTCTGCTTTGTCTTTTGTGAGTGTAAGTTATTGGATAATGGAGAAGCGTTGGCCTTCCCCTCACACCTCACAAAGCATCGTAAAGACCCCCAGCTGAGAGCAGAAATGAGTCCTCGCTCTTCACACTGGATGACTTTAATACTGAGGGTGTGAACAGCATGAGAACTCAAGAGAAAATGAGAAAATGTACACTCTCAATGAACATCAGAGAGAAAGTGAGACAAGGATAAAGGCACAAAGACACATAGACAGACAAAAGCGGACACAGAGGAAGAGGCTGGCTTTCTGTGGCCTCTATTAGAAGCACACCTGGGCTGTGGAGTTTTGCTCTGGCAGGATGCCTCAGTCCCCTCTGTGTCTCTATTTAAAAGCCCCAAGCAAGGGGCAGATGTGTCACACGGACCCGCACTGCCCCTCTTCTCTCTGGAGACGCCGCTCAACAGATGGGGCAGTCAGCAAGTGCAGGAGTCAGCACAAACGCCCTTGTTCTTCCTGCCTGCGTCGCTGTACGTGTATTCAACTACCCGTCTGCCTTTCCCATGTCCTTCAGTGCTCCACAGTCTTTTGTGCTGTCTGAAACTCGGCTCAATTATCCCGCTCCAAATAACACTACACAGAAAGCCAGAGGAACGGTGTTTCAGCATAGAGGCCTCAAAAAGTGTTTGGACATTAAAGTGAAATTTGAAAGTAATATTGTAATTTTATTGCAATTGAAATGAACTGTTTTCTATTTTAATATAATACTTTAATATTGAATAAATCTAATTTATTCCTGTGAGGGCACAGTGGAATTTAATTTAAAGATGTTTATTTTAAGAAGTGTATTTTAAGATTTGTTCAGTTTGAAATCTTAAAACAATAGATAGAAGATAAAAAAAGCCTTAAGTCTCTTACTGGTTGTCAAATGTTAATGGAACATTGTTAGTTAATGTGATGAACTACATCTGTGGATGAATTAAATTAATTAAAAGTAATTTCAAAAATATCTCAAAGTGAAAAGTGAAGTTAGTACTGACAAAAGTATCTGGCTTCATTTGTTTGCAGATATAGGCGGATTAACCATTTGGGCAAATGGGCAAGTACTCTCGGTGTCAGTGCCCAGGGGAACCAAATAGTCTTAATGCGGATTGTCTCACTGTGCAGATGCCTGTTTTGTTAAGAAATTCAACTAAATGTATGTTTTTGTACATTTGTACATGTGTTTGGACACTAATATTTACTTAGTGTCCAAACACATCATCAAAGAGTAGTGACTCGTATAAATTGTTTGAAATCAGGTCTGAACAGGATTCATTCCAGTGGGATGATTCATTCAATAAATGTGTATTTACTTTTCTAAAGGTAATTCTATCGGCACTGTCAGCAGTATTCATTTGATGGAGGTCTTAACTGTCAGAAACTGCCCCTGCTTAAGCTGTGTTTATGGACTTGTGCACATTTTTGTGTGTGTGTTTGTATATTAGTGCATCCCCACAAACAGATAAATGTGCCACTGCGGCATTTTCCCCAACACAGACGTGGCTGCTAGTCCACTGAGAGATGCCCAATCTCCCTGGGAATGGAAGGAGCTTCCAGGGGAGAGAAAGAAGAAGTTATTTTTATTTCCACATCTTTTACTGGAGGCCTGAAAGACTCCTTTTTGCTGCTTTCTCTTTGGGGATGGATAACTGTCCCAGAACGGCACTGTAGCCCCTGAAAGCCTAAATTCAGCACCGGGAGAAGAGAGCTCACAGATGCTCGTACTAACACATATCAGCTCCCCCTGGCTTACACACACACACACACACACACACACACACACACACAGGTGTGCAGAGTAGTTATCTATGAGTAGAGCAAATGAGAGGGAAAAGAGAGTAGCATCAAGATGAGATGAGACAAAAGAGAAGGGACAATATAACCTCATAAAATGAAGATGGTGAATTGAGTTGAGATGAGATACAGTAAAAGGGAAAAAGGGATTAGACATAAATGACACAAGCTGAGACCAAACGAGAAGTGAAAGAAGATATCAAGATAAGACAAGAAATAGAGATGAGATGAGAAGCATTGAGACAATAGAAAAAGATTACACAAATTAATACAAGATGAGAACCGAATTAAAGTGGAAAGATGTGGGGGAAAAAATCACGAATTAAGACATGATAAGATGAGACAGTAGAAAGAGATGAGACAAATTAACAAAACAAGAGGGAAAAAAAATCTAATAGAGACAGGGCAAAATTAAAAAAAGGAATGAGACAAATGAGAGCAAATGAGAGGAGAAGCGTCAAGATAAAACCACAGACAGAGATGAGATGAAATGTTAAGAGAAGTCTTGAGACAAAATAAGAAGGATTTAGATGAGAATGAAATGGCACAAAATAATGAGAAGAGAAGCATCGAAATTAGATGAGATAAGACAAGAAATAGAAATGACACAAAAGAAACTGGATGAGAATCGAATAAAAGTCTCAAAACAAGATACGAGAAGAGGGTGTTGAGACCTGATGAGAATAGACATGACAAGGGAAAGACATTGTACAAAATAACACAAGATGAGGTCAAAACGAGAGGGGGAACATCAAGATGAGAGAAACAGAGATAAGACAAGAAGATAAGAGAAAGAAATGAAACAAAGATGAGAAGAAAATGATTAAATAGAGATAATGGGATGAGACAAACGAGAAGCATCAGAATGAGACAAAAGAAACAGAGATGAGTCAAAATGATAAGAAAGTCGTTGAGACAAAGGAAATAAATTAGACAAATTAACACAAAATGAGAAGACAAACAGCGAAGAGAGAAGACAAAATGAGAAACAGAGATGAGACAAAAAAACATGACGAGAAGAGAATAAAAGTGTCAAAACAAACAAGAGAAGAGACTTGTTACATGCATTCATGACATCACTCTCACCACTGTTTTGTGAGGCTGCTACAGCAGGGAAGGGGTTGCTGGGATACAGGTGAGCGGTCCTGATGCAAAAGAGAAACAGGTCTGTCATCATATGTTGTGGAGAAGACAAACGCTCAGCAGCTCCCTCGCGGTCTCGTCTGCGCTAAAGACTGCTTGATTCATTGGCCCAGAGTGATCAAAGAGAGGAAGAGGGAGATAGAGGGAGAGCGGACAGGGGCAGATGGAATGTGTAACAGAGATAACAAGGTTTAGACTCCATCGGGCTACATGTTGATTCCACGGGCTGCAGTCGGAATGGCTCAGAGCCCGGCGAGGAAAAAAACACTACATCAGACCAGCAACAGGAAGATGACGACTCACTTATGGCACACTGACACAGCTAAAATACACACCGTAAACTGCAAGTCAAGCATACTTGCTGATAAACATGTTATACACAAGTAGACCATTTTCTTTGATCGAATTCTTGTTGGTCCTGGAACTTATTAACAATCAGATTTTAGGGTGAGGGTCAAGCATAGGGTTTGGGTTAGGTTCCTTGAACAGCAACCAGTCCTTGTCCACTGATTCACTAAGGGTTATGTTGGGATAATGATTAGGGTTAGCACATATACATACAGTACATACATGCAGGGCTTGACATTGACTTTTTTGCTCACCAGCCACTGTGACTAGTGGTTTTCCAAAGTTACTACTCAGCATTTTCACTGGCTACAATTTTGAAATTGATACCATGGGGTCAATTTGGCAGCAGATATATTAGGCTGCTGTCAATTTAAGAACTGACACACAGATTCATTATACTGTTATACATCTTGCTCAACTGTTTACGTTCACTTAAAAACAATTTTTTACGTGAATACTCACCAAGACAGGCATTTGGACTGTTTAAGTACCCTGGTAATCCAGAGTTCTTGCGAGAGCACAAGTTGAATTTGCTCAGTGAGTTACTCTGGTGTCGCGCAATGGAGCTCATTAAAGGGATAGTTCACCCAAAAATGACAATTCTGTCAGTAATTACTCACCCTCATGTTGTTCCAACCATGTAAGTCTTGCGTTCTTCTTCTACTACTACTTGTTACTGGCTGCTCACTCCTTGGGAGTATTACCGCCATCTACTGTACAAGATGACGTCCCGACATTGCCGGAAGCGCAAAACGGTCTGTTTATAAGCAGAGGAAGACGCGCGCTGTGTGTAAGCTATTGAATTCGACACTTATTGTGATTTAGGTCTCGATGATGTCGGGACGTCATCTTGTACAGTAGATGGCGGTAATACTCCCAAGGAGTGAGCAGCCAGTAACAAGTAAGTTAGTAGTAGAAGAAGAACGCCGTAATCTTAGTTCTCGCGCATGCGTCCTGGCGCTCCCGTGAACTCTCGTCAGAGGCCCACATTGAAGAACACTAATAGTTGGATAAAGTCGTTATTTTTGTTGTTTTTCCGCACAAAAAGTATTGTCGTCGCATGATAAACTTAATGTATAGCCACTGTAGTCACTTGGACTATTTTAACGATGTTTTTAATAACTATTCTGGTCCGGCGAGTTTCGGTCCCTCTAAAAGCCTATGGAGGAGTGAGACAGCTGTCAGATTTCATCAAAAATATCTTAATTTGTGATCCAAAGATGAACGAAAGACTTACATGGTTGGAACAACATGAGGGTGAGTAATTACTGACAGAATTTTCATTTTTGGGTGAACTAACCCCTTAAATATGCCCCTCGATCTGATCTGCACCAATCACAGCGGGTTATCTGATATAGGCGGGCCAGAGGCGAGATAAACAGATGAGGACAGCGCTGTGACGTCTTAGTCATTAGTAAACATTGCAAGATTGCTATGGATGAACACCAGTTGTTTGAAACGGCTCTGGCCGCTACAATGAACGAGTTAGACTTGGCTTTTTCTCTAAAAGAGGAACAGAAAACGGCGCTCGAATCGTTCCTTTGCAAGAAGGACGTTTTTGCTGTTTTGCCGACCGGATACGGTAAGAGTATAATCTACCAGTTAGCTCCGCTGGTAGCGTATAGGGTTTATTGTTGTGATTGGTCGTAGTGTTATCCAATTGCGTGCAGTGAGATTTTCAAATGCATGCTTGGTGCCGCCCCTCGAGCTGGCCGAGTTTCATCAGTCGACGCCAGACCATTAATCTTTTAGATTTAGGTCTGGATTTCCAGGCTACTGTTTAAGCGCAATAAGCAGTGAAAAAGAACTAAATTTAGTTCTGAGAAGCGGTGTTATGTGCTCACACCCAAAAGCTGCGGGACTGAGTAAAATGATGCGCAATCCTAAACCGAAATGCAAGCCCTGTAACACCAACAATATTCATCTGGAGCAAATTAAACGAGTGAATGAGGGGAGGCTGGTTTGTCAACTCGTTGTCGGAGAGATGTGATCTAGAAAGCACAGCTGCAATCGTGTGTCTGCAGAAAATGAGTATTGTAAGCGTTTCAGATATTTTAGTATCAATATGTATTGAAAAATCGATATTTTAGACAACACTCCATTGCACTTTATTATTTCACTTAATTATTTCAGATGCCTTACAATTTTACATATATTATACATAAATTTCAACCCGCAAAAGTGGCTATAGTAGGAGTGATTGTGTTACACCACTGCTGAAATCCACCCGCATTTGGGTTAATGTCAAGCCCTGCATACATACATGCATACATACAAACATACATAAATGTATTTATTAAAATTACAAAATTCTTTGTATCATTAGCATTAGAGTTATTTATATTTATTTATCTTTATTAGTGTTTTTGATTATATTATCATTCATTTATTTAAACTATTAATATACAATTATTAAACTAATTATGAATTATTAAATTATTATAATTGCAAATGTATTTATTGCTAAATGTATGGAGAGTTTTTTTTTTAGTTTTTTTTACAAAGTACTTTTATTTAGTACCAGAACCAAAAGAACATGTTGCTCTAGTAACTAGCATGCTGCTAGATCACCGTGCGTTTTCCGTGCGCATCAGTGTCCTTGAGCTGGGAAAGTTATGCGTGGGTATGGCGATAGTGTGTGGTGCATGTGAGTTCTGTGTCACCTCTGTGTTGTGCGGATACAGAGGCAGCTCATACATCAGTGGAGACAGGCCGTGTGGTGAGTGTCATGGAAGTAGACAGAAGACAAATTTGCACACACACACTCTCTCTCTCTCTCTCCCTCCCTCCCTCCCCCTCTCTCTCTCTCTCTCTCTCTCTCTGTACCCCCTTCTCTCTGTATTTTTAGCAGCATCATCACTTCCCTTCATTGCCCACCAATGACTCAAATGCTCATCGCCACTCTGGGCCGTTGACCTTCACGCCAGCCGATGCGTGCACCTCCATCCATAACGCACCGCTGTCTGAAGCGTTATTGAGTAATCAGAGCCGCTTTCTCTAACCGCATACCGCAGTGTTGGGGCGGTCTGAGGAGTCAGGCAGCATCCATAAACATCACCCCACTACCACCGAAAACACATCGATTGCCTAAGACAGTTTTAACTGCATGCTTCCTGATGTAGCTTAGGGATCTTAAAGAAAACATAAAACTGCATTAATTTCCATAATGTGATGTATTTTGGAGTGAAACAGAATGTTCACTTGCACATTATGTAGAGCAGGACTTAGTTGTATCCATCAGGATGTTTTATTGGATTGTGATTGTTTAGCTATTATATTATTGTTAATATTGTTTTCCACAACCCACAAGGCTTTTAATCAGCAGAAAAGAAAATTAATTTTAGAGGCAAATTTATTACATTTTCATGCAAAAAAATAAAAAATGATTATGAGTAATGTAAACTCATGGATAATGCACAATAACATCATGGACATCAAGTTAATACAATGATTTTAATTTCACATTCTTTTTTTAAACGGAGAGTTCACCCAAAAATGAAAATTCTGTCATCATTTACTACCCTTATGTTATTCAAACCTGTGTGACTTTTTGTCTTCATAGATCACAAATGGAGACATTTTGAATACTGTGCTGGTTGCTCTTTTTCATTCAGTAACAATGATTGGGAACAAGATGTGAAAGCATCATAAATCTTTCCTAAACATTATACATCTCTACCGTTTAAAAGTTTGGGGTTATTGTTTTTGAAGAAGTCTCTTATTTTAAGCAATACAGTAAAATCACTAATATTGTGAAATACTATTACTATTTAAAGTAACTTTATCTTTAAAGTAATCCTGTGATGCAAAGCTGAGTTTTCAGCATCATTACTCCAGTGTTCAGGATCCTTCATAAATCATTTTAGCATGCTGATTTGGTGCTCAAGAAACATTTCTTGTTATCAGTGTTGAAAACAGTTGTGCTGCTTAATGTTTTTTTTATTTATTTTTTAAGGAAATTGTAATCGAAATAGAATAGAAAGATCAAAAGAACAGCATTTATTCATAGAAATCTTTTGTAACATTATAAATGTCCTTACTGTCACTTTTGATTTGATGCATAAATATATACTGACCACAAACTTTTGAATGGTAATGTAAGTCTTCTGAAAGCATGACAGCTTTGCATGAGGAAAGTAACTATTCATACACATACACATATGGTGCACTTTTATGATGATACTGAGGAAATGAAGTCAAACAGGTTTGGAATGACATGAGGGTGAGTAAAGGATGACCAAATTTGCATCTAAGTTGCAAACAAGATGAAGAGTGCTGCTGTGTTTAGTTATATGTGTGTGTGCATGAGCATGTGTGTGTCAGACGAGCAGCTTTATTCCACATTGTCATTGTGTCTCTGAGGTGACCTCGACATGTCATCTCACGGCAGTCTTGAGGGACATAGAGACAGTGAGAGAAAGAGGAAGCTGGACTTTGATACTGCACCAACATATGGTACATAGGGAACAGGAAGCATATGGCGTGTATGGTGTATTCCTGGTTCGGGAGCAGCAGGAGTTGTAGTCTGGAAGCTGGTGACTCTCAACAGACTGTTTAGGTCAAGAGAAGTCACACCAAGGGTAAAGGGACACAAGTTCACTTCAGTACGGCGGGCTGGAGGGGAGCGCATTCGCGCTGGCACACATTAGAGTGCAAGATCTCTCTAAAGAGGAGAGAGTGCGTGTGAAGGACGGCTTTCATCTCCTATCTTCTCCTCTGTTCATCGTTGTCCTTGTCGGTTTTGATTGATGTGTTTCATTTCTGGCACGGTGGTCAGCCGATCGCATGCACACGAACCCCCTCATCCAGTGCTAATGTTAGCAGCGCTAATGTTAGTCCACCGCTGCTCTGGCTAACCCGTACTGTCCATCTGCAGCTGGACCTCCTCTCAGTTCATGTGTGTCCCTGTCTAACAAAGGGCCTTCTCTGAAGTAAAACTTTAAGTCTGTAACCTCTATCATTGACTGATTGGTTTCCAACACATCAAGCGCCATCAGTAAAAAAGACACGATGACCTCTGAAGACCCGCAATAAAAGAGGCTCTTGAAGGTATTAGATTGATTTCAGTTCAAAAACTGTTTATAATCATGACATTTGAAGTGGTTGCATTCGCTGATACCAGTAATCAATGATGCCACATGTGGCGAGTCTTTGAACTGGACATGAGGATGCGTGCTACTTTAGACTGGAAAGAAAGAAAAAACAAAGCTTACTATTTCAGAGCTGCAAAGACAATTATGCAGTACTGGCATACAAATAAACAATCTCCATTACAGACACTCAAAGGAAAGAAAGGAGGATGTGAAAAAGTTGGATATAAAAGATGAACAGTATGAAAATACATCAAGACAAAGTGGCGATATGATCTCACCTGGGACGTGCGATAGCGTTGGACCCGAGTGCTAGAGACAGACCTGAAATACGTCAGAATGTCTCGTAATGAAACCAGAAGAAGAGACAGAGATGGAGGGAACGAGGGAGGCGGCCATAATGAAGACAGAGAGATAGGGCGAGTGTGTCTATCTCTGTGTGCCATTGATCTAGCTCGTGATTTCAGCTGCCTCTCATTTCCTGTCGCTAATGTGAATGGATGAGCCTCTAGGCACAACACACACATACACAGACTGCATACAAAAACAGCATACCACAAGCTCCTCTCTTTGTGTCTTGATAAGCAGGTTTGGAGAGCACCAGCCATTCCTGCACTGTATTGAGCTCTGCGCTGAAAAACTCTTATCAGATGTGTTTGTGGCTCTGTTTCTCATATGGTTACTGTCTCTATTTTTCTCTAAAAATGAACTGGGGGTGAATCTCATGAAAACTGTCAAGATGTCCAGTTTACATCTGACCCCATATCAAAATAATTAAGTAAGAATGTGTGTTTGTTTGGCAATGAAGCCTACTTTTAGTACTATTTTTTAATTACAAATAGACAAATTTTCCTTCCAGTTCTCAAATAATTATTCTTCTGATTTTGGTATGACCTGGACTTTTTTTTGTTTTGTTTGACTAGCAAAATACATGTTACTGTGCATATAGCCTAAATTATAGATTTAATGCATATTTGTGTTCTGAACATAGGGGTGAGTGACAAACAACCTTTGGAGTGCAGGCAATGAGCTTTCAGTTGCATCATTTAGTTGGGCTGGGCCCCTGGAGGAAGTGTGGGTGTAGTGTTTGTGTGAGGACAGTGCTTCTCTGATGGATTAGGATGCTATTGATGGCTGCCTCACTCATTAACTGTGTATTTGAACTTGCCCCTCTCTCAAGAGACAGAGGCCATGGCTCTATTGAAACACACATGCATATATACACAGAGCCCATGGGAATCTCCCAGTGCTTTGTAGTTCCATTTCAAAGTCTTTTGACCAGGCTTCTTATTGGCATTGGCTCTGCCCTGTAGCCTTACCCTATTCCATTTCCCACTCCATAAACACACAGACACACACACTAAACACATTTCTGATGTAGTCTAGCTATTACTGTAAAAAAGTGATGTATTCAGGTATGTCCATTTCTGACTGATGTCACCTGGACAGTTATAATCAGTGTTGGATTATTAGTAACATGTTACTCTTTATAAAAAATTGCATTGAATTACATTTTAAATGAATATGGAAATTGTTCATTCACATTTGCATTTCGTTTTCTAACCATCAGCTGACAGAGACTTGCAGACATGAAATGGCAAACTTTGCTGTGTATTAAAGGTGTGGTATAATGCCCCTTTTTACAAAATGTAAAATAAGTCTCTGTTGTCCCCAGAGTGTGTATGTGAAGTTTTAGCTCAAAATACCCCACAGATAATTTGCTGACTCATAGGTCACATGACAATGACAACATGGCAAATGTAGTACGTCCTGATTGCATTCATACTACATTCCTACTTTGAAGAACATAGGTTATAACGTTCATGAAGTTTGTTCCTCATTAATGTAGTGTCTATTCAGACAGTATCTGATTTTGGACATAGCTTGGATCGTGTTTTCTTTAACCTTGTGTAGTTTTTTTTTAAATTAGGATTGGGGGGTTGGTATCTGCCTCATTTGACTAGCTTCATTAGTATATGACTATGCATGTTAGTATCAGCACCTATTCATTCTTAGTAATAAAAAACAGCATGTTTGCTTCTTTTATTGTAAGCGTCAGTGAGAATGCTAAGTTGTTACTGTTAATGTGTTACTGTTTCAGATGAGATGTTGGAAAAGGGTGAGTTTTTTTTTTTTTACAGTAGGTTTCGTAAACCAATTACAAATGCCGTCCAGGATAGTCTCAGCTTACAATTAGTGTCCTAATTGAGGTCAGTCTTGTTAATTTAGCGGGAAATTAGAAGAGTTAATATGCGTTTATTATGGAGGCCAAAGGAGACCGCAAAAATAAGGTAAGGGAAAATTACCTTTTAAGTAATATGAGGTCTCTTTTGCGCTCTAATTATGGCTGTGTAATTGTGTGATATGTTGAGTAGAGGTGTGTGTGGATGGAGGGATAGGATGTCCTGGTTTCTGCCATGTGTTGTGGTATGTTAGAAAGGTGACCTGAGAGTATGTCCCTCAGCTCAATGACACACACACACACACACACACACAATGCCTGGAGTGTTTTTGTGAGATTGCGAGATTCTCTGTCAAGAATTGCCAAGCGAGTCAAGGAGCATTTTCCCACATTCGTTGTTTGCTGATCGGACAAATTTTAGCAGGGAAAGCTTCCACGAAACGCACAACTCTGAATTCTCAAGAAAGTGCCTGTCAGAGGAACTGCACATGGACACACTCAAGGCATGAAAGATAAATAATAGAATTTAGCTGCATGCCACTCCTAGGTGTGGACGCTAGAAGCTGTTAGCATGTGTGATGAAAGAAAGAAAGAGTGATAGGGAAAAAGTACAAACAGATGAAGGTATGTAGACAGAGTTGCTTCTTCTTTATGAAAAATGTATTTGCTTGCCTACAGAGAAATTCATGCAAGAGCCCAGCCTCATATATAACATCTGTAGGGAAATAAGCGCATGTATTCTTTATGATGAGCAGATATGAAGACATCTCTTTCCTCTTGTTCACTTCATATTTAACATCTTAGGGAGCAATAGTGCTTATAAAATGTGTGGCCGTGAGATTTATTTTGGTTTCTAGCAAGCCCGCATGGACTCGGAACTCGGCAGAAACTTCCACAGATTTCCTTGTATGTTCAGTTTTTTTATACTGTCTAATGACAGTATAATAACATTTTATTATACTGTCAGCCATTAATAAGACATCAGCTCCATTTAACATATTTCCCCCAAAAATGGTTTCAGTGTGTGCGTGTGTGTGTGTTTGTGTATCTGCTGTCCATTGTGTTATTTATAGCCATGTCTCGGGGTGAGGTTGGTCCTGGCCGTCCACTCGCATGTGACTTACTTTCCACTCGGGCCAGAAGCAGCTCAGCCAACACCAGCATAGTACACAGGCATATGGATCCGTTCTAGCAGAGAGAAACCTGCCACCTGCTTATGACTATATGTGTGTGTGTGTGGTCACAGAGGTCTAATCGGTGATGACAGGTGCGGCTGAATCATAGAGGGACATCTTGCCAGACCTACTTCAATATGCACATACGTCCGCTGACTTTCTCTTTTTCTGCGTCTCCCGCTCATGCACACAAATAAACAGATAGGAACTGCCAAGAGCTTCCTCCAGGTCCCTGTCACGTAACTGTGCCTTAAGGACAAACTTAAACCCATTTCAGCAGCCCATCTTCACACTTGCTCTGTCTCTCTTCTCTGTTGTATAGCATTTCTCTAACCCTATGTCTTTCCATTGTTCCTTCGATGCATTATCTCTCCTATTTTTCCTTGCTCTTTCCATCCCTTCTTTCTCTCTGTGCAAGGTAACCTTGTAGGAGGGCTGTTGTCATGTCAGGCCAAATTTCTGAATTCTGGAATATTCCAGCTGTAAACATCTGCCACTGTATAATTATGGTGCAGACAAGACAGCACACATGCATACACATATACACAAATCTATCTATCTATCTATCTATCTATCTATCTATCTATCTATCTATCTATCTATCTATCTATCAGTCCATCCATCCATCTATATCATTTGTACAGGTGAATTAAACAACACATCTATATTATGCATTGATTTATACAGTTTTAATCATACACATTTCCTCACAAAGCTGAGCCTTTCAGTGAATATTCATCAGGAGACTGAGAATAAAGCTGTTATCTATATCCTGATCTGAACACATGCGTAAAATAGCAGACAGCTTAATGTTGTGCAAAATTTGCGTGAAAACAGAAAAGGAGATCACATCCTCTGCTAAAACAACCGTTCATTTTAACGTCAGTGACTATCAAGCAAGCCATCAGCTTTGGTTCTCTTTTCCTCTCACGCTCATTAGATTGGTCTCATTCCCTCGCTGTTGTATTGAACACCCGTCACTTCATGCAGTCAAGATTTAACTCAATATTGCCACCTACTGGTCCAGAATATATTAGGCTTACTGCACGCACATACACACAGCATGGAGGGCGGATATCCAGAGTGTCTGAGCTGCAGTTAATCTGTCTGAGTCCCGTCTCTCGATGCTTTCAGTTATTGTAGTTCAATGATTTGTTTGTTAATTATTTAATCGATCGAAACATTTGCATTCAGTCGCTCTCGACACGCACCATCAGAACAGAGAGACAAATGAAGATATAAAGAGAGAGATAATGAAGGACAGGAGGTTGAGGAAGATCAAAGGAGTGGAAACGTTAGAGGTGAAGGAGTAGATTGAAAAGCACGGAGAGAGGACTGGAGGAGAGAAAGGCTATCTCAGTGTTTGCTCCAGACCGTCTGAAACAAATAAAAGAGCTGACAGAGACAGCAGAGACACACTTAGAGTGTCAGCGCTTTCCTTTAACTGAGAAAGAGGCAGAGAGAGAAAGGGAGAGGTTTAGAGAGAGAGAAAAGGAGAGGGGGACTATGTCTGAGCGCAGGCAGAGGGGGAGATGGAATTTGACAGAAGAGAAAATTGATTTTCTGGGATGAGATTTAGGTGTGATAGGCAAGCAGAGGGAAGGTGAGAAGAGGGGCGGAGTCACTAAGACAGTATACCTGTAAATCCTGTAAATCTCCACCTGCTGGATCAAAACCGCAAGATGCAAAGAGAGAGAAAGGCAGGCAGAGAGAACGTCTACAATGACGAAAATGAACCAGAAATCGTTCGTTTGGAAATAGATTTAGCGATTTCCGGTGACAGAGACAGTTGGCGATGTGATGTGTAAATGAGCAATGACATGATACAGCGCCTACCAATCAGAGTGCAGAAAGTGATCCACTACCTGATACAGATGGATACTGAAATCGTGTAGGAACACCTGCAAGAAAACAACAGCACAGCAACTTGGCAACTTCCAGCAGTTTAATCGTTGTTAGTGTGAACAGAGCTTTACAGAGCGAGACAGGCATAGAAATAGTGAGATAGAGAGTGAGACAGGCAGATTGAGGGGTTTGTAAAGTCTTACCATGATAGGATGAATGTGAGAGATGGAGAGGGTGAAACAGTGAGGAAAGAGAGAGGCAGGTGGAGAGGTATAGTGAAGTAAATTGAAAATATAGTGAAATTGAGAATGGAGGTAGGGAGAGCGTGAGACAGCCAGAGAGTTAGACAGGCAGAGAGAGAGACAGGTAGAGAGAGGTTTTTGAGAAAGGGAGAGATAGATTGAGATAGAAAGTTAAGAGTCCGACAGACAGAGATGGAATGGAATGGAATTGAATAGAACTGAACTGAATTGAGATACCAAGGTAGAGAGTAAAGGTCCTTGCACACTGACATTTTTGCACGTTAAAAAGTAAATACGACCTCATTTTGTCAATCACGTTTACATACTGGCACCGAAACGTTCATACGTCAGAAAAAAAATTCGGATCGAAAATTTTAGACTCAGTGTGCAAGGACCTTAAGACAGGCAGAGAGCAAGGTATACAGACAGAGAGAGAATGAGAAAGAGATATCGTTTGAAAGGCAGAGCGAGTGAAACAGAAAAAGATAGAAAGAGTGAAAGAGACCGTAAGCGAGACGAGAGAGAGGTTTATGAAATCCTGCCATGATAGGATGAGGGTGGGAGATGGATTTAGGGCCCGTCCACACGGAGACGCGTTTCGCTGTATACGTATACATTTTTTATCGTATTGGCGTTTTGTCCACACGGATCCGGCGTTTTGGGAGACTAAAACCGCTATTTTTTTAAACCGGGTCCCAAAGTGGATAAATCTGAAAACTACACCCTTGCGGTTTCGCGTGTACAGCCAATCCGTATATTTTGTGAAACGATGATGTCATCACATCACGTGTCGTCTGTGTCACGAGTAACAGCAACAACAATAATGGCGGACTTATATGATTGTATTCGTGCTGCAGAAGCTACTAAGCCTACTAGCTTTATTACAGCAAAATCTATTGCTTCTCTGCAACTGTGGTGAGCAAAAAGCGATAATCTTTGTCTTCTTCTTCTTGGTTCGTATACAGCGCGCAAGGTTATGCGCATGCTCAAAGTCTTCTTCTCCGTGTATAGTGTATCTCTGTGGCAGAATTACAGCGCCCCATACTGGTCTGGCATATATACTACACCGTTTTCAGTCGGTTTCAGTGGTTTCGTGTGTACGCAGATATTTCTTGAGACGACGCCGTGTTTACGGAATTTTTTTTTAGAACGAGGAAAAAAAAAATATCGGATCGGGAACCGATCCGATATCGGACCGCACCGGCTTCGTGTGGACGTGGCCTTAGTCATGGAGAGATAGTTTGAGATAATCAGGGAGCGAGTCAGACAGGAAGAGAGAATGAGATACTGAGGTAGAGAGTGAGACAGGCTGGGAAAGAAGAACAGAGTGAGACAGGGAGCAAGGTATACAAGTAGAGAGATAATGAGACAGACAAAGTGTGAGACAGGGAGAGAGTTAGAGAAACGCACTGAGAAAGGCACCGAGAGTGCCAGACGGACAGAGAGAAGCATATTCACTATTCTAATAGTGTGTGCACATTTGCACTATGGATTCGCAAGTTAGTAAAACAATCAAGCAGAAATTGAATAACTCAATTCACAAATGAGGTCACACATGAGAGTAACACAGCACCTCCATATGAACCTCCTCCTGTGACTCAGACTACTGAGGCAGCGATGGCTGCCGTCTCTGATGACTCACAATCTCACACAATCTCAGCCCGTCTTTACCGCCACTGTGAAGAACAGATGACGCAGACACACAGGAGCGAGAGATAAAGCACAAGAGCTTCCTCTCTCCTGCGATTCCTGCGCCACCTCTGGAGTTCAGCAGACTAAGCGCTCCTCTCTCTTCTGCTTGTGATAAAAGTTTCTTGGCAAAACTAGAAAGGACGCGGGTCGGGAAGAGATTCAGCTGACGAACTGCACACGGGCCTTGGAGCGAACAGACCAAAATAAGCTCCACAGGCATGAAAAAGAAACAACAGCCCCGCAATAAAAAGAGGAAAGATAGAGAGAGATCTGCTTTCTTTCAGCTGTCACTCAGATTGTCGCTGAATCACGCCAGCTCGACATGAAAGCTCTGAATGCTGTCAGGTTTCTGCTGCTTTTCTGTCTACGCATTTGTTAACTTTTTTTTAACCTGTTGAGGTGCGAGTAATTCCTACAGACGTGGGTCTCGCCGCCTGCTTCTCTTTCTGTCTGTGTCTTTAGAAGCGTGTCTACATCATTTCCTCAGGGCTTCAGTGATTGAATGACTGAAAAGACGCGCACACACACACAGTTAAAGTGATTTTGTTAAAGAACCAATTAGATCTGTCACCCAGTTCTTATAATCTACTTGCAGAAAATCATTTTGTGGCACTTTCAATGAAGGCTCTATATTACATTACACATTTTTTGTATTTTTTATAAATAATAATGATTTATAAACAGTTATAATACAAATGTATGGCTGTCTTTAAACACTACAATTCATTATAAAACATCAGTACAGCAGACATTTGGTGTTAATCTTGTGCTGTTATACATTATGCTATTTAAAGACCTGACAATTATTACAATACTGCAATCATTTACAAAGACATGCAATTAATTATTAAGTGTATTATAATTTATTATGCCTTATATTGCATTGAGTATTGTATACTGTACAAGCTTTACAAGAGGCAGTATAAGGAATCTCTTTTTTGTGGCATTTTTGCTCTTATTTTGTGGAAAACATGTAGAATTCTGTTGAACATAATCTGGTAATATTGCAATATATGCATGTCATTATTTAATATTTCATATATTCAATAAATAAATGTGCAAGGTGCGGGGCATATGCTAAATTTAGCTGTTCAAATTTGGTGTAAAAGGAGTTTTATTATATTGAGTTACTGCTATAGTCAGAGCAATTTTTTATTTTTTTCCGATAAATAAAAGAGAGACAAACACACAGCGCTGTGACATATATCAGACTTGAGGATCAAATGCAAGTGTCCTGTGAGTGGCAGATGGCTCCTCAGTCAGTCAACATCAATCAGGCAGGCAATCAATAAAAATGACTAGGCTGTCTCTTTTTTTTTTTTTTTTTCAGGGAAAAAATAAACCACTTCATCTTACAGCCTTTCTCTGTCTGTACTAGGTTTAACAGATCAATATTATACATTTTAGATTTCGTATTTAGTTTTGTTTTGAATCATTTGTGCTCTTTGTGAAGCAGCAGTAGCCTACAGAGTAGCCTTTGCAAAGTCCTCGAGCTTTTCATTTTCTTGCTACCTTTCTTTTCACATACCTGCACTGTTTACACTTTCTTTCTTTCTTTCTTTATCTCTCTCTCTCACTGTTGCTCTCTTTCTCTCTCAGCCATGAATCTGTTGGGGCTGAACTGGCAGCTGAAACCTGTGGTTGGTCCCATGCTGAACAACGGCTTGGGAGCCGGACTGCCCAGCAACAGTGATGTAGCAACAGCGCCCTCTGGAGGCAGAGGTGAGCAGCACAGCCTCACAGCATGCTGTAGTCCTGCACGCTCTTTTCCATAAGGAGGACGTCGAGATTGACAGAAAAACACAACGGGAAAAAGGTCTATAAACTAGATTCAAGGGGGGGAAAAATCAGTTGTGCTGAAACCTCCATGCCCCGTATATCAATTTGTTTCCAGCTTGTACCCATTTATTTTGATTTGTGTTTAGTAATTTGCTTCTCTGTCGCACACTGAGGTCCCATCATGACAGCACATTTATGCCCACACACACTTCTCTGCCTGCTTTCACGATCGACAAAGGATATTATTCTCCGGGCTTTATTTCTGCGTGTGACAAGAAACCAAGTAACCATGTGATTAGGTAGAGTAGCAAGGCATTGTGGGCCAGTGATGCTGTAAAGGTGATTATTTTTCAAAAATAGTGGTGAAACAGTAGCCTGTGTGTTACGCAACGAGAAACATGTCAAAAGGGCTTTCACACTGCGCGTAACCCCGTGATATCGTCATTCTAAGCCCTGCTTTTAACCCTAGGTAAAGGAACGTCTTACTCTTGTAATCTGGAAGTGAAGTTAGCACCACTTTAATATCCTGGGTTATAAAACCCTGCTTTTGCGGTGTTAATTCCCCCAAACTTGTACAGTGTGAAACAATGTTGGCAATGTTAGATGCTTGACAACACACACCAAATTGCATTCTTTGGATTTGCATGCTTTGGGCAGTGACAGAAACACATGCGTTGTGACTGCTGAAAACCCTTCATCTGGAGTGAACAAGAGACTCCAATTGTTTTATTCTTACCTTTATAGAATGAAAGGGAAACATTTGATAGTAGCCAACAGTGAGTGATAAATGAGGATGTGCAAAGCTAGAGCCTTTATGTAAACAGTTTGTGTGCGCTGTTGGTCCAATCAATGACACTGACACAGCAAATATGCAAATAAGAACGTTAACACAGGCTTAACCCTCTATGGCGTATCGTCATTATTAAATGACGCAGAGAAAATTGCATTTGAAATACAGTTATAATATTCAGTAAAACAAATAACATTTTAGCATCATCATATGACATCCCCACCAGCCACTAAAATTAAAACATATGTGCCATGTGCTTGACATTTTTGACAACAAGGAAGTTAAGGAGACAATGGCTGCATCAGAAATTGCATACTTCCCTACTACTGTATAGTAGGCAAAAAACAGTATGAGACAAAAGAAGTATGCCCGAATTCACAGAGGATTTATGAATGACATAATGCTCGCTGGTAGGTCAAGTGATGATGACAGTATGGTGAATGTAGTACGTCCAGATTACATTTATACTATATAGGACGTAGCCGTTTCAGAGGTTGTGAAGTAATTACTTACTCAAAATAAGTACCTAGCCTATACTCAAGAGAGTATGCGATTTCAAGTATGCTGTCAAGCCTCCATTGGGAGTTCATTTTACACTAAATACATATAAAATTATTATTATAAATGTTTTATATCATTGTACATCCAAATGTGTTCTCTTAAGTTTTTGGTCATTTTTTAATACGAATTTTGTAAAATCAATAACTCAAAGACCAACAAATCTGTGTGTTATGCAATAAATGACAAGTCCATTTAGGGGATACATATTCTCTGTGTAGCTGCCACTATTGTTCATTACTGGAAGGCAGTATAATACCTGTTTTGCTTGTTTTTTTAAGTTGATGTTAATAATTTTATAAAAGCTGAAGCTACCTTCTCCAGAGAGTATTGATGATAGTGAAGGCAGTGCATCAGAAAATAAGGTCTTAGTAAGAAAGGAAGAAGTTGAAGATCAAGAAGGATAGAAGCAGTAAGGGTGATGGCAGAGATGAAGAATAGAAGTCATGGATTGTTGTGAAAGTGAGGCATTTGGGTATATTATCCTATGCCAGTTTGGAAGACGTGATCCACACTACAACCAGAGGTCAGGAAAGACTCACAGTCTTACCCTAATAGGACTAAGTCAGTTATAAATGACAAAACCTTAAAAAAGGTCAAAGGTCAGATATAGAAAACTAATTTTGGAGAATGATATTAGCCTTAAATGTATGTAAAATATAACGTCTTTTTTTTTTTTTTTTTTTTTTTGCTGTGATTCCATAATTAGTCCCATAGAGGGCTTAAGGAATGTACAATGTAAAATGTCAGCTTATGAATACCCAGGATTAATTGTTAACCCCGGGTGAAGTATGAGCAATATGAAACGTAAAACAAAATAACCAAGGATTCCTCTTTACCCTTTTTTTATTTTATTTTTTACATGACCTCATTATGCCCATTTAATTTGCGAATGGTGTTCAGTTATCATCTTAGACACATAAAATTTAGCATTTTTAATTCAATTTTGTGTAAAACAATATTCTGTAGCAGTCCGATCAAATAATTACTCCAGAAAATGATGTTAGGGATCATATATTCCTTTAGTGTGTAATCTGTTTGTGTATGTATAATATCTGCAAGTAACAAAGCTCATAGTCTCCCATTAAGTGTCCGTCATCGTCTCCCATTACATTTCCGACACACGCTTGAGGGTCTGCAACGCACTGGGTCAGCTGGCCAATCAGAGCACTCTGAGCTTTTTGGAATGTGTTTATCCTATTCTATTAACCCAATAAAGAAAATAATGAACTTTTAAACATTTTGGAAACAGAAGGTCAACAGAAGTTGATTATTGTATTCTGTACAAATTGTGCTGCAATCTTTTTCCCAGATGTAGTAGATCATACAAGTATTACTGTACCTGCATAACACAGTATTCATTCAGTATACTGCAGATATTGTAATATGTAGAGTAGTATGGGAGGATATTTAATCGCAGCCAGCATAATCCCACATAATTAGCACCTCCTCATAACCTACTGATGATAACTCTGATTTTTCCAGCAATCAAACTTTCAATTAAAGTTGATTAACATTGCAAGCAACAACCCATTGGCTTTCACCTATATCTTTTCCCCAGCTCTCTCTGGCTGTCTCTGTCTTGATCTCACACGCTCACAGATTCACAGGAAGTGTCCTAGAAAACACCACATCACCTCTGTATGAAGGACAACACAGCCTTTTTTTTTTTTTTTTTTTTACAGCAGGCAGTGGTGTAAAAAAACACACATGTTTGAAAACACACACAGAGAGAGAGAGAGAGAGAGAGATAAAGAGAGAGAGAGAGACATATGTTCTGTTACAAAACCTAGAGCAGCAATAGAGACAGCATTGTAAATCAACATAATGCAACAAAGTGAAGCTACTTAATTAGGCTGCCTTCTTTTCATCAAGGCAGCATCACATAAAACTGACTATTTTACCCAATATTTGCCTTTTTGGTGCCGTTTGTTCATGATAATATAGCTTCATTAGCTTAGTAACTTCCTTACTAGTGTGCTACAGATTGCAGATAAAGGCCAATTTATACTTCTGCGTCGGGTGCGCGCAGTAGGTACGGCGTAGCATACGCATAGACGTGTATCATACGTCGTACCCTGACGCGCACCTCCTCAAAAATGTAACTACATGTCGCGACGACGCGGACCGCAAGATCTGTGATTGGTCGGCTTGGTAGCATCGCATTTCCGGCGTGTTCTTCTGCACCGCCCGTCATTTTTAAATTCGGTTCAACCGTCAACAGGTTCACGGGTCGCACGTACCATCCCCTCTGACGCCTTATCTCGTTTCTGCCTTTTAGTTTTAGTAATTTCACTCAAATTAACTGTTTTTCCACCCCGATAAGCTCCAACTCCAACATGATCTGCTCTCTTTCAGTCGCTTAGTAGCCTAAACTCAAAACAGCTGCAAGGAATCTAAACACAGTGGAACATTAAAACCCGCCCCCTCCAACTAGCGTTTCGGCGGTGTAACTGCAGAGCAACACAGACATAATGCAGAAGTATAGGCTAAATGCTCACGACGGCGTCGCCTACGACGTACACTACGGCGTACACTCGACGCAGAAGTATAAATTGGCCTTAAGAAGGCAGCTGCCAATGTAAATAGCTCTGCGGCATTTGAAACGGAGTCGATACATGTTTACACAGTCTAATTTTTTCCTTCTTCTCTCCTCAGTGCCATGTAAACACACCTATCTCCGTGATTACTGTGGATTATGTGGCGTGAAAGTTTGCTGTGTTTTTGTTTGAGTGTGTAGGTAACAGAGTGAATTTGTGAGCTTTGAAACAGCTCTTCACCTCAAGTTCTTCAATCTCACCTCCTCAGCATGTCGCTTTCAATTTCATCCATACAGATATGCCTTCTCTCTCCCTCTCGTTCTTTCTTTTTCTCACATACAAACTTAATGTATTCCACATAACAGTGAGATTTCATTAATCATACATACACAGACAAAGCTGCAATGAGGCTATCAGGCAGATGTTGCTGATTGCTCTGTATCAGTAGTATAACATAATAAGTTTTGTTATTTTGTTGTGTCTGGTGGTTGTTGTTGCTTTTTTCTCTCTCTCTCTCTCTCATCCTCTACTGCGTCTTTGTGTAGGCCTATAACTGTTATCCTACCTTATTGTCTGGCATATTGTGTTGAGATGCTCGAATCTGAGCTTCTGCAGGATGATTTGATGCTCTGGTCTGATCTGTGAAATGATTTGTGTGTGCTTCTGCCTGCTGGCTACATTAGCTTATGATTGGCCTCTCTGCACTCGACTGGATTCTGTTACGGTACTTGATGCTGTGCTTAGACACTCAGATTCAAATGCGCTATCTCTACGTTAGCTCTGATTCGAAACCTACTAGGCTGCCTCTATGGGAAACTATTTGTGTACGCTTTTTGTGTCCAACATATAAAAAAAAGACTAGATTTAAATAAATAAATAAAATAGGCTCTACTCTAAAGGGGGTCGCACACTGGACGTTTTCACATCTTAAAATTCGAACACATTATTCTCTATGAGTGTACACACACCGGCGGCGCCCAGCAACGGCTCAGGACCTTGTTTAAAATCCTGCCATTTAAATAGTTTTATATTACATATACATTTATTTGTCTCAAATCTTAGTTAATGTATACTGACTTCACCCTGTGCTGCAATATACATTTAGTTTTACATTCATTTACATAAATCAGCTGCTTGAATGAAAATTGCTGATGTTATCCGGAATTTCAGGTGATATTCTCACTTCATTCAGGTAACGTTAACGGACGCTCTGAGGTAACTTAAAGTGTTCAGACTGCAGACTTAGCAACGATTGTATTTAATTGTACAGTACAATCATAACATAGTACAGATATTATCTTAATT
Organism: Rutilus rutilus; assembly: GCF_951802725.1. NCBI lineage: Eukaryota > Metazoa > Chordata > Actinopteri > Cypriniformes > Leuciscidae > Rutilus > Rutilus rutilus. The sequence goes on along the minus strand of NC_140219.1, from coordinate 20,291,698 downwards.
CCACAATGTCCTCTTACATAACAATATTGCTGGCCATAAACTGAGAAAGTGCGCGTCCGGTAGTGTGCGATACCTCGGAGTTGTCCTAGACGCGGCGCTGTGCTTCTCGTCCGGTGTGCGACCCCCTTCAGTTTGGAGTCCGTAAGATTTTTTTTTTACGTTTTAGTCTCTTCTGCTCACCAATGCTGCATGTATCTGATAGGAAATAGTATTACTGTTTAAAATAACTTTTGTATTTTAAAGGTGATATTATGGCCATTTTCACAAGATGTAGAACGCGCCGTTTTTGTGCGTGTCCCTTTAAATGCAAATGAGCTGCTGCTCCCCGCCTCAGAAGACTGACAATCCTTTACAATAGCTTAGTTCGTATGCAATAACAAAACGCGAATAATTTCACTAATCCAAAATCTCAGAAATAACCAGTACAGAGAGATTCGGCAAGAGATTGCAACTGTACCTTTCTTAATGGTTAGTGGATACATGTATGTAGTTGTTGTGGAGTTACATTGATTCATCTCATTGACTTGCATTTACTGTAAAGTTTAACTTTTACATAAATTGACACAGTTCCCTGAAGTCTTTATAAAACGCATATGACATTGTTTTGGTCAAATAGTTTTCTGTGCTCGTCTGTGCAGCCAACGACAGAACAGTTTGCATGCTTTGCTCGAACCTGCCATTGCGTTAGAATTGGTAAGTTAACTTAGTCCCCTGCGAAAACAACTGGCAGCGGCGTGGGTGGAAACGTGCAGATTAAAGGGGCATTTCACCCATTTGAACATTGTTTTTTATTTAAAGTGGGTCATATATGTAGTCGAAATGTAAAATAAATTTTGAATTTGGTGCCTTTGTGACCGAGAAAAGACAAAAAATAACAAGATGCATTTGTATGAAAGACAACAACTCCCACAATGCACCACATTGCACAGCTCCGCAAGCCACTCCCACTAATCCAGAAAGCGCATATCTGCCTATAAGAGAAATCACTCTTCCGTCTACAAGTCTAGCTACCACCAGAGCTTGAAATTAATTTCACATTCACACAAAATGTATAGTTAGTTGGCGAACTCATTAGTGCATTACTCCTCGTTTGTATTTCTTTCGAAAAGGTGAATTATTGCATGGTACCTGGATGTTCAGTCAGAACATATGCGGTGCGAAACTAGGAAACTAGTTCACAACACAAACGTCCGTGTCCTCGTCTGATTCAGAGATTTCGTCCAGGAGAAATTGTCATCGTTGAAAATCTTTGCCGCAGACGGACTCTATCTCTGTGTTCGTAGCGGTTCGTAGTTGCATAGTGAGATCACCGGCGCCACCAGTCCGCCCTAACCCGAGCCATTCCGGGCTCCTCGTCCGCGGCAGGCAGGTCTTCTGCCTCGGCTGCTCTTCGCTATAATGCGGCTTGTAAAGGTAGCCACAAACACCTGATTCAAGCATCAGACTTCCGAAATCCTCTTCCTCTAGTCTATATCATATTGAGCACTCTCCTCCGCTATTGTCATAACTTTACATCTGTCTCCACAGCGCCTGTTAGCTTAGCTTCAAACAAGATGGAGGATATTGCTTTCAGTTTCAGAGAGTAAAGTCCCACCCACTGATCTGTAATAGGTCTGTAGCGTGAGCGGGTCCCGCCCCCTGGGAAAGATGAGGAACGAGTGCTTGTAGTCTCAACAGAAATCCCCCCCTCTTACACTTCCTCCTACAATGACGCAAAATGACGATTTTTGCGTCATTGTAGGAGGAAGTGTAAGAGGTAAATAACGGATTTCTCCCGTCTCAGGGGAAAATGAGAGAGTGTTGCACAACCATTCAATAGTATGACTGGGTTTCTAACAATGCAAAGCTTAATGCAAATGGGTGAAGTGTCCCTTTAAAGGATTAGTTCACCTCAAAATGAAAATTTCCTGATAATTTACTCACCCCAATGCCATCCAAGATGTTCATGTCTTTCTTTCTTCAGTGGAAAAGAAATTAAGTTTTTTGAGGAAAACATTTCAGGATTTTTCTCCACACCACAGTTGTTCGTCTTGTGCTGGGCTGCGACGCGCCACGCATTGCGTCATCACGTTGGAAAGGTCACGTGTCATGTCATCTATCTAAGTTATTTGTCTGTGTACTCCGGTTCAAAAAGATAGGGAAGGGCGAAAACTTCCATCTCATTTTCTCTTCCAACTTCAAAATCGTCCGACATCTTTGTTTTAATTTATTATTATTATTTTCTTCGTGACTTTTCCAACATGATGACGTAATACGTGGCGCGTCGCAGACCAGCACCAAGACGAACAATTGTGGTTAAAAAGTATATACATTTTTATTTTATTTTTTAGAAAATGACCGATCGTTTCGCTAACGTTAGATAAGACCCAATTTCTCAGCTGGGATCGTGCCGAGCCCTTTGAAGCGGCATTGATTTTAACTGATTTGAACAACATTCTGGTTGCCGTTGAAGCCAATTGTGTGGAGAAAAATCCTGAAATGTTTCCCTCAACAACTATTTCTTTTCCACTGAAGAAAGAAAGACATGAACATCTTGGATGGCACTGGGGTGAGTCAATTATAAGGAAATTTTCATTTTGAGGTGAGCTAATCCTTTAAGGGGCGGTGATATTATAATACGATCTCCTTCATAAATCAGAAGGGGAGCGATGCTTGCAGAGACAAGCTCACCAAAACAAAGTTACTGGGTTAATTGCCACTTTTCATGTTTTCTGATCAGGGGTCATATTTTCATGATATGTCCCCTTTAATATATGTTACAGTGTAATTTATTGTAATTTAAGTTCAAAAGAACAGCGTTTATAATATAAACGTCTTTACCACCACTTTTGATGATGTCCTTCCTGAATAAAAGTATGGTTGTCTTATTCACCCCAACTTTTGAATGCTAGTCTATAAAAGCACATTATGGATTAGCCTACATTATTATGTTGTTTTATGCAATTCCAAGAAGTAGGAATCTTAATTGCCCTTTTTTGCCAATTCTAAGGAATCAGACCCAGAATGCACTGTAAAATAAATCCAAAATGGCAGACGAAGTGAAATAAATTTTGATTATAGATACATTTCATGACATACTGGAAAATATAGCTAAATAAATAAATGATCAGCAATAATTTTGTGTGCAATGCAAATTTACATGTATATTGTTTATTTATTAGAGATGTGTATTACTCTGTCTATGTACAGCGTTCCAAATGAGTCACTTATGCCATTCTGTTCCAGTGAGGATGTTAGGCTACCTGCAGTCAGTGACATGGCTCACTATGTTTTGGAACCGATCTTGTGTTTTGTTGTGAAATAAAGCTGGACTATTGCTTCAGCCACAGTCGCAGACTGATCGCTCCTTCCCTAAGGAAATTCTCGTCCGGCCTCCCTCGCTCTCTATTTTTCCTTTCTTTAGTTCCATTTCTCCTCTGTCCGTGCTCTTACTGTATTAATGAGGGGGGCTATTTCATCTCCTGTTGCGGCTGCTCCGTCCTGATTGTGTTTTCATTGTTCTTTATTTCCTCACCATTTTTCACAGGTTTTCTCTGTCAGGGCTGCGGTCTCCAGTGTAGATCTGACCTGATTACAGGGGAGCTGTTTTTCGTGTGTGTGTGTGCGTGTGTGTGTGAACATCACAACCATAGGGACAGAGGGAATCTGTTGCATGCAACCTCCATTTACACTCGGCCATTGCCGCTAGCTACGAGCAAGAGATAGAGAGAATAAAAGACAGAGAGGGAGAGAGCAACCATGGATTTTCCATTAAATGAAAAGTGGATAACAGCTTGTGTGATTATGTTGGTAAACAGGATGGTGGTGTTGACATGCGGTATGAGCCAAAGCCTGAGGGTGGAGAATACACAAACTCTCACTATTGAAGAGATCTCTCCATTGGCCTGAAAGTCCACAAACACCAGAGACGGAAAGATAGGAGGAGAGAAAGTGAAGTAGGGGATAAGTGAAAAATCAACTTATAACTTTCAATTTCCTTGCAGCACCCTAAGAAAAGAAAAACAACAACCCATGAACCCACTTGTGGAGAATATATATACATTATTCCAGTCTTCAGTGTCACTGTTCTGAAGGATCATGTGACACTGAAGACAGGAATAATGGCCATCACAGGAATAAATTACAGTTTAAATACATTAAATAGGTGAAGAGATTAAATGGTAATAATATTTCACATATTAAATTGAATAATATTACTGTTCTAGTGTATTGATAAAATAAATGCAGCCATAAGAGACTCGTTGTCAAAAACATAAAAAAAAAATAATAAAAAAAATCTTACTGACAACATTTTTTGATGCTTGGTAGTGTGACGTCTTTTCATAATTCCCATGCTACATTTATTTCACTGATTATTACTATTTATCACATTATGAGAATCAAGTACTTTATGAACGCTGTTTCATGTCGACTTTAAGAGTGTAGGTCTTTCTGAAAACCAGATGTCATTCGTAATCGTAGAGCCCTCACATGTTTCAAAAAATGCTGATATCATGTGACAGTTCCAATAAAGCTCAGCTTCTTACAAGGGACATTAACTTTTCATCTTTAGAAGTTATTCCTCTTCTTTTTTTCTTCTACGAGCTGTGTTTGAAAAAAAAACACACTCAGATATTCAACAAAGAAGCCCCTATTCCCGCTCTCTCGGGCTCTCTGCTTTTTAACGTGATGCGCTCTCGGCTTTATTTGTGCTTGGTGGATACAGTGAGGTTATGGTCAAAGAGACTTCAGGAAGCAGCATTTGTGTTTTTCAGCTTCCATCAGATAAGTGTCTCCCAGAGAGAAAGCGCATTTGTGCGGTTTCCCTTTGTTTTCTGTTTTCAAAGCAACTGCCTCTGAATCCATAAACAAGGGGCAGTTGCAACACAGCCGAGGTGAGAGATTGATTTTTGTTTTATTCCTTCCTTTCTGTCTCAGGTCCCTGGGCCGCACGCAACAGCAGCATAGATACGGGCAGCCTGGAGGTGGGCAGGCGCGTGACCCAGGAGGTGTCGCCCGGGGTGTTCTGGAGATCCCTGATGCACCTCAGCCAGCCTCAGTTCCTCAAGTTCAACATCTCCTTGGGCAAGGATGCACTGTTTGGGGTTTACATTCGCAAAGGGCTGCCGCCGTCACATGCACAGGTGTTTATATCCACTCTATTTACAGAGAGACCACTCTGTGAAGTCCTTTCAAAAAAAAAAAAAAAAAAAAAACACTCTTTCATCACAACAACGGATCAATCAGTCATTGCACATACATTTTATAAGTCAGCAGGTGTTAGATAAAATCTTTCCTTGAGCTCGACTTCAAAGTATTTCACTGTTTGATTTGTATGAATGCTGTCAAATCACTTGAGATCACAAACATACTGTAAAAACGCCCCCTCTGTGCAGTACGACTATATGGAGCGTTTGGATGGAAAGGAGAAATGGAGCGTCGTGGAGTCGCCCCGCGAGAGACGCAGCATTCAGACGGTGGTTCTGAACGAGGCCGTGTTTGTGCAGTATCTGGACCCCGGCACGTGGCACCTGGCTTTCTACAACGACGGCAAGGAGAAGGAATCCGTCTCCTTTAGCACAGCTGTTCTGGGTCAGTTACTCACACACGGGTTAAACTCGACATTATACGTTTGCTTCTTCAAACACGCACTATACCACTCAACTGAGACGCGTTAATAGAGAACGGGATCAATTTGTAATCAAATATTTCATAATTGAATAAATAAGTTAATTGTGTGTACCATTCAAAAACAATTACATTTAATACGTTTATTCAGCAAGGACACATTAAGATCAAAAGTAACTTCTTTTTTTTTAGCACAGATTCCACAAACATATTAGGCAGCACAACTGTTTTCTACATTGTTTCTCAATCACCAAATCATCATATTAGAATGATTTCTGAAGGATCATGTGACCCTGAAGACTAAAGTATTGATGTTAAAAATTCAGCTTTGTCATCACAGGAATCAATTACATTCAAATAAACTAAAATCAAGTTATTTTAAATTGTAATGATATTTCCACTATATTACTGTTTTACTGTGGTTTTGATCAAATAAATGCAGTCTTATAAAACTATAAAAATGCATTTCAAAAAATCTTGCCGACCCCAATCTTTTAAATGGTAGTTTAAAACTAATTAACGAATGAGAAAATTATATTGCCCGAAGATAGATATTCAGAACAATTCACACAGACATTTGTTCAGCTTGTTTCATAAATGAGGTCTAATAACAGACCAGTTAATTTTAAAATATGAATAGTTTTTTTGTCTGTATAGAATTATAGATGAATGTGTCCTTGCCGTCCAGCAAAAGTGAAATAATTAAATAATGTCAATCTATTACTGTTAAACAATTTAATATATATCATCATCCACTTGAAATGAGATAAGCACCTTGTGGCTCTGTTCTATGAATATTCACGTGCATGAATTCTGTGAATAAGTGGTGTCTCACCAATTAACCTTGCGCTAATCTACTGTGATATGGCCTACTTTCATTGCCGTGATATACTCGTGGCTAATGAAATGGCGTGTGACGCTGTTTGAATGGGTTGTATCAATAATGACCAGAGACCGCCACTCAGAACTGGAGTGAAAGAGAGAGAGGAACGATGCAGTGGAGAAAAAGACAAGATGAGAGTTGTATATGGTGGTTACAGCTGTCATTACCATCAAAGTGGCCTTTTTTTTTTAGAAAGGTTTCATTCTTTTCACAGACTCTGTGCAAGAGTGTCCCCGTAACTGTCATGGTAATGGAGAGTGTGTGTCAGGAGTATGTCACTGTTTCCCAGGGTTCCATGGCATGGACTGCTCGAAAGGTAAGAAACACTCCAATTACACCCCGAACTCTGTCGAACAATGAGAGAGAGTGAGAGAGTGATCCATTAATTTCGTGTTTAAAAGGATAGTTCACCCAATAAAGATCATGTTGTCATCTTTTACTAACTCTCATGTCGTTCCAAACCCATATGACTTTCTTCTTTGGAAAACATTTTTTTATAAGACTATTTTTATGGTGCAGTTTTGTAATTTTGGTGTTTGACAGCCCCAGACAATGAAAAGAGTGACTGGTAAATTCTTCAAAAACTCACCAGTATTTGACAGAAGAAAGTCATATGGATTTGCGACATGAGGATGAGTAAATAATGACAACATTTTCATTTTTGGATGAACTGTGCTTTGAAACTGTGGATTAGTGGTTTTGCACTCATATGGGAGCTTGAGATTCTCTGTGCCATTCACATCTTCATCAATCATTCCTTGTCATCCGTGTACTTTATCAGTAAAATATTAAAAGTAAAATTAAAATATTAAAAGTTGCAAATAAAAATAAAAAACATGCAGATTAAGGTCCGGACAGACATAAAGAAAAGAAGAGCACATGCGATGGGGAACAGCAGTGAATTGTTGCCGGTATGGCAGGAGCAGTGGGATTCAAAGAGCTGAACACATCAAAGATGTGTGTTAATCTCAGCTGTCCCAATGGCTCTAGACACTCAACAGCTTTGGGTATAGCCCAAGAGTCCAGATAGTTTCTAGATGAGCGTGTGTGTGTGTGTGTGTGTGTGTGTGTGTGTGTGTGTGTGTGTGTGTGTTTCTGACTTAGCTATACATTTTGGGACCAATTTGATTAAATAATTCCCAACTTAATTTATGGACCATCATCAGAAGTTAATAAATAGGTGAGTATCTTCTAAAAATTCTAAAACTGCCAAAAGTTTAAGAGGTAAGAGTTAGTCTGCAGCAATTATAATTAGCTAAGAACAACAAATGTCAATGGGAAGTCCCCATTTCCCCCCAAATTGAATTAATTTGCACAGTTTGACTGACAGTACACTCATTGTATTTATATACTTTACTGTTAAGAACATACTTTAGTTGTATGACTCATTGATAAACTGAGATCTGTGTGTTAGTGGAGGTCTCTCTCTCTCTCTCTCTCTCTCTCTCTCTCTCTCTCTCTCTCTCTCTCTCTCTCTCTCTCTCTCTCTCTCTCTCTCTCTCTCTCTCTCTCTCTCTCTCTCTCTCTCTCTCTCTCTCTCTCTCTCTCTCTCTCTCTCTCTCTCTCTCTCTCTCTCTCTCTCTCTCTCTCTCTCTCCAAGGCATAAGGATGATGAATGGCAGTTCATACAGCCCAATATCTTCTATTGTTCACCTGGGAAGCTCATGATTAATAGTTTTGTTACCACAATGTTAAATTACATTTTTTTTTTTTTTCATTACAGTTTTCTCCAACCGATCACAGCTGTGTGCGTGTGTGTGTACATATTAATATATTTACAATGCACAGAGCCTTGAGACTCTCTCATTACTGAAATCACCTTAGGAAGTATTTCTAGACTGCTGGGTGCTTAATTGACATCTTCTCACAGACAGGGTGCTAGTGGGTAATGTAGTCTAAAAGTCAAGAATTACAGTTACAGTTACATTTATTTTGTAATTAAATTATATAATGCTGTTACATGTAACTAGTTACTCCCCAACACTGGCTGGACCATGCACCATGGTGATATTGTGTTTTTAGGACACGTTTAATGTTATTACCATGTTTTTGGACATGCACCATTACATTATGTTTATATGCACAATGGTAGTATTATGTTTTAGAACATGTACCACGTATTACCATGTTTTTGGACATGCGCTGTGGTATAATTATACTTTCATGACATATACTATGGTAGTTTCATGTTTCTCTTTTTGGAGTAAACCTTGAAGTACCATGAATACCATAAAACTGTATGAATATGTAATCTTTTTGGCTCTTTTTTTTGGATAAATAACTTTTTTTGATCTAATTTGTAAGTTATTTTGTATAAAAGCTAAATAAAGAAATCTCAATCATAATTTTAAAAGTCACAATAAGAGAATACCACCAAGGAATCCACCAAACTGATTGTACTTGAAATTTGGTGCCTATATTTTACATCATATGTCCTCAGTTTGAGACTTTCTCAGTCTGAGCCCATTGTTATCAGATATGGATTCTGTCCTCCCATGTTCTAATTCCCATTATTACACCATTCTGAGACACATCTGTGACCACAACTGCCAGCCTGTTTCTCAATCTCTTTGTAAACTCATACAGATTCTTTAGTAAAAATATCTCTCCCGAAGCGGTCTCATTTGTCTCTCATGCTATTCATTATGTATTTAGAGACAAAACATGAATAAGAAAACATCAGACGTCACTCATATCAAATCATTACTTGTTCTCTTTCTGTTTATTTCTCCAAGCGGCATGCCCGGTCCTCTGCAGTGGAAATGGGCAGTATGACAAGGGATCATGTATCTGCTATAGCGGATGGAAGGGTCCGGAATGCGATGTTCCCATCAGCCAGTGCATCGACCCCCAGTGTGGTGGTCACGGCACGTGCACAGAGGGCACGTGTGTTTGTACTCTGGGCTACAAAGGAGATAATTGCGCTGAGGGTAAGAGTGTGTGTGTAGCTTTCTGTAGACATTGTTTCATTGTCAATGGCTTAAAGTGATAGTTCACACAAAAATTAAAATTCTGTCATCATTTACTCACGCTCAAGTTGTTCCAGACCTGTATGAGCTTTTTTTTTCTATCCGGGTCTCTATTTTAAAATGGGAAACACACATTCTAGCATATTTAAACAGTCGTCTTTGGCTGTTTCCCTAGATTCTCTGGTAGGGCCTAATAGGCTCCAGCAAAAACACTTCTCAGATATGAGTAAAGGCTGTGAAATATTGATCTAGATGTTGAGAACAATAGCTTTGGTCTTGATTCATTTTTTTGTTATCTGTAAAGCTCAGTGGCTCTTGAGTAAGACAGTGACTGGCAATAAGATAGAGAAGAAAACGAGAAGATTCCCAGCCTCCCAGGAGTCTAAAAATGGAAAGGAAAGATAAAGAAAAAGGCAGAGACAGAAGAATAAAGATGATGCATAAGAAGACTCGGATGAAAACAGCTAACAAACATAGAAATAGGTTGATGGAAAGCAGAGTTGATGGAAAACAGAAAGTCTGCTCTTTACAGAGAGACAGCGATGGCAGCTAAACAAACAAATAAATAGAACAACAAAAGCCTTGCATATTAATTCTTTCTGATTCTCATTCTCCAAATCTCTAATTAATTTTTGAAAGTCTGGCATCAAGTCCCCATATTAAAATGTTTAGAGAGGGATTGAAGATATTTAAATGAATAGTTCACCTAAAAATGAAAATTCTGTCATTGTTTACTCACTCTCATGTCATTCCAATCCTGTGTAACACAAACTGAAATATTTTGAAGAATGTTCATCCCACTCTTTTCAATAAAATAAAAGCATAGTCAACAAGGGGCTATCAAGCTCCAAAAAAAAGCAACACAAATAATGACAAAATGCAAATTTTTGGGATAGTAATATGTTTGTCAGTCAAGGTTTGTGTACACACATATTAATAATATCTAAATGAAAATTGTCAATCAGGGTTAGGTTTAGGAGATAGAAAACATCGTTACTAAGAAAAAATAAACAATAGAATATCAATGGAAAGTTCCCACCATAACAGAAAAACAAATGTGTGTGTGTGTAAAAAGAGAGGTTTTTTTTTAGTGGGGCACTTGGATCTTGAGGTATTGCAGATCACAAGGTCAGCACTTTAGGTCAGCCATTCTAAGATTTTCAAATCAGATATTCATCACAGCAGAGTCACTCAAACAATTTACCTGAAGTGCTGGTGACATATAAATCAATAGTCGTGATGTGCAGTTTCTGCAGCATCAACATTTGGCGTGAATGGCTTTATGCGCGAGAGTGGAAAGAGCGGCACTTCTGTCAGCTGAGGGGGGCTGAGACAGGGGTGTCACGCAGGGCACCACAGGGCCGGGTAATTTCTCAAATGGCTTTCTAGCACTTTTCATGGCCAGATCTCTTTCTTTCAGCAGTCGATATTTATTTTTTGAGGCACCTTGGATGAAACATGCGAGAGACAGGGTCAAAGTCAAAAAAAAAGAGGAAGGAAGACAGACAGAGATGCTGAGACAGGGAGAGAGAGGGTTTGAGAGGTGAGTGTGAAAGCCTCTAGACAGGAAACTGCTACTCACACTTAGGGTGTAGTATATTGAGTTTTCATGCTTAGGTGAAAGTTGTAGTATGTACTTTTGGGTGCTTCCAAACCTATTTATATGTGCAGGGATTAAAGTTCTCCGTCGCTACGATGGATTTCCGTTAATTGCAGCGAGTCTACGACGGATTCCCGTCAATTGCAGGGTTCCCGCCTGTCCTTATGTCTTAAATTCACTTTTCATAATTTTAAGGCCGTAAATATGGTTACATTTCTCTTAAATTAAGGAAAGATGAGGTGTATTCACCCTGCTGAGGGGGATGTGATCAAAGCCTGGAGTGGAGCGAAAGCACGTTCCTGTCTGCACTCTTAGCATTCTGTAATCACTCCACTCCGGGTTTTCCATTCCCGCTCACGGAAAAACTGCTGCGTGTTCACTCCATTTTAAAAGTTATTCTAATACGTTTATTTTTTTATATCATGAACGTCTGAATTTATAATACTATGTGTAACGGTTTGGAAAGTATTCTACACGTTTAATAAATATAATTACACAAAAATGTCCAAATGTAGTGAACGCGCCTATAGAGAGAAATGCACATTTTATACGGATTAGTCTACATCAGAGAGTAGTCGTTTTGAATTGTTTTGCTTAAAAGTAGACATTTCAAGCTTTCTAGCTATCTATATATATTTATTTATCTCTCTCTCTCTCTCTCTATATATATATATATATATATATATTCACTTTAAAGAAAGGTTTTATACAAAACAAAACTTAATGAAGTGGTCAAAATCATGTCTGACCCCCTCCATATGTCTCCTGATATATAGACCCTTTCCAAAAAAAATTAATATCATGGAAAAGTTTATTTATTTCCATAATTCCATTCAAAACATTAAACTTCCATAGATTATAGATTCAGGGCCCACAACTTAAATGATTTCAAGTATTTAGTTGTTTATTTGTACATAATTTGGGCTTCCAGCTCATAAAACCCACGAAAACAGGATTAAATTTTTTTGAATATTACATGAAATCACACAGTAATTACACAGTAATGGTCATTGAACCAGGTTTTGGTTCTTTTGGCAGTGTGGGCAGGTGCAAATCCTGCTGGAAAATGAAGGAAGCATGAAGTGCTCTGAAAATGTCCTGGTAGATGGCCGCGTTGACTCTGGATTTAATAAAGCACAGTGGACCAAAGTCCTCTTTTCTGATGAGAGCAAATTTTGCATCTCATTTGGAAACCAAGGTCCCAGAGTCTGGAGGAAGAATGGAGAGGCACACAATCCAAGATGCTTGAAGTCCAGTGTGAAGTTTCCACAGTCTGTGTTGGTTTGGGGAGCCATGTCATCGGCTGGTGTTGGTCCACTGTGCTGTCCACTCAACGCAACCGTCTACCAGGACATTTTCAGAGCACTTCATACTTCCTTCAGCAGACAAGCTTTATGGAGATGCTGACTTCATTTTCCAGCAGGATTTGCACCTGCCCACACTGCCAAAATAACCTAAACCTGGTTCAGTGACCATGGTATCACTGTGTAATTACTGTGTGATTTCATGTAATATTCAAAATTTTTGAAATCCTGTTTTCGTGGGTTTTATGAGCTGGAAGCCCAAATTATGTACAAATAAACAACTAAATACTTGAAATCGTTTAAGTTGTGGGTCCTGAATCTATAATCTATGGAAGTTGAATGGAATTATGGAAATAAATAAACTTTTCCATGATATTCAAAATTTTTGGAAAGGGTCTGTATTGCGCATCTAATGATCCTATCTTACTCATGCTGTTCACTTTTCATATAATCAACATAGATAAAATTAAAAAAATAACATTATATTATTTATTTATAATGCTAAATGGGTAGGTTAAAAACAGATATTATATTATGTATAGTTTGTGATATTAGCTCACTTTTTGGCAAAAGCTTTGTTTGGCTTTTATTATTTGAGAAATAAAAACTTGTGTTAAAGTTATGCAAATGATTAATTATTTGTATGACTACATCACAAAGAGGTAAGTCTTGTAAAAGCATTAGATTGTAAACATTGAAATTTCATAAAGTGTGTAAATAATAGAAGCGCAGTTCAAAATGGCCTTTCTTTAAATGCAAATTATCTTTGAGTATTTCATTTGTGAAGGTAAAGCATGTACTCACTATACTCCTAATTACAAGAAGAAGAAAAAACTGCTCTCAAACTGAGTGTGTGACAGGCTGTGAAATGGGGTTTGGCCGAGGAAAAATTCAGTCAAAAGATTATTTTTTTTTGCTTTAACTCTTTTCTTTGTATGTTTATGTTCTCAGCATCTAAAGATATACAGTAAGACTTATGGATATAGTGATTTGGTCTAATAAATAATTAAGTATAAAAAAAATTGAAAATAGGACTTTGATTATTAAACATGTAGTTGTGTGGCTTTTAGTTCACATCTACAAATTTTTAGGCTAGTTTACTAACTAATGTATCCCTAAAAGTCAAAATGTATATTTTAACGCATAAATGAATTTAAAATGTACAGTCTTTCCTATATAACTCATATTTCACTTGATCATTTTCTACAATTATATGATGTCTAGAATAAACAATGTCCCTCAGCTAATACCAGTATTGACTAAAAATAGCAATTAGCAAATTCATGATCGTGGTTGACACAAACTAAAGGCTTGGTCTTTAACAAACAGGGTCACGCCCTTCAATATTCCTTTTTCAATAGAAATTGTGTCAACGCAGAAGAGAAAACTACGTTTATAAACCAATATCATAGGGTCTTTAATATTTATGACAGATGAATCCTCATTCATGACTCTCACATGTTGTATGCAGTTGACTGCTTGGATCCAACCTGCTCAAATAATGGCATCTGTGTGAACGGAGAGTGCCACTGTAAACCAGGCTGGGGCGGACCCAGCTGTGAGCTGCCCAGAGCACAATGCCCAGATCAGTGCCACGGTCACGGTGCTTTTATTCCAGACACAGGCGTCTGCAGCTGTGACCCCAATTGGATGGGCCCTGATTGCTCTGTTGGTCAGTCTGCATGTTTGATTGTACCCTCTGTAATACAAATGTTTTAGCATAACCTTTCATTTCATTATTCCTGATTTCTAATGTATGATATGTAAATTGTGGTAATACTGCTCTATTCTTCTTTCCTCAGAGGTTTGCTCGGTTGACTGCGGGACACACGGCGTATGCATGGGTGGCTCGTGCCGCTGTGAGGAGGGCTGGACGGGTGCGGCTTGTGACCAGCGTGTGTGCAACCCACTTTGCGTGAAGCACGGCACCTGTAAGGATGGGAAGTGCGAGTGTGAGCAGGGCTGGAATGGAGAACACTGCACCATCGGTAGGCATATGCCCACCCCTGACCCAGACTGTGACCTTTTCCTGCTCCCTACACTCACCATTACAACAGATGCCACATGCTCTGCTTATACTGTTCTCATAAACATTATATAGAGACCTTCCTCTTATCTGTCCTTGAAGCTTAACACGAGAGGCTCCTGTTTTTGGATCATCATTGTTGGTCCTGGGGCAAAATTCGTATCAACCAGTTACTGTAGATTTCAAGAAAAAGGGGTTAGAACTAAAGTTAGGGTCTAGAACAGTGTTATCATTGCTCTCTCATTTTAGGCACAGATTATCGTTTGGGAAATTTCTTCACCAGGACCAGCAAAGGATGTTGATCTAGGAACATGACCTATTCACATGCAGCTCAGGGATTTAGGAGAACACCAGGAAAAATGCATCCTGGTGGTTCTAGTGATCATCCTTGACTGATCAATCAGAATGGGGTATAGAGTACATCACTATAAAACCTTTCCCTTTCCCAAATTCTGCTCAAAATGCTTGTGGTCCTCCTCAGAGTCTACACATTGGTGACGTGCATAGAGGGCACATGCTGTAGCGGCTACAAAAGCAGGCGTTTGTGAGCACCCATCTAGATTAAAAAAAATGTATTATGATTTTTTTTTTTTTTTTTAAATAGGACACCCTGTGCCAGGGGTTGTCTAAAACTCTGTAGGAACATTGCCCTCCAGGAGCTGAATCAAACACCCCTGCCCTACAGTCTTATGAAAACCACAGACACAAGTGACAGTCATTGCAAGACCGCAAGTACAAATCAAGTGCGTCATTAGAGTCAGGGCCCAAATCTCTGGAGGAGAAGTTTTAAGCTTTTAGAGAATAGTGGAGAATAGCAAACTAAAAATCTTCCCTTTAAATCTCTATGTATTCACATTACCATAAGTTTATATGAGTTTTAAATAGGGCATAAGACACAGCAAGGAGAAATCAGGAACAGCAGGGTCAATAGGTGTAGGAAAGATCAATGATGGCTGTGCTCAGGTGCAATAGTGTGTGGTAGTTATTGAGGATAATTAGACTGTTCCTCTGTCTGGTGTTGGACTTAGAACAGATTTAGTTGTGTTTGATCATGCCTCAAACAGCAGAGGCAGATGAGTGGGCTGCTGGGTAATGAACAGTCCTTGCGGAATAGCTGCGGCTGATTGAAGGGAGAGGCGTCTTCACCTTGATAAGTCACACCTTGACTTCTCTCTTTCAAAAATAGACTCAAATTTTCCTTTTCCTTTCTATCATCATCTGTGGGCGTGTGTGCATGTTTGTGTGTCACTCCAAAGATGATCTGACAAAGACTGAAAGTGCACTGCCTTTAATCCTTCTCCCCATTGTACGCCACGACAGGAAGTCTGTTTATCGTCTCCAAACTCCTTCTGTAGGCTAAAAAAACCCTTGTGCTTCCATCTTCAGTTTCCATTTTTATTTCTTCGAATTCTTCTGTTTTTAACTGATTCAAATGCAGCAAACACATGTATTCATTTGTCTTCTTGTTATGATGCATTTTTGTTCTCTCTGAATGTCCTCTCTGATGCAGACTTTTGGGATGGGAGTATTGAAGGTATTGTACCTCGTCGTACTGTGACTAGTGCTAGCTGAACTTTAGTCTGGTTGTGAGCAACCCCTCCGCCTCTGATAGCTTGGCTGCATAGCGACTGTGTGCTTCTGTTTGTAGAGTAGCCGTGGTGGAGTAGAATGTTGTGTCGAGTAGGTTCATAGTGCTAGTCTGTGTTCTTCAGCGTGTGTGTTTATATTCTTGTTGTCAGTTGATGATAGTATAGCTCTAATCATCTGTTTTGCACTTTGTTGCTTTTGAAATGACCCTCTCCAACAGCATTAACTGAGCTACGGAACTGTCCAATCTGTCTGATCTACTTGGAAAGAGCAATGACTTGTCAGTCCTTCAGAACTTAGGATAATAAAACTGTTACACATATTATTGATATTTATTCATCCAAAATATTGACCACAACTTACAGTTATTACAGAGAGAGTCCTGCTGGAGTAACCTTGTTCAAGTTGTTGCTTGAGTCAAAGAACAATATATGACATAATATTAAATCTCAACGCCAGCGCAACGGGTTCCACTCGAGCAGGCACCTCTTGAATGCATGGAATAGAGGTTTATCTGTACAGCTCCTCTTTGCTTACCTCCGCTACACCAAATCATCATCGACTTTTATCCTACCACGGGAAAGCCAGTCTGTCAGGTCTGTAGCGGAGCAAAGGTCTTTACAGAGAGTAAATTAGATCTTGTTACACATTTTTAAATATCTAATTGAAAAGAACCAATAGAGTTTAATGACATTTCAATTTAACTCTATTGCTCCCTTAAGTACTGAGCTTTGTTATCACTGCAGTAATACGAGAATCCTATGCACAACAGGACCACACTCTTGCAATGCGTTGACCAAGCAATTGCATTAACCTTAAAGTCTTTCTTTTTGTTGGCATTAGTTTGTGAATCTTTGAAGAAATTCATAGAATGGTGCCAAAACGTATTAAAGGAACAGTCTCCCTGGAGCAACATGAGGTTAAGTGCCTTGGTCAAGAGCACAATAGTGATGGCTTCTTGTGGCGGATGGAACCGGCAAACTCCAGTTAATAAACTTGAGCTGTAACCACCACAGTACACCACCCCCATTCTCTTCAACTGCTTAAGGAGCAGGGTTAAAGGCTGGGCCAACTACATGACTCTAAGCAAAATGGGAATGCCTGCTTTTGAGTACACTGCAGTTTCTACTGGAGGTAGAGTAGTGCTCACCAGCTCTTAGCAGTCTGTTTGAGTCTGGCTTTATGTTTGCACAGAACAGAGATGTAGGAGGCAGTCATCCTACTCTCTACTTCCATCAAGTCCACCTCAGACAAAAGAGCTAAATTAGAGCAATCTGCAAAGTGGAGACAAAGTAGATCACATAGATTTTGCTGTACCTGAGGGATGCAGATACTGCGAGGAAAGGGATCGGGAGGGAGTGGATCCTAAGGTAAATGTGAATATGAGCCGTTGGTGCAGAGTGGGTCAGGAACAGCAAGCAACGTTTTTACTGCACATATTTCGGCACACAGGATGCAGGACCACAGGAGGCATGGTAATGACTTTGTCTCTGTGCCTGCATGAGTTCCAACTCATAGGATGAATACTAATGGAGGGGCAGGAGTGTGTGTGCTTTCCTTAGAAGGGAGAGTACGGTGTGTTTGCAGGGAGTGTAGGATAATGAAGAGTTTAACTGCAGGGCCCACAGTGATCACCTGAATGCTCATGCATCAGTAGATAGGAGCGAGTCTAGAACAAGAGCTAGTGATAATAGTGACTCGATTTAAATGCACATCTCTAATTGGCTGAAATGACTGCAGATTAATGGCCGCTGGAGGCATTGACTTTGTATGCTAGAGTATCCTGAGTGGATGTGGAGTTACACTTGATCAAATGCATGATTGGCTCATGAGTGGAAACCACACCCACCCTGGGTAAAGAAGCATACAAGACAAATGCATCCCAGCTTCCCAACTGCACATCACATTTCCTTTTAAGGAATGGCATTATCCCCTTCTGCTAAAGTTCAGAAGCCATTTGAGTGAGAATTTTTAGCTCCTCGTTGATTGCCTATGTTGAAATTCAGGATGTTATTTGACTTTGTAGTAGTACATGAAACAGTATAGGTGAGGAAAACCCAGACAGAGGGCATTTAATACAGTAGGTGCTCACTCCCTGTGGGACTTTATCGGTCTCTTCCTAAGGCGAATTTGGAGGATTTATGAATCTAACCTTTATTTTATGACCTTTAAAGGCGAGAGGGCTGCAGGCCAGTGGACGGGTGCCGGTTTAGGAGGAGGACTAGATTTATCTTCCACACATTCTTTCTCCTCCTCAAAATCCCATCTTTTAAGACATTTATTTCTCCTTCCTTCCTGCCTTTCATTCCTTCATTCCTTCCTTCCTACCTTTCATTCATTCCATCCATCCTTCCTTCCTTTTCTTTCTTTCTTTCTTTCTTTTTCTTTCTTTCTTTCTTTCTTTCTTTCTTTCTTTCTTTCTTTCTTTCTTTCTTTCTTTCTTTCTTTCTTCATTACTTATTTCACGCTTTTTTTCTTCCTTTCTTTTTTCCTTCATTACTTTACTCTTTCTTCCTTCATTTCTTTCTTTCCTTTTTTTCCTTTTTTTCCTTTCCACCAATACATCTGTCTCTTTCTATCCATATCTCCATCCATCAGTGGCTAAATGTTGCTATGCAGTGTGCTTCTTTCCCAATCTCACCTTTGCGTATCTCTCTCATACCGTGTGCGCTGACCCATAACTCAAGGCAATCTCAGCTCCTTTTTAAGTAGATTACAATAGAGTCAACCCACATTACTTTAGCCAGATAGCTTAATAGTTTGTGAAACCCCACTTTATTCTAGTTAGTGTGCTGAGAATCGACTGGCCTTTGGCATGAAAGAGGGACCCTACTCAGTGCTGCTCAATGAGGAAGATCAATGGTCACCATAGATTTTACTGTTCTGGTGTTTCATAAGTATTTGGCTGCTTAAAATGGCAGCTCCATTTAAAAGGCAATCATTGCTAAGTGACTTTTCTCTCAGCTCAATATTGCGTGACAATCGATGCATAGCAGGCTGTTAATGTGGCATCTCAAGGACCCCAGACATTGAAAATTACATTAATTAAAGCAACATTTGATTTGAGTTACAATGGTTGATGCATCCCAGTGCATGCTGGGTTTTCACACTCCTCTGATCAAGGCCATTTTTTTTTCCTCATCACAAATCATCTGAAGTGTCACCTGTGCTAGGTCAGCTGCCTAATACTATATAGCCTTGTGATGAAGGAAACTGGCTCCTTCCAAAAGGCTGTGTTTCCAGGGTAACCATAAGCGGAGGCTGTGACACGCTAACAGAAGTGTTAACTGTTGGAGATTAAACTCCGAAACACCAACAATGGTTTCTGATGGCACAGTGTGGGGTCACAGCATGCATTTTGTTTTACAGCGAGGTAAGAGACGATGCCCACGGCAGTGCTGAGAATTTTAGACCGCATGTTTTATTTACACACAACTCCTGATGACTCGGAAATGTCAGGTCACATCTCCAGGGTGCTCAATTATGGACTGGTGCGGCTAAAGAAGAATAGTGCGTAGTCTTTTTATTGTATATCTCAGTATCTGGCTATCCCAGAGAGAGCTTCCTTAAAACATTCACATCAATCCATGCTCTTCTTTTTAAAACTTTTGTTACGAGCTTTTTTCGCTTTTGTCTTTTAGGATGACTGTTTATCCCCTAACTGCATATATTAAACACCCACATACATGCCACATTTCACTCCAAAAAACCTGTGGTATATTTATCAAATCACTTCTGTCTCTATTTATAAAACATCTTTTAAACAAGTATACTTCCACACCTCTGTTTTCTCCCACACTATGTTCTTTTTCTAAAGTCTTTGGTTCTCTCTCTCTCTCTCTCTCTCTCTCTCTCTCACACACACACACACACATGCGCGCAGACACACACACAAACGCATGCACGCATTCACACACATACACACACACAGTCTCATACCTCGACCTAAAGAGCCGTCCTAATCTGATCTGTAGACTCCGGTCTGTCCTAACCACATTCTTACATGAGAGCATTGCTCTCTATCCAGACAAATCAAATCAGCTACTGTAAATGAACAGTCGGAGAGTGTATGTGCTCTTTACAAATATCCCCTCCTGAATGGATGAGTTCAGATAAATTCATTTGCTACCAACAGCATCTATCAGTGGAGACTACCGAAGATAATTTAATTGCTCTCTGAGAGTTTGAACTGATCTGAGGTGTGAATAATAATGCTTTTCATATACTTCACCCCCTCAGACAGGCATTGAGTGCATTGGTGGCAGATATATATGTGTGTGTGTGAGCACTGATGCATGTCTGCCTATATAGTGTTACGGCCAAAAGTTTGAAAACCTAGATACATATTAACATAAAGGATCATTCTGATTTGCATTTCATGTTCATTTGTGGCAGTCAGTTTTGATTGTCTGGATTATGTCTGCCGTTTTCATGTTAATATGTTTTGTGTGCTGTCTCAGAGCTGGTGCAAACAATGCCAAAATGATGTTTTTTTTCTAATCATCTACTAATTTTGGTTCAGTGGAGATTCAAAGTTTAGCAAATAAACAGCTGAACAAAAAGTTGATTGTCAAGATCAATTTATGAAAACTTACAAAAATAAAAAAGATGGTAACAAACTGCATAACTAGAAAACAATTTAAAAGCCAAAAGTATAATTTTTTTTTTAAATCAGAAAATAGTTATTTACGAATATATTCAATAATTAATCAATAGTAATTCCATTTATTTTAGTTCTATTTGATTCCATTAAATTAAATTTAGTTAAGTTCAACTTTAAAGCAAACCTAAAGCCTAGAAACCATTTCTAGCTTGTTTTCCAAATTTTAGGTCACAATCATTGACACATCCATGCTCTTATAACTGGCATGATGGATTTCTGCCTTTCTCAATCCATCTTCCTTCTCTCTCTGGCTCTTGCAGATGGCTGTCCTAACCGATGTAATGGAAATGGACAGTGTCTGCTAGGTCAAAACAGCTGGCACTGCGAGTGCAAAACTGGATGGAGAGGCACGGGCTGCAGTGTCGCCATGGAGACTTCATGTGCAGACAACAAAGACAATGAAGGAGGTGAGAGATCTTTTGTTTACTCTCTGGGAACTTTGTGTCAAAGACTGCATGTTATTGGAACAGTCATATGTGCACAGGAACAGCTGCTGTGTGTATTTTTGGTGTATTTTACATAATTCCAAACGGAATTGAGCAAAGATATTTACAGATTTCACAGACATTTATCCTGTTTGCCATTGTTCCTGCAAACAGGTAGTCTAAACACAACCTTACACCATTAATTGAGCAAGAAGTTGCTGTCTGACAGAGTTTATTAGCACCACAGTGTTTACACTTTTCGAGGAAGTCATCCTATGAATGGCTTGCTTATAGGTGTCTCAACAAATTAAGCTGCCATAGGATAAAGTTTTTTAAACATCAAACAGATTACACCCCACAGCTTTAGTGTATTTCATTTCTCTGATGGAATGAGAGTGACTGTTTAGTACACTCAGTCGTTTGAGGTTTTGGAGGTAAATGTGCAATTCTAACCAGACTTGGCAACTTTCTGTCTGTCTGTATGTATATCTCTGTTCACAATTCTTATAAATTTCATAGGAATAAGCTAGCCTTTGAATTATGATGACTGTGCTCAGAAAATAAATAGAATTGGACTGTTGGCTTTCATCTGAAACAAGGAATTACAAAAAGGACGTCAGATGTTCTGCTGTAAGTAATTTAAATCAAAGCCTAAAGGTGAGGGAAAGAAGAAAGCACTTTTTAAACTCTTTGGTAAACGAATACTGGGACTGAGGTAAAATTCTAATCCCACATCTTTGTGTTCAAAACGAACGAGAACACTTTGATGAAACGGCCTCTTGTTCAACAGATGAAGAATGTTTCTTTTTCTTTTCTTTTTTTTTCAACAGAGAAGGAGATGAATAGAGAAATCTTTTGCAGCCTTAGGCAGCTCTGATTGATTGTGCACCATTGTAATATGACATTACTCATCACACCACTGTTTTGTTTCTTTTAGATGGTCTGACTGACTGTATGGATCCAGACTGCTGTATCCAAAGTCCCTGCCAAAACAGTCCACTTTGTAGAGGGTCTAGGGATCCCTTACAGGTCATCCAGCAGGGCCAGCACCCTGAGCAAAAAGTCCGCTCCTTCTATGACCGTGTCAAGATGCTAGTGGGCCGGGACAGCACACATATAATCCCTGCAGACAATCCCTTTAACGCAAGGTAACTTGCTCTACTGCACACAACAACTTCCCACCTGCTTAGGTGGGAAGTGGGTAATTGTCATGTCTCCTGCATTGTATGGTTGGAGAAAAATGAAATATCCACTGAAGTACACACAATTTGTTGAGAGAACATTGAATGCTGAGATAGTTATTGTCAGTTTGTTTCGTAACCCTGAGCTATTTTTGAGGAACTATATTGATTGGTGCTACTGCATCTTCCTGTCTCTTTCTACTGTTTATTTCATAGAAAGACTGACAGATTAGTTGTCTAATGAGAAATGTATGATCATTTTTTTTTATTTTTTTTATTTATGCTATCTCTTTGGATATATTGGTTATAGATGTCATCTTGTTTGTTCTGTGTTCTCCAGTCTGGCATCACTGATCAGAGGTCAGGTAGTGACTACAGATGGAACCCCGCTGGTGGGAGTTAATGTGTCATTTGTCAAGTACCCCCAGTACGGCTACACCCTCACACGCCAGGATGGAACGTAAGTTCAATGTAGTTCTTGTACGGACCAGAGTTGTATGCCATTCAGAATGGAATTGATAATACCACTTAAATAATTCCAGTTTAATTCCTGAATTCGAATTGAGGTAGCAAAGTGGATGCATAATCGCAATTTGAATTTTAATGTAAGAAATTCATGTAACTGATTTTTAACTAGAAAAGGATGGACGGTTGGATAGATGGATGGAACCCACATCCAAGCAACAAACTACCCTTTCCCCGCTGAAACACTTTGATTATTTCTGCCGCCAATCCTTATTTTGTGACTTACTTGTTTACATAAGCTTCTAGTGATTTAGAGAGCTGCATGCTAAATGAACAAATCTTTATTAGATTCATTTAGAGCAGAGCAAACTCAGTCTTTCCATTGAAATGACTGCAATATATTAAAACAATTAATTATCCCTCCCAGCGAAATGGCATCTTTTAATGGTTAAAGCATTCAGAATGTAATAGCGCTATCAATAACCGAGAATAACACAAGTGCTTTTTTTGCACTCTGTTTGCCTTTCCCCCTTGCTTTCTCTTTGTGTCATTAGATTTGACCTCATTGCCAATGGTGGAGCCTCTTTTACCCTACGCTTCGAGCGAGCTCCATTTCTGAGTCAAGAACGCACGGTCTGGCTCCCTTGGAACATTTTCTATGCCATGGACACTCTGATGTTGAAGACAGAGGAGAACACCATCCCAAGCTGTGACCTCAGTGGATTTGTGAGACCTGATCCTGTTGTAGTGGCCTCCCCCCTTTCCTCTTTCTTCAGTTCCAGGCCAGGAGAGAGGTCCATCATTCCAGAGACACAGGTGTGATGAGATCCTTGGTTCCTTGAGACCTCCATTACTGTAATTAGCAGATTAATGCAGTTTGCACTGATGGGATTCTTCAGTTAGACTTTACCCTTCAATTTTGCTCATTTTAGTGTCCCAAATATTGTTCTTTTTTCACTTTATTCATGCGCCCTGAGCACTCTCTCTTAAATTAGCTGACAGGTTGTTAACCTGACAAAACTCACAGGTCATCCCTCATCAACCACTTTCACTCTAATTATACTCTTTCAGTTTTTTTGGCATTTCCCTGTCCTCTCATCTTTCTTAGTCTTTCTTCTGCCCTCTGACCTTCTTAATAATTTTCCTTTTTTGTTTGAAAATACCCTTTTCCTATGACATGAAAGTCATTCCTCCATCTGTCCACCAGGTTCTGCATGAGCAGCTAGAGATTCCTGGCACCAGTCTGAAGCTCTGTCACCTCAGTTCCCGGACCTCAGGTTACCGCTCCTTGCTCAAGATCACCATGACTCAAGCCGTGGTGCCCCTCAGCCTAGTCAAAGTCCATCTGATGGTTGCTGTGGAGGGCCACCTCTTCCAAAAGTGGTTCCACGCCTCACCTAACCTCGCTTACACCTTTATATGGGACAAGACTGATGCATACGGTCAGCGTGTCTACGGCCTCTCTGATGCAGTGGGTAAGCACACACTATCGATTGTTATTAGCACACATGCTCCAACACAATTTCCCCATAAATGTTATCATCCCATTACAGTCGTTGTTCTTAAAAAATGCTCATGTTTTTGACGCAGAGTCGCTTGCTGTTAATCAGTGATGCACCTAAATTTCGCCAACCGCATATATTCCATTTCCTTTTATTGATTCCGGCCCAAACTGAAAATTCATTTTCATCTGAAACAGTTTTGAAAGGCTGAAATAATTGACCAAAACAGTGATGTTTAATTTGCACTTCTCAGATGGCACTTTTTCAGTGTCTATTTTGTGCACATGAACCGATCATCTCTTCCTCTTTACTGCTAGTTATTAGGGGTGTCGAAATGAATCGTTTCTATGATGCATCGCGATGCAGACGAGGACGATTCGGTATCGGTTCAGTAATAGACCATAACCGATTATAATGTACTGACGCTTTTCTGACATCATTTGTCGCGTACTGTACGTGCTTTGTCGCGGTAGCATACTATGGCAGATGGAGGCGAGACGCGAGTGCGAGTAATTAAAAATGCTCCAACTACTTTAAAAACCTACATCTGAGCTTATTTCAGCTTTTATGAACAACCTGGTAAGCACGACCTGGAGAAGACACATGCTGTATGTCACGCACAAATAAAATATGCAGGGGTTAATACCACTAACTTGAGAAACCACGTCAGCTGTTTTCACCCCAAGCTGTTAACGCCTGGCAGAGCTACTGTCTCATGTATGTCGTGGATGAATGGCAGCTATCACTTTTAGTATTTACTTTTGTGTGTTCTAAATGCTCCTGTTGTCTTCTGTGCCCAGACTTGTGTTTTGTTTGATGCTTGATGCTTGATGCATTCAAGAAGCGTGTTTTCTTTGAGCAGGTAAAATTGAAGGTTCAGTTCATATATCTGACTGCTTGCATTCATTGACAGAATTGTATACATGTGAAGTCAAATTTAAAATTGAGGATGCAGTACATCGTGATATCAAATTGAACTGAATCGATGACATGATAATCATAATCGCACCGAACCGTGAGAACAGTGTAGGTTCACACCCCTACTAGTTATAGCACGAAATATACATGAATGAACATCAGAAGGTATGTAGAAAGAAACAGTACAACTTACTGAAATCTGTCTTGTCTCATGTAATCGCTTAATCAGTGTTTCATATGCAGAATGACATCAATAAAACCGCTTGTATGTATAACAATCTGTCACGTAACTACTTTTATCTCAGGAAAGCCATTTAGTGTTCATAGCTGAATATGTAGCCTTTGCTGCAGTTTAATTGCTTATATACAGCTTCGTTTTTGAGTGTTGATTAGTAAATAAATTTTATTAATTATTTGATTATTAAATAAAATGTATTTTTGGTTTTGGTTTTAGGCTAAACAAAAAACTTTAATTTAGGTTTTGGTAAAAAAAAAAATATTTTTGGTGCATCACTACTGTTAATACAAATTGTTTGGCGGATGATTTTCAGTTCATAACAATTACAGAAAAGGAATGTAACCGTAAAATGTAAGTTATGCGCTGGTAAATGCATAAAACACATCACTCAAGTGCATTAAACTGCACAAATGCTGTCAGCACTTGACGTGGTACCCGGCCCACATTAAACTCTGCTCTTATAGTTAATGGTAAGTGCTCTCATGCTTTGGAGAACTTGAGTCGTGCTTTTTTCCCACCGCACCATTTTTCAAATTCGTCTTGTCAAGGTTTTCACTACTGTAAATTACGTTACTGATAGATGGTCTCCGCGTCACAACACACAAATCTAGTGTAACTAATCCATTATAAAATTGTCATCCTCCAGACTGGCTTGTGACACTGCGAAATTCACCTGCCAAATATAAAATTTACCCACTTTTGCCAATTGGCGGTTGTTGATTTGGGACCCTGGCCGGCTGTGTTGACCGTTCAGCATCCTGGACACACATCAGTTAAACAGGAATGGTTAATCGGTCACTCTATTGACTGAACACACTGAGAGTTAACACATCAGACAGGATTTGTGCTCATCCGTGTGAACGTAGGTCCCAAGGATCATTCAGCCTGACCGTCCCTGTCAGAAAAACACACAGGTTCAGAGAGCAGCCGCAGTGAGCCGAGGGAAACGCTGAGAACAGCACTCTGTCTAGGGTGACCTCCTTATAACACCCACTAATCTCTCTTTGTCTTTCCCTTGCTTTCCCAGCCTGTCTACCTTCCAGCTCTCGATCTCTTAGGCTTCTTTATTATATTTTGGGGTTCTTATACCCACAGTCCCTCTCGCGTCTATGCAGCTATAAATTCTCACCTGCCTCGTTGGTATATATCCATATGTATTTATGCTAATGGCTTCATGGAGTTGTGATCCACTTTTCATGAACTGGAAGGAAAGTTTTTGTGGAAGCACAGATCTTGTAATGACCCTGTGGCAGCAGCACAGATCACACAGTCCTGTTTGAAAAGTGAAATCTGAAGTCATGTCCAGCCACAGGGTGTCTGAACAAATCATGTTCACACTTTACCAAGGTTCTTTGTGGTTGTGAAAGCACCCAAGCTGCAGTGATTTGTGAAGGCTTGCCCAGAACCTGATATGTCCTACTTCTGCCCAGCAGTCGGCAAAGCTGGAAAGAGAAATGTGATGATTGTTGCAGGGTCACTTATTGCTTTTGGTTGCCTCATATGTGTCTCTAAGTGCTGAATTTAAAAAAAAAAATTTTTTTTGTTAATTTAGCATGTGGTTTTCAAATAAATATTTATATTCTTCCTCACTATTTTCTTGCTAGATTCCCCATCCAATCTGCTTGCATTGTATGTAAATTAATCATCTTTAATATTGGCCTGTCATGTAGGTAATTAATTATATGCTGTTTTGATACATTTATCTCTATCTCTCTCTCTCTCTCTCTCACTCTCTCTCTCTCTCTCTCTCTCTCTCTCTCTCTCTCTCTCTCTCAGTCTCTGTGGGGTATGAATATGAATCATGTCTTAGTCTGGTGTTGTGGGAGAAGAGAACGGCTATGCTTCAGGGCTATGAGCTGGAACCTTCCAATCTGGGCGGCTGGTCTCTGGACAAACACCACATACTCAACCTGCGCAGTGGTATGAGCCTTCTGTTCTAATTTGGGGGCAAATGCATCTGTTATTCATTCATTCATTCATTAATTCATTCAGTCAATCATTCATTCATTATTTTTTTTTAGCACATTTTAGTTAATTGTTTCATGTTCATCAAATGATGCATTATTTTTTTATTTTTGTTTTTATTTATATATATATATATTAAATGCATTATAGCTGTTTCTTGACCACCAAATCAGCATATTAGAATGATTTCTAAAGGATCATGTGACACTGAAGACGAGTAATAGACCTTAGTCAAGTTTGACACCATATTGAACTTAACGCAGATGAAAACGAGTCTGTGAAGGACAAATGTATAAAGGTTTTATGTAATTTTTGCCTACTAAAAGATTTTGTTTTTTGGAAAGATCTTTTTGTTTTTTGTTTTTTTGTCAGCTGAAAATCAGTGTGTTGTTAAACAACAGTGCAATCTATTTAACACACTCTATTCTATCCCTCACAGCCTTGATTTCAATTGTAATAATACATTATGACTATTTTTACTATATTTTTGATCAAATAAATGCAGCCTTGATGAACACAAGAGACTTTTTTCAAAAATATTTCAAAGATTTGATCATTTCGTGAACTCTGTTGTGTAATAAGTAACTATACTCATTTCAAATTAGAGTCTTGATTGTCACTGGTTAAACTGTAAAATAACTTTTTCCAGACCAGTCTCAGACCAGCTGAGTCTGAGATTTGGAGTGAGGGGAGGGCCTTACCTCTGTGACACACTGAAAATCTGATGCAATGTAATCCTTGGCTGTTTTTAGTGGAATAGCCTCCTCTTTTGATCAATAATTTAATGTAATCCCCTGAAAATGTGGTTGTTATGTTCATAAATGGCTCAGGTAAACCACTTTTACTAAAATGGTCTTTTGAAAATGGCACTTTCTTTTTTTCCATTTAAATAGTTATTGTTTCTTTATTTGTCTGACACCAGGCATCCTTCATAAGGGCAGCGGTGAGAACATCTTTGTGTCCCAGCAGCCACCCATCATCACAAGCATCATGGGTAATGGGCGTCGGCGAAGCATCTCATGCCCGAGCTGTAATGGCCTGGCTGATGGAAATAAGCTGCTGGCACCTGTAGCCCTGGCAGCAGGCATTGATGGCAGCCTTTATGTCGGAGACTTGAATTTCGTACGCAGAGTTTATCCCAACCTCAATACCACGCGCATACTGGAGCTCAGGTATTGAAAAAGGGCCAGAGGAGACTTTTATTTTATCTCAGATTTTATAAAAATAAAAATAAATTATTCTTATATAGGTATACTCTTAAATTAAATATACAATATATATTTGCCATCTCATCGTATTAGCACCATAATTGTGATTCTTGTTCTTTTCTTCATTTACAGAAATAAGGATTTTCGACATAGGTGAGCCTCTAACTTTAAGTTTGGTTGGATTATTCACTCAATATAATGATAGAGCAACACATTATAGCTAATTACATAATTGCAGGACTGACTCCGTAATTACCTAATTTTTCATAGTAACAACCCGACTCATAAGTACTTCCTGGCTGTGGACCCAATCTCCGGGGCTCTGTTCATCTCTGACACAAATTCACGTCGAATCTACAAGGTGCGATCACTCACAGGGGGAAGACTTTTGGCCGACAATGCCGATGTGGTGGCGGGCACAGGAGAGCAGTGCCTCCCTTTCGATGAGAGATGCGGGGACGGGGGAAAAGCTGTAGAAGCCACTCTCATGAGCCCCAAAGGTGAGGTGGAAACATTGAAGAATGCCATAGCAAAAGTTAAATCAGTTGTTTTAGTTTTAAAGCTTATTGCATGGGTTATCCCCTTCACATCAGTTGAAATCACGCTAACATCTTCACACTTGTCTGAGGTGAAGAAATGTTTCTGCAGGCTGTCTTTACATCTGTTTCCTTTGTAGGAGTGACACCTAACAAGGATAAAAAGAGCTTTATCCTCCAGCTGCTTCCACAATCACAGAGAACGTTCAACCTTAAGCTATTAATTAATTTCTGAATGTGCTATGGGGAGTGCGAGTCTCTGGCTTCGATTATTGGAGTCTCTTGGTATTCTCTCTCTCTCTGTCTGTCTTTCAAAGATAATTTTACTTAATGTGCTGGCTCTTTTAACTCTCAGATGTTACAGTTCAGAGCTGTGAGTGAGCATATTTCTGTATTATACAGACTTTGTGTTTAGGTAGATCAAATAGAAAGAAAAATCACAGTAAGTTTTCTTGAATATTTCATTTTCTCCTAGATCAGTGGTTCTCAACTGGTTTGGGCATGGAACCCTAATTTTTCCATGGTCATTAAGCCATGACCCTATTTTTTTGTAAAATACATATATATATATATACAAATATATTAATATATATTTCCAAACATTCCTTTTGCCATTCATTTTGTTAATCCAGTGAGATTTTTGTATGCACAAGGAGTCTGACAACAGCCGGTATGATCCACATGGAGATCTGATCATCATCATCGATCACATGATTACATGAAGAAACTGAAAAAACTGAGACAGACTAAATCCAGAAGAACTGTGGCAACGTCTCCAAGACGCTTGAAGAAACCTTCCTGCAAAGCTACCTGAAAAACTATGTTCAAGTGTACCTGGACAAAAGCTGTTTTAACAGCAAAAGGTGGTCGCACTAAATATTGATTTGATTAAATTACATTTTTGCACAAGTGCCTAAAGATTTTCACAGTACTGTAGCTTTGCAGGACGGTTTCTTTATTACTCGGTCAGTTGTCTCATTTGTGTTTAGTTTTTCTGCTTAAAGAGGAGTAACATCTGAGACAGAGATGATAAGTAAACTGAGAACTTGATTAATTCTCCTGAGCTATGAAAGAGCAACATCTGAACAATTACATTTTCCTCTAGAGATTCTCATTAGCTTGTTGTATATAAACTGAAATTAATTTGAAAGGGTTTATACTAGTTTATGAATTTTAATATTATGTGCACCAATGATTATAAATAAAATAAGAATGTATTTAAAAACATAAAAAACGTATTGTAAATTTGTATGAATATAATTTCTGCATAAATGCAATGGGTGAAGTTCAACATAAACTGGACTTAAAGCGCAACATATTCAACCGAAACAAATATATAGCAATGAAAAAAGAAAGATAAAGGTGCAATGATAAGTTAGAGCAGGTTTTCAAAGAGAAATCCAGGTTTGGTATAAGGAAAAAATAGCCAGTCTGACACCAAACTGTCAAGGATGTCACATTTTCTGTATGTGACGTTGAATTTGAGCAGCTGGAGTGAGAGAGAGAAAGTAGAGAGGTGACAGACTACACAGGCCTCATTACTGATTCCCAGATGACTTCACAGTGAAAAGACTCAGTCAAGTGCACTCAGTCTCTCCCCTCATGCTATTTGTCTCCCTGTCTTTTTGTTCAAAGTCCCTCTGCACCATACACCTACACAGGTCCATTTTATGAACATCTTCTTGTCAGCACTTCGAGATATTCTCGTCTGCTCTGCCTTCTGTGTCTGATAAGGGGAATTGATGAGTTGACACAGGAGTGACGCTTGATGGACGTGTATTATTTGCTAGCTTATATAGGACAGGGACTTGGGAGGGAAAGACAAATTGAGAAGAGCCTGAAGATAAACTTAGAACAGGTTGAAACCAGATCAAAGATTCACTTGGTCTGATCATTAAGAACCACAGAAGACAAAAATAAACAAGTCTAACAGGCAAAGGGTTACTGTGTCTTTGTCACCCCTGAACTTCCTAGCTGATTCTTTACCTGTTTGTTTCTCTTTTCAGGTATTGCTGTAGATAAGAACGGGCTTATGTACTTTGTGGATGCCACCATGATTAGGAAAGTCGATCAAAACGGCATCATCTCTACTCTGCTGGGTGCAAACGACCTCACTGCTGTGCGCCCACTGAGCTGCGACTCCAGCATGGATGTCAGTCAGGTCAGCATGTCGACAGCCCATGTTATAAATTATTTGCAGTCAGAGACAGGAACCTGGATGGTTCATTTGATCACAAAATCTACTTAAATCTTCAAAACAGACCCTCAAAGCTAAACATGCAGATATGCAAGTATTAATCATGTCTAGCAGGCTTGCAAAACCTTTATCAGAAGCCCAGAAAATGATGCAAGAAAAGTCCTTGGTGAATCTGAAAGATTAATTTCAACTTTAATTCATTTTTTATCCAGGTGCGCTTGGAGTGGCCCACTGACTTGGCAGTAAACCCCATGGATAACTCTCTTTATGTGCTAGAGAACAATGTTATCCTACGCATCACTGAAAACCACCAAGTGAGTATCATCGCGGGGCGGCCTATGCACTGCCAGGTGCCTGGCATCGACTATTCCCTCAGCAAACTTGCCATCCACTCAGCCCTGGAGAGTGCCACGGCTATTGGCATCTCCCATTCAGGCGTGCTGTATATCGCCGAAACAGACGAGAAGAAGATCAACCGCGTGCGGCAAGTCAGCACCAACGGAGAGATGTCGCTGCTGGCTGGCGCTGTGTCGGAGTGCGACTGCAAGAACGATGTCAACTGTAACTGCTTTGCAGGAGACGACGGTTATGCTACAGATGCCAGCCTCAACTCCCCGATGTCTCTGGCTGTCTCACCGGATGGCACACTCTACATTGCAGATCTCAATAACATTCGGATCCGCGCTGTGCGCACTAACCGACCAGGACCTTCAGCGCTGGGGCTATATGAGGTCGCGTCCCCTCAGGAACAGGAGTTGTATGTGTTTAACGAAGAGGGTCTCCACCTACAGACCATCAGTCTTGTGACAGGCCTGCCCCTCTACAACTTCAGCTATGGCCCTGATGGAGAACTGGCCACAGTGGTGGATAACTGCAATAATACAGTGAAAGTGCGTAGGGATGGGGCTGGGCAGGGTGGAGCGGGTCTGCTCAGGCTCATCCTACAGCCTGATAATCAGGTGGTTACGCTGGGACTGGATCCTGCAGGAAGCTTGCGCTCTATCTCTGCTCTCAACCAGGAGATCGTTCTGCTGGGATACAATGGAAACACTGGCCTATTGGCCACTAAGGCAGACGAGACGGGCTGGACAACCTTTTACGAGTAAGTGTTTGTGGTCTATGACATGTTGTGTGTACATTAAATTCTTCATCTACACTCAGCAGAAGTTATATGTAGTATTTTCTCTATGTTCCATTCAGCTTGGAGAGTCAAAATGCCCAACATTATTCTCAGAAAAGCACTTGAAAAAGAACTACATTTATATTCAAATCCACAGTTTGAATGGAAAATAGAAAGCTTTGACAAGATGAGGGTGTAAGATGTCACATGAACATGGCGGCACCTAGGGAGATACAATTCAATTCGATTCACATTTATTTGTATAGCGCTTTTCACAATACACATCGTCTCAAAGCAGCTTTAAAGAAAATGCATGAGCCTGCATTACAATTTAGAGTGATCTGTTATCAGAGGTAACTAAGTTATGTAGATACAAAGTTAATGATGAACATTCACTCTTAAGCAAATAAAATGCTGAAAAATCAATAAAATGAGTCAAAACTAACATTACTTAAGGATAAAACTTGATAGAACATCTACAGATGTTTGCAGAGACAGGTGTTTAAAACACTGCAAATGATCCTCTCTGGTGATTAAGCATACACTTGCTTACAAATGCTTGAATTGCACTTTTGTGTCTTTTTGCAGTATACCATTCAAAAGTTTGGGGAAGTATTTTTTGGAAAGAAATTAATACTTTTGTTTAGCAAGGATGCATTAAGTTTTAACTATAACATTTATAGTCACAAAATTATATTTCAAATAAATGCTGTCCTTTTGAACTTTCTGTTCATCAAACAATCCTGAAAAATGTAAAACAGTTCCCACAAAATTTAAAAATTCCTATCAAAATATTGAAAACTGTTTTCAACATTGATAATAATTAGACACAGTATGGTTAAAAGCTAAAGGACTGTCCTGTAGGACTATCATTTATTTAACTTTGAAAGGAACACTAGATAAATTTCTTTCCTGCCGATGTTCTGTTCCAACCTGGCAACACACCTGCCTTTAATTTCCAAGGGAACCTGAAGATCTTGATTAACTTTTTCAGGTGTGTTTGATTAGAGTTGGAACACTCTGCTGGAAAGTAAATCTCCAGGAAGAGGACAGAGCAACCCAGCTCTTGATAATGCACAATTCCCCACACTCCACTGCACTGGCATAGACATCAGCCAGACTGTGACAGATCTGTGGCAGGATCCAGATCTACTCCCTAATGTAATGTTACACACACAGAGAGAGAGAGAGAGAGAGAGAGAGATACAGGGATAACACTGAACCCATATGGAGTCAGTCATTGTCTACACATTACTAGGCCTTTCAGTCCTTTCCCTCTACTATTATAGGCTCTGTTAAGAACATCTACATTAAAAGTAAACAAAAGTTTGTTAATTACTTTACATTAGTATTAAAGAACTCAGAAGTGCATGATGTCTTTCTCTTTTTCTTAGATGGCTTGTTTTCAGTTGAGCTAACTGGCTTCTAAAATCAGAACTGCCTGACCTTCTAGGTCCAGCAAACCTTATTAGACTTGTTTTAAGCACGGACGCAATTTATTTATTTTTATTTTTTAGATGATTTTGGACATAATTATAATAAGTCCCCAGTGCTTTACTTTAATATGAACTTTAAAAATGGCTTTCCCTAACATTTAGTATATTTGCAGGTATGACAGTGAAGGGAGGCTAACCAATGTGACGTACCCCACGGGAATGGTTACAAGTCTGCATAGAGAGATCGAAAAATCCATCAACATTGACATTGAGAGCTCCAACAGGGATGATGACGTCACTGTTATCACTAATCTTTCGTCAGTAGAAGCCTCCTATACTGTTGTGCAAGGTATTTTTTATATATATATATATATGTGGGTTTTCATAAATCATTTTGAAAATGATTATGTGCTCAGTTTAGTTGGTTTAAATTTCGTTTCACTCTTTAACTTAATTGTTTTATATATCAGTGCCTACAAACTTACACGGCAAGACCCGACATTCATGTGGGAGGCTAGAAGCGAAAGTACTGTATGATTTAGTGCAGAAAACATCATTTGTTTTCTCTCCCAAGCCTAGCACTACAGTTGTGTTTTGCTGTGATGCATATCATTTGAGACAAATTCATTACCTTATCCCAAGTAAATATTCACCATCTTCATCTGTCCTCAACCACAAACCCCGCTTTCCCAAAGCTTATTTCATCTGTTGAGATGAAAGAACAAAAGACAAAGGGAGAAAGCAAAAATGTTTTACTTCCTTCCCATGGCAGACTAAACAAAAAAAGTAAAACTTCAAAACAATCAGACATAACACAGGATGGGGTAGGAACCTTTTGAAGGAAATACAGAGGATTTAGTCCAAGGAGAACGTCCCTCAGAGGATGCTTTTGAATCTAACCTTGACACGCTCATGAGGCGAATAATAAATTGACTAAATGCCTTTTAAAAGCTTCCTTATAAATTATAAGCGATATTATCTACAATTATGAACGTACCTTCTGCTCATAAATTAGTTTCATGGATTGTAATTTATTTATAGTGTGTGTTTTGAAGCATAATAAATGTTTGTGGCACTCTGAAACAAAGGGATTCAGGGATCCACATCATTTGTTATGAACAAAGCACTTCTCTTGTTATCTTTTATGATCCTAAGATAGACAGCCAGACTGTTCTTGAGCTGATAAATGCCCCACAGCCCTTTCATGAGTTTAAAATAAATCAAGCCTTTTTTGTTGTCGTCGTTTTGTCCTCTTGTCATGTTGATAATTTGTTATGAAACATTTTTTGCTCTTAATTTTATGGTAATTTTATATGTCACTCTATTGCCCCCTGCAGATCAAGTACGGAACAGCTACCAACTGTGTAACAATGGCACACTAAGAGTAATGTACGCCAATGGGATGGGAATCAGCTACCACACTGAGCCCCATATCCTGGCAGGATCAGTGAGTCCCACCATCGGCCGCAGGAACATCAGCCTCCCCACTGACAACGGCCTGAACTCCATCGAGTGGAGACTGCGCAAAGAGCTGGCCAAGGGCAAGGTTACTGTGTTTGGCAGGAAACTGCGGGTGGGCACTTGCTCTAAGATTTTAATTACTGTAATTATGTACATTATTTTCGCATTTCTGTACACATTGCAAGCAGAGTTGTGCAAGATTCCTGCTTGATCTGATAGATCAACTAATCAGTAACCAAATCATCTCACCAAATGGAGTGGTTTTCATGCCAAATATTTGTGCAATTTGCAGGCACATGGGCGCAATCTACTGTCAATAGACTTCGACAGGAACACACGGACGGAGAAGATCTATGACGACCACAGGAAGTTTACTCTGAGAATCACGTATGATGCCCAGGGCAGACCAGCAATATGGCAACCCAGCAGCAGCCTTGCAGTGGTGAATGTGTCGTACTCCAGTACAGGCCAGCTGGTGGGTCTGCACCGAGGCAGTATGAGTGAGAGAACAGAGTTTGACCCGCAGGGACGAATACTCTCACGCTCTTTTGTAGATGGAAAGGTGTGGAGCTACAGTTACCTGGACAAGGTGAGATTATTGATTAAAGTGAGGTAGGAATATTGGGTAACACTTTAGTTTAGGGTCCAATTCTCACTATTAACTAGATGCTTATTAGCATGCAAATTACTAGGATATTGGCTGTTTATTAGTACTTATAAAGCATATATTAATTCTTTATTCTGCATGACCATATTCTACATCTCTGAATCCTACCCAATACCTAAACTTAACAACTACCTTTCTAACTATGAATAAGCAGTAATTAGGAGTTTATTGAGGCAAAAGTCATAGTTAATAGTTAGTTAATAGTGAGAATTGGACCCTAATCTAAAGTGTGACCGAATATTGTTTTCATATTTTAATGGCTTTTATTTAGTCATTGAAATAAATACATTTTCAACACTATTTTGTACTTGCTTTCCAGTAAAATATTGAAATATCTTGAAGCATGTATTTAACACAATTTAGTGATATTCATGCATTGATGTAATTAAACTAACTAAACTAAAATTGTGTATCTTTTTGTTTTGTTATGTTTTGTTTTAAAAACACACCATATTATCCAAAATTCATTCAGTAATTGTTTTTTAATTGAATTATCCAAAATTCGGAGCACTATGATGCCTGATTTCATTTCGAATTATGACAGCTTGTTAAAGATGTTGTTGCTAATTAATATGAATGTGATAATGATGTTTTGAAAACATTTCTCTCTTCAGTCCATGGTGCTTCTCCTGCAGAGCCAGAGACAATACATCTTTGAGTTTGACACGTCTAACCGCATCACGGCTGTCACCATGCCCAGTGTCGCCCGTCACACCATGTTCACTCACGTCTCCATCGGCTACATACGCAACACCTACAACCCACCAGAGAGCAACGCGTCCATCATCTACGACTTCAGTGAGGATGGACGTCCCCAGGCCACATACTTCCTGGGTACTGGCCGCCGTGTCCTCTACAAATACGGCAAGCTGGCCAAGCTCTCAGAGATCTTGTATGACAGCACAGCCATCACCTTTGGCTACGATGAGACCGCAGGGGTGCTAAAAATGGTCAACTTGCAGAGCGGTGGCTTTTCTTGCACGATTCGCTATCGTAAAATGGGTCCCCTTATCGACAAACAGATCTATCGCTTTTCAGAGGAAGGTATGGTGAACGCACGCTTTGACTACACCTACCATGACAATAGTTTCCGAATCGCCAGCATGAAGCCGGTGATCAGCGAGACGCCACTTCCTGTGGATCTGTACCGCTATGACGAGATCTCCGGTAAAGTGGAGCACTTTGGAAAGTTCGGAGTCATCTATTACGACATCAATCAGATAATCACCACTGCTGTGATGACCCTCAGCAAGCATTTCGATGCTCACGGGCGAATCAAAGAGGTTCAGTATGAGATCTTTCGCTCTCTCATGTACTGGATGACGGTGCAGTACGACAACATGGGCAGAGTAATCAAACGAGAGCTAAAGATCGGCCCGTACGCCAACACCACGCAGTACCGCTATGAGTACGACGGTGACGGACAACTCAGCGGCGTCAAAGTGAACGATTGGTCCACTTGGCGCTACAGCTACGACTTAAACGGCAACCTGCATCTGCTCAACCCGGGGAACAGTGCCCGACTCATGCCGCTCCGCTATGACCTTCGAGACCGCATCACACGGCTCGGTGACGTGCAGTACCGTCTGGACGAGGATGGTTACCTCAGCCAAAGGGGCGGCGATGTGTTCGACTACAACTCTAAAGGCCAGCTGGTGCGCGCCTACAGCCGTGCAGCTGGAGGATGGAGCGTGCAGTACCGTTACGATGGGCTCGGACGCAGGGTGTCTACTAAGAACAGCCTGGGTCAGCACCTCCAGTTCTTTTATGCTGACCTGAACAACCCGACTCGGGTCACGCATGTGTTCAACCACTCCAGCTCGGATATCAGCTCTTTGTACTATGACCTGCAGGGCCATCTGTTTGCCATGGAGGTGAGTAGTGGGGAGGAATACTACATCGCCTCTGACAACACCGGTACGCCACTGGCGGTGTTCAGCAGCAACGGGCAAATGATCAAACAGGTGCAGTACACTGCTTATGGGGAGGTGTACCACGACTCCAACCCTGAGTTCCAGCTCGTCGTCGGCTTCCACGGAGGGCTTTATGACTCACTAACCAAGTTAGCGCATTTCACGCAGAGAGACTATGATGTTTTAGCGGCCAGATGGACATCGCCTGATTACACCATGTGGCAGAAAATCGGCAAAGATCTGGCACCCTTCAACCTGTACATGTTCAAGAACAACAACCCGCTCAGTGACATGCTGGATGTGAAGAATTATGTCACAGGTGACTTTATGATTTTATGATTGGGTGCCTTTGCAGCTTTGCCAGCTTATTGGTTTTTTTAGGGCTGTCAGTTTTATATGTTAATTTAGTTCTTTAAGTCTTTTTTTATTTTTTATAATGTAATAAAATAAATACAGGTTTTTCTTCTAATGTTCAATGATATGGAAATAATAAAAAAAATTTATTCAGAGACGTAATCGTAATGCACATCACATACACTACCATTTTTTAAGAAGTCTCTTATGCTTACAAAGGCTGCCATTATTTAATCAAAAACAGTTTTATTACTTTATTACTATTAATTACATTTATTATAACTTTAAATGTAAAATTCTCAGCATCAATACTCATTCTAAGATGAAATCATTCTAAGATGCTGATTTGGTGCTCAAGAAACATTTCCTATGATTATTTCTAAACAAAATTTCGGTAACACTTTATTTTATACAGTGTCCTTGTTACACGTTACATATAGTTACTGTAGTAATAACTATAAATTATGCATAATTACATACAACTAGCCCTAAACCAAACCCAGGAACACTTTATTTTACTGTGTCCTTGTTACACGTTACATGTAGTTACTGTATTAATAACTATAAATTATGCATACATTCATTCAACTAACCTTATCCTAATCCTAACCCTATAGTAAGTACATGTAGTTTATTAACATTACACTGTACTTAAATGTATAATTACAATGTAACACGGACACCTCGAAATAGTGTTATCTAAATTTCTTATTAAATGTTAAAAACAGTTGTGCTGCTTAATATCTTTGTGCAAACAGTGATAGTTTTCTCAGCATTCTTTGAAGAATAGTGAATAGTATTTATTTCTAATAGAAATATTTTGTAACATTATAAAAGTCTTTGCTGTAACTTTGATCAGTTTAATGTGTGAATAGAAGTATTCTTTTTTTTTTATTATTAATATATATGTAAAGGCAAATAATGCAATTAATTTGTTTCAGGATTTTACTTGATTGACAGCCCTAGTAAAATGAATTACCATTTTTATTGCAAAATCACAGCTTAAACGCTCCTTTTCTATATATATTTCATTGCAGATGTGAAGAGTTGGTTGGTGATGTTTGGCTTTCAGCTCAGCAACATCATCCCAGGCTTTCCCAGACACACACTTTACTTTGTGGATCCGCCATATGAGCTCCTCGCCAGTCAAGAAAGTGAAAACGGGCAGGTGAGTCACTACCTTAATACCATAGTAAATCTTCAGAGGAATTACTTTTGTATTTCCAAGAGTAGCAGGTCGGTGAATATTGTACTATGCGATCTTGCTTGCATTTACCAAGGCCTTAAATTGTCTTCTTGCAGCTGATAACCGGAGTTCAGCAGGAAGCCGAGCGGCACAGCCAAGCTTTCATGGCTCTGGAGGGACGGCTTCTTGACAAGGAACGCAAGACCAAACACGAGAAACTGGGCCACTGGTTTGGCACGAGTACCCCCATCATTGGAAGAGGAGTGATGTTGGCGGTGAAGGAAGGCCGCGTGGTCACAGGGGTCTCGAGCATGGCCAGCGATGACAGCAGGAAGGTGGTTCTAGTGCTAAATAGCGCTGTCTACTTAGATGGGACGCACTACACTCAGGACGGCCTTGATTGTCATTTCTTTGTGAAGATAGGCTCAGCTGACAGTGACCTTCTAGCTTTGGGACTCACCAATGGACGCAAGGCACTGGAAAGCGGGATCAACGTGACGGTAAGCGGCCGATCGCGGCGTGGGGTCACCGTCGAGTTCCGGGTTCCATCTCTGTCTCTGAGCGTACGTTACGGCTTGGCGTCAGACGTGCTGGATGAGGAGAGAGCCCGGCTGTTGGAGTTGGCGCGGCAGCGGGCGCTATCGGGCGCCTGGTTACGAGAGCAGCAGCGGGCGCGGGATAATAAAGAGGGAAGCCGCTTGTGGACTGAAGGAGAGAGACAGCAGCTCCTTTCAACAGGGAAAGTGCAGGGGTACGACGGGTACTACATTTTACCAGTGGAACAGTACCCTGAACTAGCAGACAGCAGTTTCAACATTCAGTTCCTGAGACAGAACGAGATGGGGAAGAGGTAACAGTCCAAATCGTTTTTTGTTTTTTTTTCTGTTTCTTTATATTTCGCTTTCTCTCGCCGCTTATACCTTTACAGTTTTCAGTTCTTTTTCTCTCTATCTTTTTCTCTCTCTTGCTTCGTCTTTCTCTTTTCCCCTCACTTTCTTTCCGTTATCTCCTGAACCCATGGAGAATAATTGAACTAATGGGGGAACTTACTGAACGCTGCAGGGACTTCTAAAAGAGGAACACTCAAAAAACTTTGTTAATACTGCCTCTGGCAAAAAAGAACAATTTGAAAGACCTCGTCTTTGTTTTTCAACAATGGACGTCAAAAAGCACTGATAAACTGAAAAACAAAACAGAGCTACTGTTGCTGAAATATGAAAAATCCCCTTTTTAAAAAAGAATAGATATTTTTACCCATATTTTTTGGGTTACTGAGAGGATGTTGGTGCCAGATGGTACCCTTGTGATGGTGGGATCCGGATCGGAGAGGTGCTGCGAGTCTCATGCGCCCCTGGAGAGGTCAAAACTGAGGAGTAACATCCATCAAGACAAATGTCAGTCTCAGGCCTCATATTCTTCAATTGCCACAGCAGCATATTCCATCGTCTACAGACTGTTTCTTCAAGAGAATTCCAGTGGAGTAAAAGTGATGAGAAAATCCAAGTCAGACATAGTTTGTTTTATCACTGATAGAGAAGTACTTGCATTGTATCAGATAACAGTGAAGTTCTGAGTGTGCTTTAGATGCGATAGTTTTGTACGTCCCAGTCGCATTAGAGTAACGAGACCTTCACCAAGGCACTTCTGTATAGAGATATCAGAAAAAGAAAAAAAAAACACTCACAGTCTCCAGATTGAAAGGTTACTAGTGTCAGAAACTATTTATTTTTACTTAGTTTGTTTTCATTTTTATCATTCATAGTACTATATGACAATCATAAAGGAGTCACCGCTTTTAGCTACAAAGATGAACATTAATGGTTGAGTTTATTTTCCTTTGTATGATATGTAATAATTTTTCATTTTTGTATAAAATTTTCTTTTTTTGTTGCTTCAAAGCAAATTCTAGTCATGCACAGAAATTATTTATGTCAAGTGTTTTAAAATGGTTTATACTTTAAATAAAGTTTAAAAACTGTGAAACTTGTTTTTCAAAATATATCTGTATGTACAGTGTATAGATTTACCTTTATGCAGCACAGTAGAATATTGTTCATAATATCAACTTTTATATTTCTAACAGAAGGTGGCTTGTTATGTGCAAATCAACAGCTGGTATTAAAACACTAGAATTTCGTGACACTCAGATATCACAGATGAATAATATCGATGCCCCGTTTGATGTTCTGTTTTAGTTTTGTTTTTATGCAGAAAAGTTGCTGTACTAGAACCCAAACCATAGAAATGGATTTGTTCCACTGTGAAGAGACTCATTATGGATGTCATGATGTACCAAATCAGTATTGAGGGATGATTCTTACTCAAGTGAGACTCTTCTGAGACCTTACCAATAAATAGTTTAATTCATGCGAGTCTGGCTAGTCTCATGTATTTGTGAATTATGTCTTCACATATGTATAACATGTCATTTCTCCACAGCTCATGGGGTGGACTATTTCTTTCCCTTACAAAAAGTAACCATGATAACCATAGTTTCTGCTAAAATAACAGTTTTTACTGTGGTAATAGAATGGCTTATTGGATATGCAATATGGTAATGAACATGTGCTATTGTAATAGCACGGTATTCTTTATAGCTGTAATCTGCTATATGTAAAGTATTACTTAGCGTCTGATACACTGTTTGAAAGAGATTCCATCTGACATTTTTATGGTTTGCAACAGTAACAATAACCCGAAAACTCGTAAAAGGTGCAAAAAAGGTGGTAAAATGAAGTGCTGCCTTCACACAATCAAACACTCGAGATTATAAGTAGGCCTACTATTCATAATCATCAACACACTTTCTATTAGTAATAATAATCATAATGTAATAATGATTTGTTATTATTATTATTATTATTATGACTGCTATTATTATTCGTGCGCCTTACAAAACTTTAATAATGAAAGTGAAATGTATGAATTTAGAGGAATGAGAAAAAGTGACCTAAGCCCTTACACACACTAACACACAAACTAACAGTATATTTCTTGACATTGAAATCTGATTTGTATGCAGTTTTACTACGATTGAAATCATGACACAAGATTAGTGATAGTGATCATATGTATGTTTGCAGCCTGTAGGAAACTTGGATTATCGAATGGAAAGTGTTGCATGTGCCGCAATCTAAGCAGTCTTTTATTTTGAAGCTACGGGTCTTTTATTATGAAGTTAGCTGAAGCTACAGGAGGAGGTGAGCTTTTACACGACCACGCATATGCTTATGCTTAGCCAATAGGAGATGCCTTTTAAAAACTTGAATGACAAGGAAGGAAAGGTGTAGCGTTGTCACCTGGTGAATTGTCGTAATCTTTTCAACATGGCAAGCAGCGGTAAGTTTGTTTTCATCTAAATGTAAGCAACATACTTTCAGAGAATTAAAGAAAGCGATGTGTGAAACTGCAGACCTGTGCAAAACTGTGTTTTCTTCTTTCACTCCTTTCTTCCTACAGTAAACAACATGAGCATCTGTTTTCGTTCTCTGTTGTAGTCAGGGTGACAGTGCCTATGCGCACCTTAATAAACACTTCCATTATCTCAAAATTCTGAACGTTAATATATTTGCTAATATTCTGTGGTGCACGTTCTCTCAAATCAAATGTATTATGTTACCTTTCCTAATGCTTGCCTGTTGTCCTATTCTTTATTTTCGTTATTGTTTGCTATCTCATCTTGTGACGTAATGATGACTTGCAGAAAGTTCTGGATTTTGCATTGTATATAAAAACATGAACAATATTCTGGAACATCCAGCCATCGAAACAATTTAAACCAGTAAATAATCATAAGGTAACCAAACAAGTTACAAAAGAAACAAACGAAAAAATAAAAAAGGGTTTTTATAATACAAAATGTATTTAATTAATTAATTAATTTTCTAAAGTAAAAGTGTAAAGGCTGTTATGTGAGCTATATCATCATAATCAAATCACTTTCATTGTCACTTAACCTTTGGTTAACCACGCAGGACAGGTGATATAAAAACACCTTGGGTGCGGCCGGGTATGCATATTCAGTTCTAGAACAAATACTTTTTTTTTTAAATTAAAATAACCTATTTGAAAACATCAATTAATGGATCAATCTCAACAAAAAAAAATCTAATTAACAATGTAGGTCTATAAGTATAAAATGCATGTACATTTTGTTTTCATTGTCTGATGTCTATTACTTGGGTCAATCAACAGTGTTTACTACATGACAGGTATGTAGACATTAACTGCATTTTCATTGACCTTATTTCCACATTCCTCTCTGCTATAGATATCTCCTACAGCGATCTCAAATCTCTCTTGGAGAAGGGCTCTGGATTTGTGGTGGATGTGCGCACAAAAGATGAGGTAGACAGAGGGCGTATTCCAGGCTCCATCCACATTCCAGGTGATAGGGAAGATCCACAATCATAATTTATATAAAGTGCAATATTTGAATTTGAATGTAGGCTACTTAGTTATTTTTTTAAAGGTTACTACATGAAGCACATCTTTACGGTACAATTTACACAATGTTGTACAGTAAGGGGATTGGCCAAGTGTAAAAACAGGAGCTTCTTTTCTTTTCTTTTTCTTTTTGGTCCAATTTATTTTAGTGGAAAATGTCGAAAGTGACATGTCCCTGGACGCAGCTGAATTCCAGTCTAAGTTTGGCGTAAGTAAGCCATCTCTGGACTGCTCTGAACTGGTTTTCCACTGTCAGATGGGAAGACGTGGAGCTGTTGCCACAGAGAAAGCCAGAAGCCTGGGGTTCAAGCAGTAAGAAACTTGCCATCGCGATTTGTGAATGCAACATGCAACCATTGGGTTTTGCTGAAACTTTAACATTTCCTTCTCTCTCTTCAGTGCCCGGAATTATGCTGGGGGCTACAAGGAATGGTCAGAAAAAGGGGGCAAATGACAATCTTCAAAACGCTTATAAGATTTCATCTTAAAGAAAACAGAGATCAGGGACCTTTTTTACTCTAATTCAAATGAATGATACAATCTAAATATTTGTACATGTGTTTTAATAAAGTCTGATAACTAAAAATAAAATTATTGTTGTCCTTGTCTTTGGCTGTTTTAAAGTGCATGAAATAAAATGAAAAAGGTATTAGGTCCATATTGGTTCAGATTCAATAGCCGATGATTCAGTTACATTGTTTCCGATGCTTTTCCTCTTTTAATTGAGCATGCGCAGATCGCGCACCAG
This sequence comes from Rutilus rutilus, assembly GCF_951802725.1. Taxonomy (NCBI): domain Eukaryota; kingdom Metazoa; phylum Chordata; class Actinopteri; order Cypriniformes; family Leuciscidae; genus Rutilus; species Rutilus rutilus. The sequence goes on along the minus strand of NC_140219.1, from coordinate 20,247,093 downwards.
CCTTCACCCTGAAGCAGCAACAATTATCACTCAGTGAAATGTCGATATGATATGCAGCTAATTAATGGACACTTATAGTGATCTCTGTCAATCGTTCGGGTAATATTCTGTGATTACTCCTTTTTTCTCTAAATGGTTGAATGTAAAGATGTAATATCAGTGTTTGAATCACACGGTGAATTTTAACTAGTGTATGCCTGATTCAGATAAGTAGTCATTGGAGACCGTAACGTGAAAACTGCTGTAGTTATGATGATGACTCACATGAGCTCTCCATATGTAGTGTGCCCCTCTGGGTGGGGCCGTTGCTGCACGCGGCCTCCAGGCTGAAGAACACCGACCGGCTGAAACGAAGAAAAGTTTACCGTTTAATCCAGCGTCAGTTAGTAAGCGTCACCTTGCATTTTAATCTCAGTTTTACTTTATTTTGGTTAATCTTAACGTTATGTTGACAGATGAACAACAGGGTCGGCTGCAGTACATGTGACAAACCCACATATGTGTACCCAGCTGAGCTCAAAGAGATGGTCCGATATGCCTTTCCAAAGGACGTCTGTGACTACGACGACCCCTGTCACGAAAATGTGAGAGCCCGATGAAGTTGATGCTCGTTCTTATAGATTTGCACTCAAATAGTCTATGGATAACACAACTGATTCACCTTTGTTGCAGGTTGTTGCCGTCACTATGGAAGACTTTAAAATGATGGAGTTCTCTTGTTCTGGAATGGATTTGCCAGTTAAACTGCAGTTGCAGTAGATCTAATGGTTCAGAATTGTGTTATGACCATAAAATAATGTAAGGTTTGATAATTTACTATGTTTAAAGTAGGCTAACTTTATATAGGCCTATGTAAATAGTTCGGTTTCCTTAAATAAATAGGCTTTTGTAATATTTTTTTTTCTAAACATTTGTTAATGTTATAATATAGCATAGCCTCATTTATTACCGCCAAGTGTGAGTTTGTGTTTCACTGCAAAACCTATCCTTTGCGTAACAGACTGTATGTGCAGGTGCATAAAATAGTATTTATCTTAAACGTTTTGTTGTAGCATTATTTGTTTAGTGTTTGTTGTTGTAAGAAAGTGAACGACTCTGACAGTCCAGCACTGAGCTGCTGGACACCATGGCAACGAATACACAACCTACACGAACAGTTAAGCAGTCGAGTTAGTTCTATTAGCCTACTGACTGTTTAACACAAGGCATACACAATTCGAGGTACGTATATATTGAGCCATATATAATAGTGAACGTATAATGCATACTGGTGTAGGTTATCTGCTAAATGCAATCATAGCGTGATGATCTGCATAAACTAGTTTGCACGGCTGCGCTCATGTTTCCACATTCAGATCTTTTTCTATTCCTTTTCTTCCATCTTAGTGTGTATCAAACTTTAGAAAATGACTTCAGAAGGGAAATCTGACATGGAGCGGATTGGCATCTTTAAAGAGTTGGGATACATCTCAATAGGGGACAAATATACACCTTTTATTTACCGTAAGTGTAACGAACATATTCAACTTTATTAACAGTTGGTGGCGCACAGGCGCAGTGTGAGTTTGTTGCGAAGAGCGCATTGACCACGGTAACTTGCTTCAAAATAAAAATGTTATGGTCACTAGGTACAAAAGCTGTTACTGGGGTGGTACCTTTTCGAAAGCTAAATGTTTAGTTACTAGTGTGTACACTTTAGGTAGGCTAACTTACTAATATGTACCTTTAAAGTAGGCCTAACAATATGCACTCTTTAGGATATGACCGCCTCAGTGACAGCTTTTGTAGGCCTACTTTTTTTTTTCTCTCTCTGAGTAAAATCTTAAATGAACGTGATATTTCCTAATGTATGTAGCTAATGTAAAATAATGTAGCTTTCACAGTCTGTAATTTTGTTTTTATTATTGTGACATATCAAATCACCACAGTTGTAACTTAGCCCCATAGTAATAGCCTTTTAGCAAACAGGTCACCATGCATGTCAATTTTTGTTGTTATCCGAGGAAACTGGCTAACGTACTTGTCACGCTTTTACTCCACTGCATATTTCTCAAGTCAGTTTCTGTAAAGGCACACATCATTTCAACCCGTTTTCACAGACATGGCTTAAGCCTGTAGTCCGACTAAAATGCATGTTTGAGCTGTTTCAACTGAAAGCAACTTGCACTGGTATCTTAAAATATGTCACTGCCATTGTTTTTTTCTGAATATGCACACCAAAAGTAATAGTTTTTTTTTTTTTTTTTTTTTTCTAAAGAACATTTATAAAAGCTGCTAAAATGTCTTAATTGAACTTAGGCCTAATCCTGACTTAATCTAAGACCTGTCAGTGAAAAAGAGTCATAAATCCCTGTTTCAGCACCATTTATTTTTGGCTTAAAAACTTGTGCTGAACGATCACAGTTCAGCTTTTTTAGTTAAAATAAATCAACCTTTAATATATAGTATGCTGCGTTGTCACTGTGACTGTATTGTGTTCATGTGTTCATTAAAAAATATGATGCTAGCAATACAGTACAATAAGCATTTTTGTATACAATGTAAGACACAGGATAATGTGACAGCTGCATAACATAGAAAAAATTAAATGGTTAATATGTAATGTGTGTGTAATGCACTTTGTTGTCGCTGAAAGGCCCATTTAATGACTCCGCATACAAGAACAAACAGATGCTACCAGGAGGATTTAAATCAAAGTCCGCGCTTCAGACGGGATACTTCGACACAGAGTTTAAGAGGATCTTTGAGAGAGAGGCGCTCACAGACCCTGTCAAAATAGCCAGACAATACAAGATACAACAGGCCAAAAAGAACATAGGCAAAGCCTTTCTTCCCAGTAACGGAGAAAAAAAAACGTAAGTCCTCCTTTCTTTCTGTGGTACACAACTTGTTTAATAAATAATTATATATATATATATATATATATATATAGTATTCAATGATAAACAATTGTGGAAATATAAGAATTAAAAATGTTTGTATTTGTAGTAGTAGTATTAGGCCTAACTGTTGTTGTGGCAATGGACTACAAGATATTACAGGGATAATTTCCCCTTAAAAACTGTCATAATTTTTCTCATTTTGTTGCAAATCTGTATGGCTTTCTTTCTTTGTGTTCAACAGAAGAAAGTCATACAGATTTGAGCGACATGAGGTTGAGTAAATGAAGACGAACTATCCCTCTAATATTCGGTAGCTTTATTGAACCTTGTAATAAAGTGTACCCCACTGGTATAAAGAATATCGAATATCGAAAGGTATATTGAATCTGTACAGTAAGGAGAACAAGGTTGAACCCAGGCCGAGATGTATATGTTTTGAGGCTATTTCATTAGTGTGACAATTGGCATGGTCCATTAAAATCTAAAGACATGAAAAAGACTCCAGAAACCTAGATTTTGTTTTGGACATGCTTTGTGCTTTTTAATGATGTGTTTGACCCGAAAACAAGATAAAATCCTCTGTTTTTCAAAAACAAGGATTTCACCATAATGCAATAGTTCAAAGCATCAAATGCAAACAGTCTTTTTCATGTGCATCTGAGAGAATGCAAAAATATATACTCAAAACCTGAGGAGTAATAGTGTTGTTTTCCCAATTTATACCAGAATAAAAAAACTGCCATACAGCTATTATTCCTAATATGGTCTTTGCAGTTGCTTAATAGTTTTCTCTGATTTGTAGATGTGGGATAGGCAGCTATTATGGGACAATTGGGGGTCCCATTCAAGCAATGAGCACCCTACAGATTCCAAGGAAACCAAACAAATCAGCTGGGAAAAACTTCTACACCAGTCCACCCAAGAAGGGAAGTTATGGGTAAGCAAATTACATTATCCTTTAATATGCAAGTGTCTGTGGTTTCGTGTCAGATGTAATGATTTGTCCCTGTTCTCTAATAGCTATCCTGACATCACTCTCTCCAAGACGGTGTCCTATTCCTCAGACCCATATGATCGAGCCAAGGAAATGCTAAAGGTATTTTTAGCTCTACCTAAATGAGATTTTTTTTTTTTATCAGGCTCCCAGGTCCTTGTTTTAATTAAGATAAGGCGTCCGCTGAGTGCCTGACAGTATAATTCAATGCAAGCATACGACTGTGTTCTCTTCCTCTAATGAGAGAGATAATTTGTTTACCAGCGTGAGATCATGTCACACAAATCCATGCTGAAAGGGGGAGCGTTTCGTTTGAACCTTCATCCAAATGAATGCTTTGACAGCAATCCTTACAAATTTGACAAACCTCTACCACCTCCAAAGAAGGCTGATGGGAAAAAACACTTTATGGTGCCCTTCAAACCAAGTTCACCCAGTAAAAAGGTACATAATATGCCTAAAAGGAGTTTTTTGTGGAGTATTATTTTGGTAGTATGCTGAGGTATTGTATTCTTATTTTCTGCAGAATGGAGGCATGAAAGCTGGAACATTTGACTCCTACCCCAGCTACTCTGCAGAACCCTATGGCACCAAAAAGACGAAATCATCGATGACAAATAAGGAAGGAAAGATATTTCACCCCTCCCCTGGTCCAAAGAGTACACCTGTCAAGAGCATCATCAGCCTCAATGTCAAAAAGTAAGCTGGGGTCCAGGACCAAGACACCCATATCACACTTCAAACTGTGCTTAATGCAATGATCATTAATATTAGTTGCTTACCACATTCCACAGGGAAAGACACTTGAGGCTCACAGTAATGTACTGTAACTTTATTTTGCAGGGCTGTGAACGGCACAAACTACAATCAAATCCTCTCAGTCATGGCATATTGAGAACTGCTCGATAAAAGAAATATTGCTTTTTTCTATTTCTTACACAGTTTGTGCACATTACCAAATACCTTGTACATAGATGATGGCGTATTTGAACCTGTATTAAAAGCAAAATTACCTCTCTTGCGTATTTTAAGAAAATGACCTTTCTTGCGTATTTTAAGAATAACTGAAACCTAGTATGATTGATGTGTTGAAATTTAGGATTTGATCTGCACAGATGCCTAATATGTAAAATCAGAAATGAGAGAGTTTACTCATGGCTTTTCAACAAGAACTAGATTACGGCCTTGAGAAAGAGATTACACCTGGCATTATTTTTTTTTGTATTTTTTTTTTTTACCACAAATGGTCAGTGCTAAATGCCCTTTTTGGGCTATATAACGCTTTATAATCATTACACTGAAACATACAAATGTAGTCAGAAATGCATGTTTTTGTGCATTTGTAGTGTAAACTCTATCTGTCCTAAATGTGTCCCGAACTGCAGTGAAGCAACCAAATATGCACCAGATGTGATTGTTCAGGGACAAGTTGTGAGAAAGCGCACCAAAGAAAGTGATTCAATCTTTGCTGCATTGTTCTAAAACATGCAGATTATTCAAAATAGCCGTTTTTATGCTCTTCCTTTCCTGCTTGTAAGTCACGTAAGCCACGTAACATGGATTTGTTCATAGTGGTCATGCCCTGCGCTCTGTTGTAGAGTGTGGGAGTGTCTCATCAAAATCTGAGCACAAGTAGACACAGAAGATCAATTTGAAGCGCATGTTTATACCAGGTGTAAACAGTAATGATATGATCACTTAAAATGCTGTGGTATACAGGGTCAAAAAGTTGCCTTGCGTTCTCTTTTATAAAATAATATGAAGTTTGAAGGTGCAAGCTCTATTCTTACACTAACCAGATAGGGCAAACAATACAAATTGTCTAAATTCAACTGTCAGTTGTGTGAGTTCTGAGTTTTTCCGTCCCTCTAAGCAGTGGGATATACAGTAACTAGATCATGTCCCTCAGGTGGGGTCATTCGCATTCGGGCATGGGCTTCACAGTACAACTGTCCCTCCACAAAAAAGTAGCCCTTCTGCTTCAAGTTCACACCACAGTCTGAGCACACGAAACAGGCTGGATGGCGGTACTTGTCCCGAGCTTTCACCACCGTTCCTCTGTAAGCCAGTTATAGAAACAGTTTCATTTAATGAAGTAGTTAAAATGCATGAACACAATTCAGTGTAGAAGAGTTTGGTAATATATTATCAAAGAAGACACCATTTGTGCGGTCTCATGCTGAATGCTGAATACTCACACAATGCCGGTGCCACATTTATCACAGAGAGGCAGCTTCTGCAGTGAGGATGTGGCCGCTTGTGGTTTTGACACTGGGGCTTTTACACTTCTCGTCACCATGGGCCTTGTGCCTGTCAGAATAATAAAGGAAAGAGGCTCAGATCCACTTCGGGAATGTGAAATGCTCCCTCATAAAAACTCATCTGAATCCAGACCATTAAAAGATCAGCAGGCTCTGACTGATGTCAGAAGCAGAATTGCTAAGGGATATTGAAGTCAAATTGAGGATAACTTTGACTTCTTCATCAGTGCTGCTAGCTGTAATTTCTGTCTTATGAATTCAACATTGCACCCTTCTAAAGACGGGTGGTGCTGTAATAAATAAAGGCAGCTCACCATCACTCTCGACATAGTCTTGCAGGGCCTTAAACGATCCAGACTGACGTGGTTCATGTGGCAGCGCATGGTCCTCTTGGAGCATACGGTATACATGGGATTCTTCAATGGATGTCAGAGGTTTAGGGCTGAAAACGGATAAAAGGCAGAAGCGCATAACGTTTGTCCATTCAGTGAAAATTACCATTCAATGTTGTATAAAAGTTTGGCAGTGCACATTATGAGTATTAATGGTATATTTTTTAATTTAACCGAAAATAAATGCCCCCGCACCCTTAGTGTTCAGCGCTCAGGTTTCACTCTCGCTCTAGCCGTTATCAGCGCGCTCTATGCTAGGGCTTAAACGGATCATAGTAGATCCGTAATCCGTACGGACCAGGCCCCATGGTTCGGCACTGGTGTTTTCTGGATTAATTGCTAAGTTTCACCATCAATTCGGTACTCGCTCACTATTATCTGCATGCACAGCACAGCCGCACACACCCGAAGGCCGTGCGTGATTCTTCTTTTGCATCTCTGTGCTCTTGAATGGACACATACACACAAACTTATGTCAAAATACCAGTCTCAGCAAATATTCTTGTAAACACAGTCGGTTATGTCTTAAATGAACGAAAAGAGATGAGAAAGAAATCGGATGTGCATCACTATATTAGATCCGTGCATTCGGTCTTAAAGTGACAGCAATCTATAAATACCTGCTGATAAGTCATTAATGTTAATCAAACAACAAAACACAGCTTTAACAAAGATTAACTTAATTTTTACAGTGAACACAATAATGTTTTTGTTTTTTTACATTTAGGCCTAATCATTACATGTCTGTACCGGAATTCAAACTTACTTTATTTGTAACTTTGTTATGCTGTGTTTAGTGTATTTGAACCCACCCACCCCTCTCCCAATTCAGTATCATTAAAATGACTGAATTTCATTAAAAAGTCTAATATTAATACAATTATACAAAAATAAGCAAATGTAAAAAACTAATTTTGGTTTTTGACAAAGCGCATCCAGAATTTTCAGCCCAGAATTTTTTATTTTGGTGCATCCCTAGAATTTTAGTTAAATGAATGTTCCAGATTTGAAACAAGTTAGCATTAACATGCTGTTGATTACCACAGTAAATTTTGACCTGTGATGTCTATGGGACAAGGCGTTCCAGAGGGTTTAATAGCAAAAACTGCAAAGCTCATATTTTTGTTATTCCATACAAAGACATATGTTGTTTAAATTGTAGGGCTGTCTAAATCGTTCTTTCCGCAGTGAGGTTACTGTATAAGTCGATGGACTTCTAGTTATATAGTAAAAGACACCGTGTTTTCTGGCTTTGTAGGAGGCTAACTGAAAAGTTAGCAAGCAATTTTATCACTCTAGTCTCATATGAACCCATAATGTTTGTATTATGTGCATTTATTTTAAATAATAGTTTTTTTTTTTCATCGAGCGTTATTAAACTTGATATTTTATGACTTTAATTACTGTAAACACAATTCATATTGAGCAAAACCTATTAATTGTGAAGAAATTTCCATGATTTAATATTTCCAGACCTGTAGAACATAACTGAAAGTGTTCCCCTTTTTTCATCTGTAGGAACCCTGTTAACCAGGTTTTTTTAATTTTTTTATGCTTACTGTATCAGCATGAGCTGGTAGATTTGTGTAAAGCAAGCAAGATGGAAACAAAGCTCTGGTTACCTGGGCGATGCCTGACTGACTACAGTGGACATCTGAGCCTGCTGCAGTGTGTTTGAAACATTGTCTGCTGAGTATAATGCAATAGGGGAGTTATACTGTGCAGAGGGAGATGCCTTGGACCCAGCCGATGGGGTGCCAGGCATCTGAGCTACATTCCCCATCAGCGTCTGGGATGTACTGTCACTGGAGTTGTGTAAGGTCAGTGTATAATAGCCAGATGAACCAAACCAGGAAGCAATCAAATCAAAGGTGCCACATAGAGGAAACAGAAAATGACAAACAAGACAGAAAAGAATGGAAGAAGTAGTTAGAGATGTACATAGAGCTTCAGTATATAATGCGCTTCTGCGATATAATACATCAGAAAGTTTGTCCTAATTCTACTGTGCTTATGTGACCATAATGACTACATGCAGGGTGCTTTTGTCTAATGACCTCCTTTGGCTTGCAGTTGTGAAGGGCTTTGGTCTGACATTAAACTTGTGTTCGAAGTAATCAACGTCCTGTAAGACATAAGAGTGAAGATGTTAATAGACAGGTGAAAGGAGCAAAAGTCCTCCAAGATCCAACACTGCAGGCCCAAATGTGGATATTCGTCTGCTATAGCGTATTAGTATTCAGCATTAAATAAGGGATTGGCCTTTCTTAACATCTTTCTATCATCATTTTCTATCCAAATGCTTATATTCAGGCTGCAGGAAGTCTTGTGAGGACTTCTGGCGTGTGTTAGTGGTAAGTGGACAGCCGGTCTACAGCGAGCAGAGGGAAGTGTCTTAGTCCATATGGCTGGGGTGATCCAAGTTGGCACTCACCCCTCAGGCTTTTCATGCACCAGACCCCGGATCTGTCCTTGCAGGGCGTCCTGGATGTTATCTTGAGAGTAGAGGCCTATGGGAGTGTTGTAGGCGGAGCTCACCACCTGTGTTTTGTCATCCAGACTGGCGGCAGCCACAAAGGGCTGTGCTCTTCTGTTATGACCTGTGCCAATAGGTTTATACTCCTGCATGTGTAGGACAGATGGACACACTACATACTTAAAGCCCCACACAAACACCACATTCTCCAGATATGTCCTTTTGTTAAAGACGCTTAACTTCTCGAAACATTTTTAATGGTTGCATATTTTTTCATTTAAATCTGGCAAATTATATGCGTTTGCGTGGATGTGTGCATGTGCGTTTGTGTTTGTGGCTTTACTTTAAGTTATATTGTGTTGGACAAGGACAAATCTACTTTTGGCCAAACAAAACATAGCAGACTTGCACAATTTGTAAAGGGATACTTCACCTAAAAATGAAAATCCTCTCATCATTTACTCACCCTCGTGCTGTTCCAGACGTATATGACTTACTTTCTTCTTTGGATCACAGAGATTTTTTGAAAAATAACCCATTTCTGTCAGTCCATATAATGCAAGTGGATGCTTGGAACCCTCAAAGTTGACACTTCAAAAACCACGAAAAACAAACACGACAGTAATCCATATGACCCTACTTGATGATGCAATGTCTTCTGCAGTGAAATGATAGGTGTGAGTGAGAAACATACTAATATTTAAACCTTTTTAAACTATAAACCAGCTTTCGGCCTACTGTCATATGTGGGTTCATGAGTTCCCCCTTTATGTAAACACCAGCACATTATGAAACTCATGCGAGAAGTGATTCGGAAGCACAAAGGACCGTCAGTTCTTGCGCGAGTGCTTCACAATGCATTTGCATCAATATTAGAATTTTTCACACACACCTATCTTCGTTTGTGTTATACATGAGAGAGAAAGGCATATACATCTGGGACAGCACGAGTAAATGAGACCATTTTCATTTTTGGGTGGAGCATCTCTTTAACATGCCTCATGCACTCTAGCATTTCTTTAAAACAATAAAAAGTCTTTAAGTATCCATTTTATTGCTGCATGTTATAAGCAGATACAAATAATGAGCTGTGCATTATCTTCCAAGTGCACTTACTTGCTTCTCTGCCTCCAAATTGATTTTGAATGGGTTTACTTTCCCCTCTTCTACAACCTGAGGTGACCACATTTTAGTTTCTGGCCTGCAACACATAATGCATACAGTTAGACACGATGTACTCGCCTCCTGTGAAACTGTAAAAAAAGATCAAAGAGCACTAAGAGGTGGGGGTTGGGGTGGGGGTGGGGGGGGGTCATTACTGGGCAACAGGACCATGACCTCTTCTAGATAGTAAAGTAACGTCAACAGTCTGGCATGTACAAGCCAGGTGGTTTATAGGAGGGTATTAATCACAGAGGAAAGACACATTCATCGTTGTCATAAATAAGGCTCTGTGGGTACTGATGGACACTTTCATAGCAAGGGGTAAAGACAAATTCTTTTGGGACTCCTGCTTACAGTTCTCTGTAACTTTAAAGGGAGGTGAGAGAAAATGATATAAAGTTGTTGAAAGACGCCTAACGCTGTTTGTAACACTATCCTTTAATGAGAAAAGCTCATGGTACCTCTCTATCTTGAGGAAAAGCTGATTGGTGGAGTCTTTGATCTGGTTCTGAGCTTCAGCGTGAGTCACACCGTCTGTGGACACTCCCTGGATGGCCAGGATGATGTCTCCGGGACACAGGTTGACCCGAGATGCCTTACTGCCTGGAGTCACCTGAAAGCAAGAACCGTTTTTGTTTTTAGTGAATTAATAATTCAGGATTTTATATATATATATGAGTGGGGGAGGTTTCACTGCATTGTGTTTTCAGAGTATTGAACCTTGAACCTTGAAGATGGTATACACGTTTTTCAAAACCAAGAAACCAAAATGAATAGAACATTTCTTAGACTTAGATAAAAAATCGTACTGCTTTAAATTATTCCTTTTATTATGATCTCATTTCAATGTCCCCTAGATTCAATGTAAACAGGGGTGGTTTAGGATCGTGTCCGCTCAGGACAATGGGCTTCTACATCACTTTGGATAAATATGCTAAATGGTTCTCTTTTTTTTTTACTGTAGAAACAAAGATTTGAAAGCATTCAGATTCTTAAGATCAGATGTGAACCTTCTTTTAAAGTCACAGTAATTTTCCAGCAAACCATGGAACAGTTTAGACCTAAACAGAAAGTGACAGGGGTAGAAACAATCTGTTGACCCTCTGGTTTAGAAGTGGACTAAAAATAGCACGGCGTGGATATGTCAGTCAAGGCCGTGTATCGCCCTCGGGGGGAACACAGTCAGGCCTATTGGTGGTTGATGATCTGACTGTTCTGGCATTCACCCTGCAGCCCGGTGTTTCTCTACCATCTCCTTCCATCATGCTCTCTTTCATTAATGGACGCTGACATCATTCCTTACTCCTCTCATCACTGACGGCTCATTTTCTTAGGTATTCTCATCGTCCCCCTAGTCGTTTATCTCATCACCTCGTCCTGTGTGCAGGTCTCGTTCTATATGCCTCCTCCTGACTCAGCTGCTCTATTATATCCCAATACCGCTGACCTTCTTCTTTTTAGGTCTGCCTCTCAAGAGGGGAAGATTTATACCAGGTCAAGTCATGCCAGTTATTTAAGACCAGAGGGTTTTAGTTTTCCATCATAAGTGCTTAATGTCATGAAGATTTGTGATGTTTTATTCCGAATGCATAATTTATTGACTGATGAAGCTAGCAGTGATTAAGCCTGTTTCCTGTCAAATAACAGTCACTGTGTAATATTTCATTTCCTGACGCCTTTGTGTACACAACAAAATCATCTTTGTCCGCCTGTATTTTCCAGAGAGAATACATCTTTGATGATGTCATGTAAGAGACATTGATCTCTGGCCATATTTAAGGCAACAAACAAAAAAAACTAGGCTTTATTTCCTCTGTAGACATCTATTATCGAGGCGTCGGCAGAAGGGTTGACTGTGAAGAAATAAGCACCCAAATTGTTCAGAATGGACACAATGAAAATGAGATTGTTCCCTTGACACTACTCAAACAAATGGAGGATGTGTTTGGCTCAAAAACAAAGACACTCTGTTTAATAGATGGAAACAAAAGGAGCTATGAACTGAGATGAAACCATCGAGTGACTGGTATCTGAGCTTCAGTATAAACAGAAACATGAATATAACAGTTTTAGCTATGCAGCACCTGTGCAGAAAAATCCCCAAGGTGACACAAACCCACAAGAGAAGCATGTAAGGGCAAGCTGAGCATTAGACATTATGTTCAGAGCAACATCAGGCAGAATAAATTAAAGGGATAGTTCACCTAAAAAATTAAATGTATTTACCCTCATGTCATTCCAAAGCCATGATTTCCTTCAGTTAAAAAGGGGTCCTCTGACTTTCATTGTATGGACAAAAAAAAAGAGTTTTTTTAAAGTATCTTCTTTTTTTGTAACACAGCTATTCCTTTAATTTTTTTCTGCTGACTGAACCAACATGGAAACTGACACGAGGGTGATTAAATGATAAAATGGAAAAAGCTCAAGGTTGATGCTCAACCATGAACTATCCCCATCATGCCCTTTAGCACAACACTAAAGCCCAGGTTGTTCCAGGGGGAATGTCCCAGTAATAAATGTACTGTGTCGCTTTCGGTAAAGTATCTGCTCAATGACTGGATTTAGTCATTTACATTTTTAATTCAGCAGTATAATTTAGACAGTCTGATTTGGCTTCTCATAAAAGCCCCATCTGTGCTGGCATGCCCCCATCAATAGAGGCTAATGTTACTCGAATAAGAACATCAGGGCTCAGAGAATGAGAAAAGAACCACCTTGCTGGCATCAATACGTGTATGATTACAGACAGCGGTTATACAAAGAAACCACACATATTCTGCATTAGTCATCAGTGTTTCTCCGCTTGAAAACATGATATATTTAGCTTTCAGGTTCTGGGTATTGACGTACACAAAAATAAGAAACGCTCATTCTAATCCATTTAAAATATGTTTGAGCTGGTTTTATTGTTTTCATTTGAAATCAAATCCAATGCCATTTTCACGAGGATGGAAGTTATTAGCAAGGAATGTTAAATAAACCTGATTGGTTTATTTTAAGAATGACATCATTCTGTTCAGCTGAGACTTCACATTTAGTTCACCTGGAATTTTATTTTCCCGCTAATGTGGCCAAAACCAGTGATGCATAAAAAAAAAAAAATATATATATATATATATATATATATATTTGGACGTTTCATGGTGATAACTTTGTATTATCTTGGAATACCATGGTATATTAATAAGGGAATACCATAGTATATTAATAAGTTAATAATTGAAAAACCATTATACCATCTTATACAGCACTGTGCTATGCATCCAACCACATTCTTTTTCTTCCGTTTTTTTTTTCAATTCAGATTTCGTAAGACCTGCAGTTCTGCTTCTAATCAGGGAGTATGAAGACAGTCATTTTTACGACGACCTCTCTGTTCTCCACTGCATTTTTTCCCACAATTTATGGTGAATGTCAGAACTGGCTTTCGTAAGTATAAGAATATACTTGAATGTCATGATCAAAGAGCTGCTGTTGATGAGACTGAGCCACTAATCAAACTGCTACATTCCACACATCAGAACGCAGCACTGTTCAGACACAGGCCTGGATAAGAGACAAAAGTCATTATGTAGATGCTGTGTAGCTACAATACATAGCATTTTCCCCAGTCAGACTCCCAACAGATTTCTGAGAAGGAGAGAGTTAGACGAGACTGCTTGCACCATGTTTCTGAATCAGGGAAAGTAGTAGTTTTATTCTGGTGTAGCCTTATGGGATCCTCTTAGCCTTCACCAAAACTGTGCAGTTGCAGAGCATAAATCTAGCATGCCATTGTACCTGTCTCTTATTCAGTTCAAAATAATTACATATATGAAATGGCACGCTTTCACCACCATCCAGGTGATCTAGTGTCAGGCATTTATGAACAATCCTAGTGGATAAGAGGTCTGTTATGGTGCTGACATTGTAACTTACATTAAAGAGATTGTTCAATTCATCTCTCACATGGGTGCTGTTAACCTTTGACCTCTTCTTTTACCACAAATGTTCAGACTTCATTGGCTGTTTAAAATATTTTTGGACTAACAGCTTCGCGATTCATTCAGACAACAGGTGTAGAGATCCCCTCTGGAGCCTGTGTGTGTGTGTGTGTGTGTGTGTGTGTGTGTGTGTGTGTGTGTGCATGTGTTAGTAGCTAAGAGAAAATGCCTCGCAGTCATTTTTGCAAATTAAAAATACAGTCAAATCAGTGATATTGTGAAATATTATTACAATTTAAAATAATGTTTTTTTTTAAATATATTTTAAAATGTAATTTATTCCTGTGATGCAAAGCTGTATTTTCAGCATCATTACTTTTGTCTTGTGTCACATGATCCTTCAGAAAGCACTCTGAGCTGATTTGCTCAAGAAACATTTCAATGTTGAAAAAACAGTTGTGCTGCTTAATATTTTTGTGGAAACCGTGATGCATTTTTTTTTTTTTTCATGATATATTAATGAAAGTTCAAAAGAACAGCATTTGTTTGAAATAAAAATCTTGTAACAATTTAAATGATCACTTTTGATCAATGCATCCTTGCTGAATGTAAGTATTCATTTTTTTAAATGCACTACTAGAAAAAGTCACATAATAACATATGTGAGTCAATATAACAAACATAGAAAGTCTCTATTGGGAAATGATTCCCTGACAACCAAAGATGTTTCTAAAAATGAATGTCAGTTTGAACTTGTGACTCTAAAAATATTTCTCTGAAATGTTTCTCACTGTCCTCCTCAGTAACATCTAAAGTAAGGTCCTGGGAATGTTTTTTATGATCCACCCACTGGTTTCTCATGCCCACGGCGGTGTTACCCAGCACATCAAAAGCATCATTATATCTTGAGTGGATTGTGTGAAGCAACAGAGACTTTAGCCAAAGGCTTTCACTTACCCGAGTAATGGTCAGCGGCTGGTTGAAATCTTTGCCTCCTGAAAGGCGAAATCCCCAAGGCGCTGGCCCGTCCAGTACCACGTTCTGTGGCATTTCTGTCTTGTTCTGTTTAGTCTCTTTCTCAAAGTTGAACTTGGTTCTTCAGTGCAGACTATCCTTATTGGCGAGAGATCTGCAGGAAGAAGAGAATGATCAGCTCTATCCCTCCTACCCTGGACGAATTGCTCACCCTACCACGACTGGAAGCCAGTGCCTGTCTCTGAATCCCTTTTAAGCATGAGTGTGGGATTAGGAGAGTGAATGAAAGAAAGATGATGCCAGGATGCCACTCCTCTTGTGAGGTCATAGGGTAGACTGAGAAACTGAGGGTTCAAACTCTCTCCCCACCTCCTTCAGATCCAAACCTTAACTCTTAGCTGTTCAATAACTAAAATCTCCCTTCACTCTGTCATCACCCTGTGTGCTGTCTAGACTTTTCTTTCCTTACCGCTGGCCAGACACCTGTGCCTGAATGAGAGGAGAACTCGTCATGAAGTTAAGGCTGAGCGTTGAGTCAGAGCCTTTGCTGTCGATGAGCAGATTGAGCTATTTACAGAGCACAATAACAAAACCATATCATGTCATATTTTTATATCAACACAGCACTTTTTTAAACATCTCCTCTTAGGAATGTAAACAATTTTAATAGCACAGCCACATAAGGGAACAACTGTGTGGATTTCAGTCCAAGTGATAATTCTCTCATACAAGAAAAAAACAAAAAACAAAAAATGCCTTAAGGCCCCTTCACACCAAGGATGATAACTACAAAGATAATGATATAGTTCTAAAAATCGTTCTCAATATTAAAGAATAGCAGAGTTCACACCACAGCTACGATATCGGCTCAGAGAAACGAAATCGAATCACTTTCAGAACGATACAAAATATTGACAGCCAATCAGAATCCATTCTGCTGTAACGAGCTCGAGCATTTAAAGGTCCCATTGCATGAAAATGTCACTTTATGAGGTTTCTTAACCTTAAAGCTACACTGTGTAGGATTTTCTCCCATCTAGCGGTGAAATTGTTTATGACTACCAACTGAATATTACTTTCTAGCCCCTCCCATTCTGAGGGCGTTTTAACTCCTACGGTGGCCGTATTATTTCAAATCTTCCGGCAGTCGCGAGTAATCTCCCCCTCGCATTCGTCACGGTGCCACTGAGTGTAAAAACGCGAAAGGCGAAGCTTGAATTTCCAGGTATGTCCCTCTTTGGCTACTGTATTTTTAAGATGGAGGTGCAACATGGCTGCCGCCGTTCGAGCGACTCGCTCGTATGTATTCTAAATGGCAGATTCTACGCTTACGAGAATACTTGATTAGTTGGTAGAAGTAATTACACATTAATGAGCACATATCATTTTGAAAGAACAAAGTGTTTTTTGCTAAGAATCAACTTAAAAAATTACACAGTGTAGCTTTAAAGTCCACGTGAACCGGAAGTTGCAAACGACTTTTCTCCAGTGCTGTGATGTATTTCCCAGTGAAAAGGAATATTGAACAGAGGGCAGGGTTTTACTCTAGCGCTCCTCCTCTCCATCTCTCGCTCATTACAGACTAACGATTTGAGGGGAGTGGTTAAGCGTTTCCCAAACCAAGCCGTCAAACCTACGTCATCAGAGAAGGAACGCCATTCCAGACCGGAAGTAACTTTTCAAACTTTGATTAAAGATTACGACGGCAAACAATTTTTTTCTGTGTATTAACTTGCACGGATTAATTGTTCACCACAAGACTAGTAATATGCGCTAACAAAGTAAATAGGGTCAATTTTGATTTCAGTTGGACTTTAATATGAGTTTCCCTAGCCTGCCTATGGTCCCCCAGTGGCTAGACATTTTGATGGGTGTAAACCAAGCCCTGGGTATTTTTGAGAAAATGAAAGCTCAGACAGGCGAATCTAGAAATCTTCCCCTTATGTCGTCATAAGGGGAAAGGTTACCTCCCCTTTCTCTTCTTTGCCCACAAACAGAATTTGGCCAGCCCATGAGAAAATCAAATGAGCTGCGCAAGCGGGATATAGATTTTTCCTCGACATCATGGCTTGCAAACGAGCGAAGCATGGCAGTTGCTCAGTGTTTGGATGTAGAAATTAACACAAAAGTATTTTTTTAGTTCCTTCATCCGAGCCTTTGAAGAACCAGTGGGTTATGTGAATTTCTGATGTGTAATTGTTCAAGTTCAGACAGATAATCTTTCTCTCAAAGTCGTTCAATACTGTTTATGCATCAGTAAATCAAGCCAGTGACTAAACGATCAACTTCACGTCGTTTCTCTTAGTAGGATGAAAATAATCGTACTTAAACTGTGATTAGGCCTAATATATATACAGAAAGCGATCAAAGAACAATCCCTTTCCAGTCGCCCAAGCTGTCAATCACACAGCGCGAGTTTATCTGGACACTTACCAAAACTCGTTATGAAATCAATGACGCTGTTACGCTGCACAACGAAGCTCTTACTGTACTTACCTCATGTTTGCATTGGTGAAATCATTAGTGAGAGTGCAGAAACTGCATTGCAATGATAAGATCTTCTTTCATGCAATCAACAAGCTGTCATCTGCTCAATGCTCATCACTGCAACCTTTTTATGTGATGGGATGGAATATCTAAATACTTTAAAAAACTTCTCACGATCCGTTAATCCCGATAGCTGTAATAGTAAAAGTTTTCGAGAGAGTTCCACGTGTAATGCTAGATATTTCATATGCAAGCATGTCAGCCAGTCACAGCAGTGGGCATTTACACTGAAGTCTCACAGCAGACACACCCCTTCAAACAGAGTGTTCAAATCAGAGGCTAAAATCAGGCTAGGAGATATGCCTTTTATTTCTAAATTATAACAACTTTTGATCTAAAAATATATACTAACGTTATAAGGGCACCCCAGGAAACATTCTAAAATAATAAAATAATCCATGCAATGGGACCTTTAAAGTCCGCTGGTGTGGACGCTAGTTATCTATAGTTATCATTCTTGGTGTGTGGATGGACCTTTTAATGTTTAGGGTGGTTACAACTTACAGCCAAATAATATCATTGTAATTTGCTTTGGATGATTAAACATTAGGACAAAGTGGCATGTGCAAATAAATGACCTTTTCTTCAAACTAACTTTTCGCAATTACTGTTACCAACTGGTGTTTTTTAGGTGATTTTTTTATCGCATATACAGAGTTCTCTTCAACTTCACACTAGCACAGTACAAGTGAAGTTCACCACATTGATATCTAATAACGTCTGACAAACAGATGTAAGTTAAATCTGGTTCAGAACTCGATCTTAAATGCCACGGTGCTGCTTTTCAATAGCTTTTCGACTTTATGTAAATGCATAAGGCATCATCTAGAGCATGCGCACCAGTCAGGTTTATTTAAAACATTTTATTCTTTTAATAAAAAAAATTCTATATTTGCAAATGTAGGTTTTCCTGTAAAAAAAAAAACTCAAGAAAGAAATAGAACATTATATTGACTCATACGATTTTTTTAATGAAGCTAAGATCTACATCAAACCCATCTAGTGAGCAATTGTTTGTTACATTTATAATGGTCTTTTCTTGATTTAAAAAAACAAAAACAAAAAACATTGCAGGTAGGCATTCATGAAGTAAGTGTCCAAATAGCCTACTTTGATTAACAGCCAAGTAGCCAAACCTTTGGATGCCATTCATTATTTCAGAGCTGCCATAAGGAGTGTTTCTATTCATCAGTAGGCCTACTGCGACACAGGCACCCCATCAAAAAAATATGTCCCCATATTTTGGCACTCATGAATATGGATTTTGCAAACATTTCAAAATTTAAAATAGGTCCAGCCCCTGGCTGTCGTCATGTTTATTATGCGAAATACAGGCACATGCTCACGATGCTTGTTTCCAAAGTAAAGTTTATGTAGCCTAACAGCACAGAGAGGACTGTGTACTGTATGTGGCACTGGAGTGGCCTGTGTGCTCTTCATTTGAAGGCCAAACATTCTAGCTTGAGAGCACTTGTATTGTAGGCTTGAACAGCTCCTTGTTTGGTGTGCCAGGGAAGGGCTATTTGTCATGGCCTGAGCTACATCAAATCTACGAAACCAGAACACCAGAAAATCCTTCTCTAACCCAAGTCATCACTTTGTGTACCTTCTAGTAATTAAAAGGACAGGCCATCCAAACATTTTAATTCTGTCATTTACTCACCCTCACGTTGTTCCAAAAGTCAAGGGGGTTTAACTTTGAAATGACATGAGAGTGAGTAAATTATGATTTTGGGCCAACAGAATGGCTTGGATGTTAACGAGGTTTGAGCTCTGTTCCCAGATATTTATATCAGAGAGCGTGTGAGATTTTGCTCCAGTAAAAACAAATGCGGGAAAAGCACAAAGTCTAGACAGAAACCCCTGCCTCCTGTGAGTGAGCTGGGTGGCTCTGGTTCTTTCTCTGGGACAGAAACTCAGACAGGCTCTCCACTGACCCTCTGTTTACTGTGTCCCCATGGCAGCAGGAGGGACAACTCCAGGACACGATGTGGCTGTTTATAGACTGGACGGTCTGCAGGGACTAGATTGCTAGCAGAAGGATGATGTCCAGGATGGCACAATTATCCTTACGGAGACTGTGAATCCCACTAAGAAAATATATGACTTTATTTATGTACTTTTGCACAGAGAAAGAAAAGACAAAGAAAGACTTTAAAAACATTGATTGCTTTTTACTTTTTGGAGAGTCTAATTATATATATATATATATATATATATATATATATATATTTATTTTAAATGGGTAGACATGTTGATTTACCAGCAGCAATAGTTTAGCACTTTGCATGTCATGTCTTTATATAATTCAGTGATGTGATATTCTATCTATTCTTGACCGGTGAAATTAGTCCATTTTTATCCAATCAGAATCCATCACACACTCTAGCACCAAATGTTCAATGCCAGAATTATACTAGGTTTAAATGAATGAACATATCACAGTGTTCTGTACTTTATAAACATTTGTTTCTGAAACATGCATTATTAAAAATGGAACAAGTATCCATGTTATCACATAAATGACGTAGTAGAGTTATGCACCAGGAACAGCCCAGTTAACTTCACTTCTGATCAGCTAGTGCTTAAGAATGGAAGACTGGGTGACAGCTCAGAGCCAGGTGGAAATATTGCTCTGTACAACCATACGCATCTCTTAATAAATTCTCATACTGGTACAATAATGAGTTTGCACTGACAAGCAGTTCTTTATGAAACAACATGCGCAGGATGTTACTGGTACATTAAGCATAGTGACAACACAGAGACTGCATAATTCCATGAGGTATAATATTGCCTAAATTACATGTATTATTGGTTCATGTTTCTATTGACTGACACATTTACATTTCTTGCTTTACCGACTGGAATAAAACTGTTAGTCATACAGTCTCACAGGAAGATTGAACATTTGAATGTGAGAGTGTACTCACTGTGCTGAACAGATCAAAGACATAGAAAGTGAACAAATAACAATATATTAAGTATATCATAATGAAAAATGTTTGCTGAATGATCAAATAAACAAAAATAGATTTTCACGTACATTTCCTCACTCAAATTGAACCAATTTGAAGAATCGGAAGACGACATATACAAAATACATGGCTGCCAATTGCAGTTTAGTAATTATGACATCATGTGCTCCTCTTATTGGCCATAAATAGATTACAGTGTGTAAACCAAAAGTGATGTGCAAGGTCACCCAACACAGAAATATTTAGTATAGGCAGTAGAGACATTAATAAGAGTCAGTTTACGACGGTTAACATGCCCACTTTTGCCAAAACGGCTTTTGTAAGGGATACTGCATTCTTAAAAACATTCTTTCTCTCTTTAGATTGAAAAACATCAAAAATATTTTTCTCTTATCTGTAAAATCCTTCAAATGCTTAAAGGAATGTCTGGAGGAAGAACATAGAGCCCTAGAAAACCGGAGGTCATTCTTCTGACTAAAAACATACATGTTGGCAGGAATGGTTAATATCCACAGCCTGACGCAAACATGACACTGCAATACTGTTTAATCTATACGGTCTAGATCAGATCAGACATCAGGTCCAGTGTACAGAAGGGCACCAGTAGATCATTCCTCACCTGTATTTCACCCTTCCAATGAAGATAAACAGGGCACTTGAGTACTCATATTGTTGAAATTCATCAGCTTAACTAGACGGTAAGCGTACTGATTTTATCAACTATGAGAAAAATGTAGGCAACCAAATGTTTTAAAGCATTTACTGAAACTCCTAATTAACATAATGGTTTCAACATATTTAAGCCAAATTACATGAATGGTGCAATAACCCCCTTCAAGCCCATTGGCTTCTGTTTCCATCAGTCCAACAGGTTGATGACTGGAACATGTCATGCTGTTTCCAGCAGGAAGCTGTAGGTGACATTGTCCATCTCTCCTCAGTATATGTATGACCATCAGAGATGTGTATTAGAAGAGTCCATTTATAGCCGCTTCACATAGTTCCCAGGAAAGGTTCCGAAAAATTTGGTTCTCCTGCACGTTCCTAAAAAAAAATTATATAGAATGAGACGGACATAAAAATGTATCTATCTAATATCTAAGTGTACATTATTGGGTAAAACAATATTTTAGTATGAATCCCTCTATTTATTTATCCATAAATCCACTGGCCATTTTTGACAGTATTATAATTTTTTTGTTGGAGAATAGCGCCAGCTAGTGGCAAACAAGTGAACATCACTAAAACACTCCTTGTGTAGTAACAAGCAACATTATTAAAAATGAGAGTTTACAGTCTTACCCACAAACCATCCATCATCACACTTCTCCATGACGTCAACAACATCCCCCTCCTTCAGTTCCAGCTCATCTTCATTTCGTGGCATGTAGTTATACAGGGCTTGAAATCTGCAAGAGGAAAGGCTCTTTAAGTAGGTTATATTAAGTAATATACTGGCCAAATCCCAAAATGAAGTAATGTTACCATAAAACAATATTTTACATTAAATGTATGCACTGGTGAAGAAAAACATGGAGAAAAAGACTTGAGATACTCACGCTTCTCCAACACCTTGAAGCGGATCATGAACATATGCTTGTCTTTGGGACTGAAAAAGAGGAACCATGAAAGGGCATTTAAATGTTTCCGTCTCTCATTCTGCTGTATCTGATGCTGAGAACACTGTGAGTTCCACTGTGCTCAATGAGAACCATTAATGCAAAGCCTGAGGCCAGACCTGGATCAGCTGTGTATCTGAACTATGTTCATGATCAAACCCACAAACGTGATTAAATACAGATTTAAAAAAAGAGTAATTGCTTTTTTGTCAAATACGTATGAGATCCAGGACTACCGGGGCTCAAATTCAGGGTTTCTAAGCCATCAAACAACACATTTTCTAAAATGTGTTTATGGATTTAGAAACGGTTGAGAAATGCCTTAAATCCTGAAAACGAGGACTGTACTCCCCTTTTTTGGAAGGAAATGTGGGGAATAGGCTGCTTGCCTGGCCCTGGGGAGTACACCTTGTTTAAGCTGTGTACACAGGAAAGATCATTGGGACATTCCCAAGAGTAATCCAGACACCCCAAACAATCTCAATACAGTACATGGCTTAAACCAATGCTGCATGAGCAAGCCAATCTCTTCAGCTGCTTTGAGCCACACAAAAAGAAAATCCAAAATCCACTGTTTGTGATCCAAGAAGTCATGGACATGCAGGAAAAACACTTTCAGACACATTTCCACATGCAGAACAAACAAAATGTTATCACTCTACAGCA
Source organism: Rutilus rutilus (assembly GCF_951802725.1). Lineage (NCBI taxonomy): Eukaryota > Metazoa > Chordata > Actinopteri > Cypriniformes > Leuciscidae > Rutilus > Rutilus rutilus. Next base: position 20,224,216 of record NC_140219.1, on the reverse strand, counting down.
CTGTTAGGAATTAAATGTTATTCTCTTGACCACAAAATGCACTAATGCATAAACAGACAAGGCCATGGTGTTAAGAGTATCCCTCATTCATGACTCAGCATTCCTCCATATTGTACTGTATGTTGAATATTACTGCATACTGAAGCATCATGTGACCAGACACTGACAAAAATATATAATATGGCAGTTTATACTCTATCATAATATTATTATATCCAGCTATAGCAGCAAAAATGGAAAGAATTGCACTTAAATCAGTGAATTCCCAGGTCAAATACAGTGAATGACATTATGCGTTGTGCAGGGATACTTTGAAATGAGAGAAAACCGAATTTCCCTTGAGTCACACAAGGTGCACATACTCCCTACCCTATGAGACGGTGACAAGTTTTGACCTCTAACAGGCGATCCGCAGGACCTCCTAGACATCACAGGGCTACGAGGGGGCTTACCAACAACCATAACATCACGCCTTAACACAGACTGAAAGAACCAGAACCAGGAGAAGCTGAAATGAGGGTTATGTGCAGTCATATACAAACACAAGTTACAAAAATATACACTACCGTTCAAAAGTTTGGGGTCAGTAAGATAAAACTCAGTAAATTGATTGAAAATGACAGTAAAGACTTTTACATTGCTGCAAAAAAAATCTATTTAACTTAATGTTAATCAGAGTCCTGAAAATATATTGTGGTTTTCACAAAAATATTAAGCAGCACAACTTTTTTCAACATTGATAATCATAAGAAATGAAATAAATATGACCTTGGTGAGCATAAGAGACTTTTTTCACAAACATTAATCTTACCAACCTCGACTTTTGATATGATTGGTAATCTATATATTAAATAAATGGATTAACATTAATGAGTGAATATACTTTATTTTTGGTCTAAATGTCTCATCATTTACTCAGTTGCCCAACCATCCATAATGAGCGCTGCTTGTTTGTTTGTTACCTCCCATGCCAGTGGACAGAGCTAACAGGGGAAGGCATATAAAGAAAATTTAAAGGAGTAGTGAATTTAAAAGGGTTGGGTGATTTAAATATGTCTACAACCTACTAATAATTATGATTCTAGCTTCCCATGTAACTGAAATAATTTACTGCATGCCAAACATATGAACTACATTGTTTTGAGAATTATTTATGAATCGTGCACACTGTGGTGCAATAAATCTTTCATGGAAATACATACTGCAAGGATTATGTGCTTTAAGTTATATAGGTCACTTTAATAGGGAATGTTAGTGTCTGTATTACGGAGTGGCAAGACTAAAGGGCAGGGTAGAGGATGATTAGCACTACGACAGTCACTAGCAAGCAGCTTGTCTTTACCTTGACCTTTGGGGAGCGGAGGTCCTGTCGAGAGAACAGTTTGGCAGAGAGAGGGGGTGACTGTGAAACCCCAGGCAATGGGGGGGTGTAGCGCGGGGAAGGGGGAGAGTACTTAGCCGATGAGGGCTGTGTGAACTGCAATGATATCTGTGAGGACAGGGGAGGGAGAGACATATGGAGAGGCATTCTGGGAAACTTCACCCTGCTAATGTGGAGACTAAAACAGCTATACATGCTAAAGATATGTTTGCAATTCTCTATAGATGCTTCAGGGTTTAAAGGTGAAGTGTGCATTTTTTTCTGCCATTAACGTCACCAAAAAGAACTGCAAAAATGATGATCATTGAAATTAATACGAATCTGAGCACTTCACCCATCTTCCATTGTTTGTTCCGAAATCATTGAATTTAAAGGGATAGTTCACCCAAAAATGTAAATTGAAGAACACATAGAGTGCATCATCTATGGTAAAACCAGACGCTTGTGTGTGCGTCACATGCATGTCGCGCAACAACAAACCTCATTGAATCTCGTGCAACACGCATATGTTTTGTGCTCTATGTGTGTGTCGATCATTGTTTAGATGTTAAATCTGTTCAGCATATAAAATGATCATATCTTTTCAAGACTTGGATCAAACGCTCAATTCCTATGGATTCATTTCACAACACCTTTATGACCTTTTTTAGATATTCTAAGGTTTGGTTACCTGGACTTTCAATGGGAGGCACAGAAACCTCTCAGGTTTCATTAAAAAAAATCTTAATTTGTTTTCTGAAGATTCATTTATGATCTTATGGGTTTAGAGTTATGGGGATGGAACAATATGTGGTTGACCAGATGATGACAGAATTAAAATTTTTGGGTGAACTAACCTTTAATATTTGGTCATCTAAAACATTACACTCTTCTCCTTTAAGGAAATTTATTTTGGCTTTTCATTTGGGCAGTATAACCACACTGCAAGCACTACCTCAATATCTGAACCCTCACTCTGGGCGGGTTGTACTGGAGCAAACGTATTTGATGTCAGGGGTTCATTTAAGAAGCTGTTGTCTTCTTTCGGCTCTTCCTCTATAAACAGTCTGGGTAGCGTTTCCATTATATCTGGTTCCTGGCAATAAAATCCCTCCTCTTCTTCGAACGTGCCCTTTGATTGGCTGGCTTTAATGATTGAAACTAACTCCTCACATATATCATCCTCAGGTTCTTTTGATGGCAGAATATCCAATGGGGATTCGTGGGCGTCAAAAACAACCAAGTCAATAGGGCTACGCAATTTAGGGGAGTCTGTCTGACCGGGTTTATAATGGTAATCTGAGAACAACTGCAGTTCCTTCTCGGGTAAATCAGATTTTTGACTGGAGAGGATCTCTATGACACTGCCAGACCTGGGGCTGGCGTCAAATGAGGGTGAGGTGGGCGAAGGAGTGAAGGAGGTGGAGGTTAGATAAGGTTGAGGTGACAGGCTGGGTTCGGGGGACATGTAAGACTTTGGGGAGGAGATGGGAATGAAGTGGCCCTCTTTGAGCGCAGGAGTGAAGTTGCGAGGAGTGAGGGCGGGAG